>NC_142525.1:6610000-6972500 GCF_964205215.1 Stylophora pistillata
ACCCCTGATAGTTTTTATTTTAATGCTGCTTTACGACTGACATAACTGCCTTACAGATTGTAGGTCCCTCAGTGCAAAATCTCTATTGAACAACTAACAATTTATTTTCATCATTTCACACTTTAAACACTTGCCATTCCCACGCTTCCTTTCCCCTTATTAACCCACTATTTTCGTGGAGATTTGGGAACCCTTTCATTTGGGATTCCATACTTTTACACAATCAATCAATCAATCAATCAATCAAGATTATTGTCTACACATCAGACATGGTTACCCATATTGCCCAAGCCAGTGGCTTGTGTATGAAATGTAAGACAGCAACCCACCCATCCCACCCCAGGGGAGGACATCCATCACACAGTAATCTCGTGCGTGGGCAGTTAACGTCTCCTACCCTTTACCCTGCAGGAGACGAGCCTACGGTTTATTCGTCCTTATCTGAGAAGACTATAATTGTGTAGTTTTTCTTCCTTTTTTCAACAAGGACTCGGCACGAGGATGTCGGACATTGACCTGGTACCAGGTTAGAAACATCCTCGCTCGGTTGTGCGTTTCCCCTGACGACTCACAACCATTAGGAGCCTTGGTGCCGACGCATCATTCTGTCCTCACCCGGCCAGTTGATTTCCATTTCTCTCCATCTTTGAACAACTTTCATAGACACTTCACATCTTCTTTCACCACTCCTCGATCCAACTCCTTATACTATAATATATAAAAGTCATCTGTTAATATATGTATTTTATTAGCTCTTTACAGATACTGCTTATTACACAAAGTTCCACATTATTTACCTTTATTCTTTTTATTCCCCCCTAAAAACAAATATAAACCTGGACCCTTAGCCCACCCCACCCCAAAACATTTTAACATAACCCCTCACCATAAATTCACAGGAAAGTGTTAACAATACCACGTTCTCTTTATATGTCACCTATAACTTAAAATGCCTAACACAGTTTTGCATCACATCCCCTACAACTCCTTATCGCGAGAGTAATAGGAATAAAGACTCTTCTACCTATATCCTTGCCATTACTGCAGTCACCTGTCCATAAAAATAATTGTAAAAAGATAATACTTTCTTTTTCTCAATAATTCTTTTTTCCTCTCCCATCACTAACCCCTTTTCCCTTCCTACAGTCAAAAACAGAGACCCCATACCACAAACCCTAAGCAAACCCTTACCTATTACTAACCTTTACCCCTCCCAAACCCTGACCCTAACCCAATCCTAATCTAGCACTAACCCCAACCCTAAACCTAATCTAACACTAACCCTAACCCTAACTAACACTAACTCTAACCCTGATATAACTCTAACCCTAAACTATAACCAAAACTCTAATATGACATTAGCAATTTAACCCTAAACCCTAAATGCTTCCCTCCCCCCTCTTGCTAATAGTTACTCTTATATAATATTTTAAATTTATTTTATTTTATTTTATTTTGTTTTTATTTTATTTCTTATTTTAATAATATATAACATATATTTTTTACAATTTTAAATTGAGTTTAGGAGCGTGCTGTTGTTACAGAAGTCGCTCCCTCAATTTTAACACCTAACTTTTATGTTCATTTTACACACTCATTCCCACCCTTACATACGCTTTGTTCCTTTTCTACCCACTGATCACGAGATTGCTCATCAGTGGAGTGGGAACCCATTTTCATGGGATCCCATATGTCAACACCAAAGGAAGCCACAAAGGTTACTAGTGAAACTACTGATTAATATATTTAATACTATACAAACGAAGGATTGGCTTTTAAACCATGGATAACTTCAAGCCCTTTTTTCTAAAATAATTTTTTGCACGCCTCAACTGCATGTCCCTCCTCCTCTCAGGGGGGTGGACTCGTGTAGACTGTGTCCGCATAATTTTTGGCATAGTTGGGGAAAAAAACAGCTTGATTTTTCCACTTTCATTAAAGTAGTACTGCTAGCATAATCAATATACTATTAGTTTTTTTTGGCTCGAAGGGAACATAACCAGAGGCATAACTCGACTGATCTCTAAGTTTCACTATTTTCAAGTTCGGTACATGTGGTTCCGTCTATTTTCAATTTTGCAATGTCTTGGGCAAGGAACTGGCTACCGCAATACTGCGTCGTTCATCGATATCGTCTAATTAAAAGACTGCGCAAACTGGAAATAGAAAACTACGTCGGTCCCAGATCTTGCTTCCACAGGCAACAAAATGTCAGAATATGTTAAATGTGTATTTATGTTTTATCAGAGCAAGTGCGTAACTCAAGAGAAAGATGACATCATGCTCTGACTTTATTAAAAAAAAACACACACACATCTCTTTTGCCTGTTTTGTGTTTTTTATTTGAAAAGTATTCTTTCCGAAAAAAAAGGAAAATAATTTTAAAAAAGGAGCATAATTCTGAGCATAACTTGGATTATAATTGAGCAATGCTATTAGCATAATTTGGTGCTTTTCTAAGGCTCTACCAGTGGCCGGTCGAGTTTTTGTGTAGAAGAGCGCAATTGCTCAAGTGAAAGATACCACGAACCGATGTCATATTTAGTTCTCTCAATAAATTTCGTGCACATCTATGATGCAATGTGCACATCTCGATGCAATGTGCACATCTATGATGCAATGTGCAATCTATGTGCACATCTCGTGCACATCTATGATGATTTCTACAACAGACAGAAATATTTTTTTCTGTCTGAGTCCTAATTACTCTTGAATACCAAATATAAGGTTTAAATTTTAAAAAATACGTCTATCTTATTTAAACTGTTCCCCAGCACCATTTTCTTTGTCTTAGTCAAGCTGTACAGAGCTCAACCGAGATATTAAGTGAAACGAAAAAATAAGAGTCAGTTATTTACACAAAGTTTAGCCGTTGTGTAACAAAACCGCGTTCTAAGCCATCTTCAACGAACCTTTATCTGAACATTTATTTTCATGAACAGTGTCAGGAGGGCGGACATCTAATAGTACAGGACCTTCATTTAATCAAATCAGTTTTCTGTTAGAGAATCCCGGAGGCCCACTGCTCGCGCAAAACCGCCAGCGGTCTGGGTCAGACCTCTGAATCACACAGATCACATGTACTGAAGAGTAAACAACGCATTGTTAATTTACGATTCCAGGCTTGATTTCTCTGGGCTTGAGGTCTTGGACTTGTTCCAATTTTCTGCTGATAAACACAGGTTATAATGTAGTGCCAATCTTGTGACAGAGATCACGCAATTGCCTTTTAACTGCTTTAGCTGATGTTTGATCTTTGAAGGGCAAACTTACTCTCCTACCATGCTGCTGTCTTCCTTGTTTTTCTCTCCCGTACCAAATAAAAAGCTCTGAATGGTTTTGGTAATGGTAGAATTAATCATTGCCAAGGAATAATCAAGTCGATTAAAGATAGAAGGTAGTATAGTGCATTCTTGATTGAAAGCTTCAGTCGTTTGGGGTAGAGCATATGCACGATGGATCATTGTTTTCAACAAGCATTCTTTATAGCGCTTGTCTGCATGGCTTTTAAAATGCAGCAACAAGCCAGTGTTTGTTGGCTTTCTATATACTTGTGTCGATCTTTGTTCGGTTTTTTATTATTTCGATGCCGATAAAAGTCTTGTCGTCAATAGGAAGCTCCATCGTAAAAGACAGGCTGGGGCGGAGGCTATCAAGAGCAATGAGAAAGTCAACTGCAGCATCGATGCTGGGCATTCTGGCCAAGGTATCGTCAACACATCTCTTGTATAATGTGGACATCACACCATCGCCGCTAAGCTTCTCCTCAAGCTGACAGTGGAGGACATTGGCCATGAGAGAGTCAAGGGGTGAGCCCATAGCCATCATCAGCAGTAAATTGGAACAAGACTTCAAGCCTAGAGAAATCAAGCCTCCAATCATAACTCAACAGTGCGTTGTTTTCTCTTTTACATGTGATCTGTGCGATTGAGATTATGTCGGCTGCTTCACAACTCGACACCTCCATCAGCGTATTGCTGAAAATAAAAACTCTGCGATCGGTAAATTTAACACCTCTCGACAGCCCATGGGGATGCAAGCCTCCTCAAAGAAAGCCAATTACGCATTCTAAAAAAGTGCCAAGGAAAATTTGACCGTCTTGTCTACGAGATGCTTTTCACCAAGCAGCGCAATCCTAGCCTCAACACGCAGACTGATTCCATTCGCGCTAAATTCTTTGTGGTAAAGAACATTCCATTACATATTGTCTTTTTAGTATAGAAACATTTTTTAACTTTCACTTTTTGACTTGATAATAACGTCAGCCAAACGTCGAAATGTCTTCAACAAATTTTTAATGTTTTTTGATAAATTGTTTTATCGCAATTTTTTAATGGTTGTTATGAAAAAAACGCTTCTTTTTCGTATAAAAATAAAAGAAAAAACAATCTTTTTGCAGTACTCAGAGGGGTGCGATTCCACCAAAAATTAAATCAGAACCAGATAAAAGGAAGGAAATTTTCCTTTTTCCTTTCCTCAAGAACCTTTGACCAACTTTTCTGTTCCAAAGCCTCGTTACAAGCACAGTAGCCTCTCCTAAGATTACCCACTCACCCCTTCCCCAACCAATGTCTTACTTCTCACTACCCTTGTGGGGTCTACACCCACAAACCAAGTACAGTAAACCACGTAGCCAATAACTTTATTACAAAGTATTTGCGGTTCTGTTACACTGAGCGTTGCTTTTCACTCCAATGATTAAACTACTTTAACTACCTGGTAAGTATCTTGGACCCAAAATTAAGATTTGACTTGCTACCGTTTATTTCGTTTAACTGTAATAATCTATTAAATTTGATAGAGGTATCAATTTTATCATTAACAAAAAGAAAGATGTAAAGGTGGTTGGCTTCTCTGAACTATAGCTCGAATCCTTTTCCTACATACATGATTGAATAAAATAAAATAAAATTGTGGATTTATATTGCGCCGTTTCCATGACGGGATGATCAACTGCGCATTACAACAATGCATGGAATAAATATTAATTACATCATTACAACAATGCATGAAATAAATACTAATTATATCATTACAACAATGCTTTGTAATAGATGCCAGTTACATCATGTGTAGTATAGCCTTACTAAAAAAATGTCTTTAAGAGTTTTTTAAAAGTGTCGACAGATTTAGCCATTCTAATTTCCGAAGGTAAATCATTCCAGAGTTTTGGCGCCGAAACAACGAAAGCACGGTCGCCTAGGGTTTTTAAAGTTTTAAAGTTCGGGTAAGATAGCAGTATTCCGTCATTAGAACGCAGTCCATATCTTGAATTTTAAGGCTTAATTTTGACAAGATCATTGATATAGGACGGTGCGGGTTTGCGAATGGCTTTGAAAGTTAAAAGTAGAACCTTAAAAATAATACCAAATGAGACAGGAAGCCAATGCAGCTGACAGAGCTCCGATGTTACGTGGCAAATTTTGTCTTGCATAACAACATTAGTAGACCTAGGCAGTACTAGTGTGGTTAGCTTACAGCTTGGATGCTGTAAAGCTTTACATAGACTGGAAACACCGGTATCAGTGATCATAGTACGCTCCAGATCTAGCGTAGTTAACTTAGAGCTTGGATACTCTAAAGCTTTACATAGACTGGCAACACCGGTATCAGTGATCTTATTACCCCACAGAGACAGTGTGGTTAGCTTACACCTTGGTTGCTGTAAAGCTTCACACAGACTGGTAACACCGGTATCAGTGATGTTAACATCCCACAGATTTAGTGTGGTTAGCTTACAGCTTGGATGCTGTACAGCTTCACACAGACTAGCGACACCGGTAACAGCGATCTTCATACGCCACAGAATAAGTGTAGTTAGCTTGCTTACTACTAATCTATTAATAACATTAACGCATTCATCGGTCAAGATAATGTTCCGAAATTCCAGTTCCGACACAGGAAAGTGTTCATCGATCAGTGAATTACAGACTCGTTGTATTCCGGGCAGTGTTAGCTGTGATTTGTAAAGTTGTAATTTCGTAACTGCCACAGACTTATCAGAACATTTGTGTTGTGCCTCTCCAGCTTCCTCTTTGTTTAGTTCACTGATAATGTCCAATACAAATGATACTGCAATGCTGTCTACATCTGGTAAACCATTAAAATGCATGTCGCCGTGTGAATCACAGAACGCTTTGGGATGATTCCTGATGAACTTTTTGGCGAATTCTTTGTCTTGATACTCACTCAGACACTTTATTCTGAGAAATCCACCAAAACCCTCTAAAACTACAATACTGGTTAACAACTCTTCCATCAGTTCCTAGTTTCCCTCACTTAACAGAATGCCAGCCATGAATTGGAAAACTGTTGCAGAGTATTCCTTGTCTGGAATGCGATTTCCCTTTACAAACCAACGAGCGGCAAGGAATTCTTGGAGAGTAAGATGTGTGAAGCTAAAATGTTTCGTTGTTGTAATCAATGCAGTCCTGAAAGGCTGACCACAGTAAAGAAGACCGCTACCTTTCAGTTTGTTGACTTCGTCCAGTTTAAATTCGCTTTCCTGTCTCGCTTTCATCAAACGTTGGCTTATTTTCATGTAGCAGTTTGGCCGCTAGTTCTGATAATTTCTCTAATGTGCTCTTAATTACAGGAGGATGATTGAATTGTTCAGGAATTTCTTTCTGTCTGTATTCTGAGTCGGCACAGTGCTTAAGTTAAAAAATCTCAAGAAGTTTTGTGTAAATGTCGGTTGTTGAGACAAGAAGGTCATCAGAATTTTCTGATTCGGTTAAGGTATACTTCATCTCGAAGCACAACAGGTAGCAGAGCATAGGAATATGAGCAAAACTGACAAGGTTTTCATTCTTCATGACATGTTAAAGTAGAGCGTTCTTCATCGTTTCATCTTTCTCGAAGTACTTTTTGACCTGTGCTGACGAAAATCCCGTAATATCCACTTCCTGTCCAAGACGGATTCCTCCTAACTTGTCCGATTCATCAGGCCGCGAGGTAATCATTACGACAGCCCCTTTCAGGATTTTTCTCATGACGAGTTTTGAACGTATTGCAGCTACTGGCATTTGACAACAAACGTCATTTGAATACTGTTCTTCCGAGTTTCCAGCGATGTAATCTTGCTGGGAATACTCGTTGAGGATAATCAAAACTTCTCTGGAATGATTTGTAATGTACTCAAATATGTGTTCATCAATGTTACAATAGTGATCTTGAACCGAGGAACGGGTTAAAAATTCTCTTAAGGTCACAAAGTTACTTTCAAGCAAATTCAATTGACGGAAAGTAAGCAAATACGCAAATTTAAATTTTGGGATTTTAACGGTTTCTCTTGCTTGGAATAATTCGTTTTTAGCCTAATCGCGGATCAACTTTTGGCAAAACAGAGATTTCCCAATCCCTGCTTTTCCAACGAAAAGAATAGAACTAGGATTCTCTTGATCTTCACTCGTGCCAAGAAATATTTCATCGCAGTGCTTAACTGGAGTACCGCTGAGTTTTCCGTAGGACTTAAGCTTTTTACTCCTGGAATATCTCTTGTCATTCCCGATGAGGGTTTTTCTTCCACGTTGGATGAGAAGATTAGTAATTATTTGGTCCGTTTTCAAGTTGGAAATCGTGCGAGAGGCCAGCAGTTTGGGTTGCAACTCTGTTTGGCCTATAATGGAAAATTTCAAAGCTGCAGTGTAGGCACCTACGGCTGAAAGATAAAAAAGAAAAATACTTGATAAGTAACCTGAACGCGAGGAAAAGTAGTTCAGTAGATACATTTCTCACCTTACTAGGGCTTAAGTGTAAAAATTAGAGTTTTTTGTTTTTTGAATCAAACTCTTGACTTTCCTTTTAGAAAACTCCTGGAACTGCATGGGAGATCTTCCCAATTTCCCATCAATCTTTGAGTTAAAATAGCCGCTTACAAGTTCACTGTTTGTCATTATTTTTCACGGGTTCCATATCATTATTACAACTGACATTTTTGTCACATGCATTCCTGATTCTCCATCTAATATCTGTTCACACCTCATATGTACAGTAAAAACCCGCACATAAAAACCTAGCTTTTTCTAAGTGAGCCTCCGCATATTTTGATATAGATGTTGTTTAGTATGAGGTTAGACCCCCTAGGTTCTAAATTAGGTTCTTAATTTTTGTTTGAAAGAAAAGAAACTTCTGTTCGTGGGTGTGGGTGTGACATGGCGCTGTATACCAGCCTTAAAGTGCCCTGCTTGAACATTGTAAACTTATACACAGAGTTGGATACGTTGCACGAGGATGGATGCATTGACAGTACAGTGAGTATGAGAGCGATACTCGGTGTAACGAACACTATTTTAGCAGTGGCGAAAACAAGGCTTGAAAAAAATTCAGGCCTGTACAGGATTCAAAGCAATGACCTCTGCGATACCGGTACAGTACTCTATTAACTGAGCTAACAGGGTAACTGGGAGCTGGTCATTATGTTGGTTCGTAATAAACCCGTGAGCTGATGAGTCAACGTTTGAGAAAATATGTGAAAATCATATGTGAACTGCGGTTAAAGAAATGAGTATGAAGGCGATCTTCTCAGTAATGAAGACTACTTACGCAGTTGTGAAAATAAGACCTGAAAAAAATTCAGGCCTGTACGAGATTCGAACCCATGACCTCTTCTTTTTTTTTTTTTTTTTTTTTTTTCCAAGCCTTATATATTCACAAACGTTGACAGTGCAGTATTCTGATCTTAAAACACTGTCAGTGTTCTGGCTGGCTTTCATTCCCTCTTTCGTATCCCATGTAATGTACAGTAATATATTTGAAAAAGCTCCTTATTCTAAAAATGAATATGGCTATATTAAAGTTTACAAAGCAATTGGGTGGAGGAACAATTGGACAAGGTTTCATACAGTTGAACCACTCAAAACCGGACACCCTTGGGACCGAAGGAAATGTCCGGCTTAGAGGGGTGTCCGGTGTACTAACTGAAGGTTTTACTCATAAGGCAATTTTTATGCAACATAATGTATTATCTGATTGTAAGTACCAGTACATGGTACACGAACACTGATAAAGCACATCAGTAAAGGAACTGACAACATGGATCACAAGGAAGCTTTTCAACTTCATTTTATTTATTCTACCAAAAAAATTCAGTGTTACACACGGGATACTATGATCGCCGATTTTAATGCATTTGTATACTTCTTTTTTTTTTAGAATATCACCCACAGCTGATTTCATTCACCGATCCCAAATTTACCGCTTAAACCCTTCAGTCTTGGTCAAGGCTCTGATTCCGCGCATTTGATCAACTCAATTCTCTTCTCTAACGATAACTCGATTCTCTGGCGTTTTTCTTGTCTCAAACATAGTGATGTTTGCTCCTTCGTTTGTTTTCGCAAGTGATTTCATCCGCAACATGGCAGTCTTTTAAGCTGACCCCTATTATTCATTCATTGTCAACTTTAAATTTTTTACTTCAGCACCGATAGAACAATGAGTAATCAGCCGATGCGCGTTTCTCATTTCTGATTGGGATTTCACAGCTGCATGATTACGATTTTAATTTTAGTCACGTTTAAAAACGCGTGATTTGATTTTGGCGGCAAGCTTTAAACTTTCACGTCCGTTTTAACGAGGTCAATTTCTGTCAGTATGTGATTACGGACTGAAAAAAGGCGTCCGGTTTCCGGAAGTGAGGGGTTCCGGTTTGATAAGGTTAAAAATAGAGAAAGTGTATGACAGAGATTTTGGGGCCGAAAAAAAGGTCTGGTATCGAGAGGATTCCGGTTAAATGAGGGTCCGGTTTAGAGGGGTTCCACTCTACTACTTAAATAAATGTGACTGGGGAAGTTGATAGACCCAAGGTTTCGACACTCCGCTCTAGAGCCTTCAGCAGGGGTGATCTAATCGTTGCAATAAGAGGCCCCTTTACATATGCTCCTTTTTTCTGACAAGATGCAAATAGGCGTCAGGTAGCAAGCCGTTTTCAAAGATAATTGAATTACGGTCGTGAGGAATCTTGCATCGTTCCCTCGCGTGAAGTACCACCTAAGCACACGGATCAACTATTATGCGAATTCATCGGCTACTTTTCAACTATGACTATTACTAATAAGTGTTGATATCAATCCCAACCCTAGTCCTGCTTCCTCGATCGGATTCAAATGACTGCTCATCGTGTTGCCGAACAGTAGCCTGAAACCATAGAGCATTAGTGTGCAGCACATGTAAGTCGAAGTGTCACATTAAGTGTGAAAATGTACTGCCACGTAAGTAAAAGGAGCTGCTAAACGCTACAAACATCGTTTACTCATGTAGAAGATGCCGCGAATCCCTGTCAAAGATTAACACGCAACAACCTGTTCTGCAATTCAGCCCAACAGAACCGAAAGAACTGAACAAGGAGCAGTTACGAAAACGAAGAGCCCGAAAACGAAGACTCCCCACGAAAACGATCGAAGACCATTACCAAAACGAAGACCCCTTACGAAAACGAAGACCCATTACGAAAACGAGGACCCCTCCCTACGAAAACGAAGACCATTACGAAAACGAAGACCCCCTACGAAAACCCAGACCCATCACGAAAGTGAAGACACATTATTAAAACAAGTTCAAAAGGGATTGGTATTACCTTTGTGGACAAAGATTACGTTCAGGAGGGTAGTTCCGAAAACGAAGACTCCGCAAACGAAGACCTAAGACCACCTACGAAAACAAAGATCCATTACGAAAACGAAGACCCCCCTACGAAAACGAAGACGCATTACGAAATCGAAAACCCCCTACGAAAACAAAGACCCATTACGAAAACGAAGACCCCCTACGAAAATGAAAGACCCATCACGAAAGCGAAGACACATTACTACAACCTTAGTTCAAAAGAGGTTGGTATTACCTTCGTGGACAAAGATTATGTTCATGATACACACTACGAAAACGAAGATCCCCACGGAAATCTTGAATTCTGAGTTTGGCACGTCTGTAATTTATTGCGGAATATTTCAACAGTAGAGCTCATTAGGCCTTCAATAGGACTTCTTTAAAGCTAAAACGAGATTTAATCGAAGAGACATGACATGCATTTGTTGGTATATAATGAAGCAACAAGATTTAAGTTTATTAATGAAAATGACATCGACTAGCGGTAATTACACTTCCGACGAGGAAATAGATACTGTTGTTTGAATAAAACATGGCAATTCGACCGATTAATTTCAATAACACTTTTCTTGCGGGTAAAAAATTACAAATCAATACCTTAATCAAAGCCTTACGTTACTCCTACTTCGTTTTCGTGATGGGTATTCGTTTTCGCAGGGGTCTCCGTTTTCGTAGGCGGTCTTTGTTTTCAGGGTCTTCGTTTTCGTAACTACCGGAACAAGGCTACTTTTCAGAACTAAACATGAAGATATCATTTGTTATAACTCACCCATTAATTTTGGCGCGATTTTATTGGTTACTTTACGTCACGTGGTGCAAAATCACAGGGCAGTTATCACGTAATAACCCCCGTCCGCGTCGATATTTCTCCTCCGATTTTTTCCGTGAAAAAGAAACATAGTCAACATAAGAGTTTCAACTTTTCCGTTCTCCTATTTACATGGAAGGAAACCAAACTATTTTTTTCTTCGTCGTTTATGTAGTGATGACTGATTTCCACCACAAATCAGAGTCAATGTGCCAGTTTTTCGATACATGTGGTTACCCTGATTCTTTCGTTCAAGCAGGTTACTACCGCGCCCAACTTATTGATCGAAATTTTGCACTACGAACGCCGCAAAAGGAAGCTTCCGACTGCATTCCATTCACTCTCACGTTTCACCCTCACAATTGTCGCGATTGAGAATTCTCTTTTCGTTAAAATTCATTAAAACTAATATAATGGTTCGAACACCAAGGTTAAAAATCTTACATTACGAACAAGAAGGTGAAGTCCAGATCGCTGGATCAACAGTGTCGTTAAACCCATTTCTCGAGCTAAAGCATTACAGTCTGTATGTTTCAGGGAATTCTTCTAAGCAGCTTTCACCAGGCGCACGTGAACCAGTTAGCGCATGACCAGACAATACCCACTGCTGCTGACCAGTTTCGTGGAAAAATGAGAAAGCAATCTCCGCGGCAAAATCCAGCGCATGCGTATACATTATTGAGCTCTGTTATCTCCAAACACATGTTATGAGATTTTTTATTTTAAATCTCTGTTACCAAAACTTGCATTTTAAAATTTCCAGTAATCTGCGTTTTTACATTGCCGCTCGCCTTTTATGGGCCAAGAAACACGGTTTTAGGCGCCGCCGATTTTTAAAACAGCTGAGTAATCAGACCTAACACCTGATGAATGGCGTGCGTGGAGCAGAATTAATGCACAGCTCGCCATTAGCTTCCTCTCTGGTCATCACAAAAAGACAGAAAAATCATAATTTGAATCAAGAAGAGTTTTATTTATGACTCCAACTTGTGCATACAAATATACAAATCGTCAAAAGATAGATCAAAATGAAACTATGATGAACTGGTGGATAACCTGTGCAGAATATGACAAAAATATACAGTAGTGTAAAGGTCGGTTGTTGAGACAGGAAGGTCATGAGGATTTCCTGATTCGCTTAGGGTATACTCCATCTCAAAGCACAACAGATAACAGGGCATAGGAATATGAGCAAAACTGACAAGGTTGGCATTGTTCATGACATGTTCAAAAACAGCGTTCTTTATCTCTTCGTTTTTATTGAGGTACTTTTCAATGTACTCTTTGACCTGTTCTGGCGAAAATCCCGCAATTTCCACGTACCGTTTAAAACGGATTCCTCCCAACTTGTCCGATTTATCAGGCCGCGAGGTAATCGAGACGTAAGCCCCTTTTAGGATTTTCCCTTCGATGAGTTTTGAACATAATGCGGCCACCGGCATTTTACGTCTAGCGTCGTTGGGATGCTCTTCTAAGTTTCCAGCGATGTAGTCTTGCTGTGAATACTCATCATAGCCGTCCAGGATGATCATAACCTCCTTGGGATGCTTTACAATGTACTCAAACGTAAAGTCATCAGTGTTAGAGTTGTCATCCAGTAGCGACGAAAAGGTTAAGATTTCTCTTAAAGTCACATAGTTATTTTGAAACAAATTCAATTGACGGAAAGAAAGCAAATACACACAATTCAAACTGAGAACTTTAGTGTTTTCTCGTTCCTTAAATAATTCATTCTTCGCCCAATCGCGAACAATCTTTTGGCAAAACAGAGATTTCCCAATCCCTGCTTTCCCAACGACAAGAATAGAATTAGGATTCTCCTCATCATCGCTCATGCCGGGAAATATTTCATAGCAGTACTTAACTGGAGTACCGCTGACTTTTCCGTAATACTCAAGGTCTTCCCTCCTTGTATTTGTCCTGCCATTCCCGATAAGTGCTTTTCTTCCATGTTGTATGAGAAGATTAGTGAATACTTCATCTGTTTTAGCGTTGGAAATGGTGTGAGAGGCAAGCAGCTTGGGTTGGAACTCCGTTTGATCTATAATGGAAGTCTTCAACGATGTGATGTAGGCACTTATGGCTAAAGGAAAAGAGAAAACAGTTAGTAAATAATACGAACGAAGAATACAGTTTAAGTACTTTTAGAACATAGCTAGCAGAGTCGCGCAATCAAATTCATTATACGTAAGCGTGCTCAAAATCCCGATAGTGCACGCTGATAGCGTCAGCAAATCCGACTTCGCCAGAAATTTTTTCTTTTCGCGCGAGCGGCCATTGTTAGCGCGGGGAAAACTAATACATTTCGCGACAATAATGGATACAAACAGAGACTCGACCTACTAGTCCGAAAACGAAGACAATGTTTCGACCTTTTCCCTTGGGCTAGTGTTCTTAAATGAGGCAGAAAAAGACAAAAACAAAGGAAAAGGAGACTCGGCATCAGCGCCGTCACGATTCGCTTCAACTGATATTGTTGTCCGTTTTTCGCGCCGGATTTGATGCACAACTCGACCGGCTATGTTCTAAAACAATTGGTTCATGCTTTCAGCTGTGCACTATCGAGTTATGGGGCACGTGGAAAGTTTGGAGAGCACTCAAGAAGCTAGAGTTGCTCTCGGCTCTCGCCTCGGGAAACTCTTACGCTTCTTTTCTGCTCTACAAACTTCCCGCGTGCTCCATAACTCGATAGCGCACGCCAAAGCATGAACCAATTATTAATCATTCTAACTCCCCTGTGTATGGACTTACGGCTGATAATGCGAACACGAGGAAATGCAGTTTAAATACTTTCTATTGAATTCAACACAAGGAGAGTAACTAGCACAGAGCTGAGTACCTGAAAAGTGTCTATTGTGTCTATCTTTAGTTTAAATATACGTCGATGTGGTTCCCTCAAAAGCAGGATATCTCAGACCTGGTTTACACTAAAGCAGAGTTGTTTTTCCGAATCATGACCAATCTGGGACCAATTGGTAATAGATTCATTTAACCTTTAAAACACCAATTTGCAATAAAATCAGCATTCCGATACTTTGGAGATTTAAAGAAAGCCGCCAAGGTGGAGTTAAGAGAAGATATTTGTATCCGAAGACTTTAAAAAAATGTTTTAAAGTCTTTTAAGTTTACTTTACTTTACTTTATGGGAAAGTTTGCATGTATAATCGGCGACAAAATTGTCAACATATCAGTCTTTCTTTTGCCCCCGCTAAGCTAACCTATTTGCCTGAATAGTCCCAGGCTCTTAGAGAAATATTAACATCATCAGATATCAGATGTTGAAACAATTATTGAAACAGTTGTTGTTCGCAGGTCATAGGTATGGTTTCCTAAGATGGATCTAAGTCGAGGACACTATCCATAAGGTACTGAATATGGAGATCATAGGCATAGTTTTCCATGATGGATCTATGCAGGGGACACTATCTATGAGGTTCTTAACATGAATATCCTGGGCATGGATTGTCAGGAACAAATTATGCAGGGGAAACTATCTATAGGCATGCTGAACATGGATATTAAAGACATGGATTGCCATGTAGGAATTATGCAAATAACACTACCTATAAGGTTCTGAACTAGAGATCCTACCCTACCTGGATTCCTAGGGAGGATCTATGCGGGAGACTGACACTAGATATAAGGTACTGAACGTAAAGATCATAGACATGGACTGCAAGGGAGGAACCATGTAGGAGACAATATCTCTATTGGACAGACACTGCCAGGAGATATTATCTCTACTGGGCAGGCATTGCCAGGAGATAATATCTCTATTGGACAGCCACTGCCAGGAGATAATATCTCTACTGGGCAGGCATAGCCAGGGACAGGGCTCGTGTGCTTTTTCAGGAACCCAACTCAAGGATTTTTGAGGACTTTTTAAGTCATTTTTAAGGACCTTGGCTCTTAAATAAAAGGACATTTTACATTAAATAGGAACTAATAGAAATAGAAATATTATATCACGCGTCAAACATCATAATCGGATGCGGAATTTGAAAGGAAAACTCGTTCTCGCGATTTGTGTTAAAAAAAGTTACACCTTCCACACCAAAAGCAAACGAAAACTTCGACTTTGATTCATCCAGACATAATTTCAAGGACTTTTCAGAATTTTTCAAGGACCTGACCGTAAATTCAAGGGTTTTAAAGTCCTTGAAAACAAAAAATTAAATTCAAGGACTTTTAACGAGCGTGGGAAGGCCCTGCAGGGAGGATCTATGTGCAGATCTGGAGTTCTGAGCATAGAGATCCCATTTATGGATTCCAAGGAAGGAACTGGGCTGAGAACATTACCTAAAGAAAAGCTAAAGGACTGGTAAACATGGATATCGTAGGCATGGTTAGCAGAGGAGGAACTATGCATATAATGAAACTAGCAAAAAAATACAGCAAATTGATGTAATAAGAAACATTCATAAAAGATTGATAAACTACTCTTTCCAACATAAAAAAATTAATAACAAGTCTAATCAGTGTGATTTACGACCAAATCAAAGGTGATTATAGAGAAAATACGTTGGGCAACTCATTATATGAGAGCTGAAGCACGAGTATTAAACCTATTGCCACAAAGTTTCTCAATGTTTTGTCTTATGAAAAGCAGTGTTGCACCTGGATTTAGGACCCAATACTATTTATTCATTTCATTTCAAGCAATTCTACCAAAAGTTAAGTTAGAAGTCTTGAATAAAGGTACATACCAATCTTTGTCTTAAATGTTCCGACATCTGGTTCACTGTCTCCTTGTTTGTTGACAGCAAACAGTTTCACTTCATACTCTGTGTCATACTCAAGATCAGTTATCTTGTGGTGAGTTTCCACAATGTTTCCTTATTGAACCAGTTCTGTGGATCCTATGATTGGTTGTTTCCTCCATTCCAGATGGTATTTAACACTGCAATCACTGCTGTTGGCCTCTACTTCTGACCACGTCACAGTGAAATCTTTGTCAACTTCACTTTCTACATTTGTGATGGTTGGTTTCTCAGGTAATTCTGTTCAAAGTTATATATTTTTAAATTTTGTCTCTGATGAAAGCGAAATACTTACAGTAACACTTACAGGGATTGTGGTGGGTTTATCAAGAAATAATTATTGTTTCCCCCTGTCAATCAAAAGTTCCTGCATCCGCCTCTGCATTTACTTAAACAGCACCAGCAACAGAAAAGTCACTGGAAAGGTAAATATTCAGTGCAAACCTACAGTTACAGAAGACAAATGCAACAAGTCGCAAAGAATGCAAAAAAAGTCCTAAAATTGTAACTCTCCGAGCGAGAACATCAAGAAGATGAATATTTCTTCATCTGCAAGTCATAAACAAACCTCTCTGTAATAAAATTGATTACTCAGGGCAAATGATGCAGCATGGAGATCATAGTATGGGTTTTGAGGGAGGAGTTATGCATGTTGCACTATTTAGAGGGTAATATAAAGATGGAGATTATAGGATCATATAATCATAAGTTCCCAGACAGGAACCATGCAAAGGACACTAATAGAGTAATGAAAAATGCGTGGACATCACTGGTATGGATTGCTGAGCGGGATCTATGCGGAAGACATCATCCATAGGGTCATGAACTACAGATCATAATTAGGGTGACCACGCAGGAAATATGAAAGTGACACCATTTAGAGTGTAATGAGGTTGCTAATGAGGATTTATCCAGTGGACACCTCATATAGTGTGATCTATATGGTGATCATAGTATAGGTTGCTAAGGAGGATCTATGCAGGGGACACTACCTATAATGTGATGTGTATGGAGATCCTTATATGGGTTGCCAGGAAGGAAATATGAAGTGTAGATGGGAAACTAACTATTGTCAGTGGTGCAGAACTTTAGGGAAGATCAACTTATGTGACTTGGAACTAATACAGAAATTCAAGAAACATTTGGCACGAGTTTAACTAGCAAACTACATCTGTATGGTGCAAAGTTGGAAAATGTTTTGGTCATATGCTAGAATATAAAATGATAACTTAAGGCTCACAATGTCGTTTTCAGCAGTTTTTAGTTTTATCCAAACTCAACTTTTAATTTAAAAGTAAGAAAAGAAGTATGATGATTGGTACTGGAGTTTGAGAGTAAAATTATGATGCAAATTTGGATGCAGTCTGTGAATTAGCTATAGAGTTATTACTCTTCTGGTCAGAGCTGCAGCATGAGTATTAAACCTGTTCCCACAAATTTTCTCAATTCTTTGTCTTATGAAAAGTGATGTTAGTCCTGGACTTAATTATTGCTGAGGATGGGGAAAAATACTTTATTAAAAATGTGAACAAGGGAAATTCAGTTTAATATAATTTCTATCAGTTTCAGCACAGGGAGATTAACTAGCACTGAGCTGAGACCTTGAAAGTGTCTATGGTGTCTATCGGATAACAGGTTGATCCCTATCCAAAGGATTGAAAAGGTTGTTTTGTTAAAGTGTTATTTATTCCTCCCTTAAATCAAGTATATTATGACTGGTTGTCAGCTGATAATGTCCACAGCAGATTGGTTGCCTAAAAAAAGCAAAATTTGGCCCAGAAGTAAGCTTTGAGGGAAATTGTGAAATTATGAAAACACTCTCTCAGCCAAGAACATTATCAGCTGACATACCAGCAAGCCATAAAAAAGTTTATTTTTCTTTTAAAACCCAACCTTTAAATTTCGCAACTCGATCTGTAGGCTACTTTGCATTGTAGCAGAACAATCACAGGACAGTTATGATACATTATATGATCCCTGTTAGTTTTAGAACCTTACCCCTGTTTATTCTATTAATTTCTCCAGGTTGCTTAGTTCTTTTTTTGTCACTGCTGCAATATTGTATAGCCGACTAACATTCCATTATCGCTGTTTTGGCAATGATGAATTGGTAGTAGTTTCGCTTGAAGTTATTTACTTACCTCCAAGTAAAATGTCAAGCGCAACATTTTCTCATTTTCTTATTTCTCTAAGCAACTTTTGCTCAACATTTTCCTTTGTGCACCACAAGTAAAGGACTTCCCATATGCCAAACACCATAAACAAAGCATCCACAGTGATAATAACTATTTTAAGAGTTGATTTCTCCTTGTAATGAAGATCATTACATTGCAATGTCATTTTTGTTGGGTTAAGTGAACTTGGCATGGTTTGATTGTTCAGTTCTGTGGGGTCTGATGAACTTCACACTGAAGGTAAAAAAAATTGAAGGTAAATCCATTGTGTGGTAACTGCAGGACAGCCCCAACATACCACCCATGAAAAATATTCGAAAGAACACATGAATAAAGTAGAAGCAGCGAAAAGTCTTTCTAATTTTGACATTGCCTGTTGATCTTTGGATCTTTCGAAGGGTCACAGCACCAAAAATTGCGAAGCCAATCCAACAGGCACACAAAACAGTAGAGGTTTAGGCCACAACATTCTAAGGTACTAACCCATGAGGCCAGGTGATTGTGTCAATGTACTTGTTATAGCAAGATTTTCTGATAAAATCACTGGGTTTGGGATCGCAGCTGAAGTTAAGTCTATCACTGGCATGATAAACTTGTAGAGTGACAAGAATGGCACTCAGCGATGCAGTGATGAAAATACACTGAAATCCTCCAAGAGCAGTTTGTGACTTGACAACCAGTTTACACCACGTGCTATCAGTCATCTTGCATAAAGTATCAGTACCTAACAAGGAGCACAACGAAAATAATTATTAATGTTAATGCACCAAATGACTTGATGATTTGTATAAGTTCAACCTCTCTTCCAGGCCTCACCTAAGTCTACTTTGAAAAGAGCTTTTCCAAAACTTATTTAAAATTCCTCTGAATACATCAGTATTCAAAGGCAATTATTGGTGCTGAGCAAACATAACTGGACTCTGCAAAATAATAATTAATGTGTCAGTCAACATCTGATGCAAACACTGCTAAATGTAACATTATATTTGCTGATCTCAGCACAAATAAACAGACAGTTAGCAAATAAGAAAAATCTTATTTTGTGCACGATCTTCGCAGTAAAGAGCGCAATTTTAAACAGTAGTGAAAATCAGACCTGAAAAAATTCAGGCCTGTACGGGATTCAAAGCAATGACCTTTGCGATACTAGTGCAGCGCTTTACCGATTGAGCTAACAAGCCAACTGGGAAAGGTCATCAAATTGGTCCGATATAAACCCATAAGATTGCTTAAATAGTGCTCTTTACTGCAAGGATCATGCACAAAATACATTTCTATAACCCCAGTTCAGATATATGAATTTCATATATTCTTTGTGTAAGAAGAATCTTGTCATCTTGTCTTCAAAAAACATGCAGAAGGTGTCAGGCTGTTTGTTTAGCAATCACAAAAATAGGAAATCCATGTTAAACTTAGGTGCTATCAAAGGAAGAGAATGTTACCAAAATGCTGGCCAGCATGGCATGCAAGGTTCAGTGCGAGGCATGAAGACAAACTTTTCTCATCGATAAATCTGCCGCAGAATTCTGACAGGCCTGGAATACATCTAACTCCGCTTGTTCAAAGCTAGTTACATATTATTATGCAAAGTTTCATGTACAATATCTCTGGATTTAATGATCTTGATCATTGGATTTTGGGTATTTCATAAAAGATATCCAAGCCAGTAAATTGTGAGGAATTTTCGACCCTTCTGCCTCCCCTTCTGCAATGTTGTTTGCAGCCAGTGCCCTCACGCTAAGTTGTCCATTGCCTTGACCACAATCTTTTCCCATAACCTATCCAGGCCAGACAATGAGTAACATGGACAATAATTTAATGAACAGTTACAAATTAAAAGTGGAAACAACTTTAATTAAAAGAACACCAACTGTAACAAATGCAAAACAATGCAAAAATGTGTCTGTAATATTACCATGGAAAAAAACCTGAGAGATTTGTTTGTAACCAAGTTTGGTTGCGTTTTAAAATATCCGTATGGTTCGAGTGAAACGAACAAGAACGACACGAGTCGAATACCTGTGCACCGTGTATTGATTTCTATACAACGAGCGCCGTAGTCGCCACCAAACTGGTTTTGTAAAGCGCCTGAGGTATGCGTTATCATTTTTCGGAGGTGGACGGTCACTATTATTCTGGATTTCTCTGTGACTTGAGCTGCGTCACAAAGTGACTTATTCCTTTTTTTTTTTTTTTTTTTCAGCATAAAACATGGCCTCCGCGTGCGAAGTTGGGGAATATCTCGGTTTTCACCTCAATGATGTAGTAAATTTTTAGAGAGTGGTAAACACGACTGCGATACCTTAGATTATGCAATTTTCCGATTAGATTGGGTCTTAAATGTGCTTGCGAGATACTTGGACACTGAAGGTACAGGAGCGATAAACGCACGCGTAATCGACCTCGTTTGCGAAGCGAGAGAAGCGGTTATCAACGCTGACCATAGTAGAGGTGCATTTCAGGCAGGTTGTATTTTCGCTGGAGGAAAAGATTTCGACTCTGACCTTTTGGGAAAGGCTCAGGTACCATGTTTAGTTGTTCGGTAGCCAGAAAACAGTGACCTGAAATTTTCAAGCACCCGGTTTGGGTCATGACTCGAACTGGATACAGAGTTCGTCACCACTGTTTCAGTCCCTGTAACAGCGGACTGAAACAGTGCGGCTGAAACAGTGCGGTTGAAACAGCCGTGTCGTCAGACTCTCGATCTCCACCGAGGAAACTAGCTGCTTCTCTCAGAAGACTAACAACCTTGTCAGTGTTACCGTTCAAAAGACATCTCGCAAAACCAAAACTAAAAAACGTCCAGCCGTCCAGTTATTAACCTTCCAGTTCACGCGCCAAGTTGAGTGACCACCTCCTTCTTGTATTTGAAGTAAAACCGCTGACAACGCAGCCCAGGGAGTTGAATTTCGCGAAATTCAAGAGATTCAATTGTGACAAATTCACGAAGCCGAATTAAGCAAAAATTAAGCCTCCCTAGTCTACGAGAGTGGCAATTCTAAATTGGTCACAACTGTATTTGCTAGCGCTTTAAGGTGGCTCGTACCAGTTTCCTCGCGCGGGAACAGGTCACTCTTGCGTGAGAGAAACATGCGAAAGAAGCGCGAGATCAAAAGATGAAAATTCAAAACAAAGATGGCGGCGTGTGGAATTTTTTCTTCTTTTGTGAGAGGTTTACCTAAGAGCTTGTATTTGATGTGTCGAACGGCCACTGTGAATGCAGGAGATAGAAACTAAGATCACGAAGACGATTTTCGGAGAAGTAAAGGTTGCTTCACTTCACATTTAAAAGAAATATTAAACCGATATGAAATCTTGCGACGGCGAAAAAGAAGAACTCAAGTGAAGGATAATCTACCCGAAGTGGAAAAAGACTTTGAAACTTCAAGGAGAATAATATGATATAGCCAGAAGTCATGTGTAGGATTTTTAAGATGAGCTCGGGAGGCTGTTTTTTAAGGCTGTTTAATGATATTCTTAGCAGTAAACGTCTGTAAACATCAGATCGTAGGTGCTCGCGCGAGAACACGCAATTGTCAGCGGTAGCTAAAACAAATTATGAGCAAATGTCGATCTTATAGAATCCAGATTTTTAAATGCGCGAGAACGCGCGTGGAAATTGCTAAACTCACGAAAGCTATTGCATGAAAACAAGTCCAGTGACCCCTTCTTTTTATTGTTCCAATATGAAAATAACGTCGAAAGGAATCATCAGGAAAAAAAATACTTTTTACACCATGTTTAAACTACATTAACTTACACTACTTACAATACATATATAACAATACAGTTATACTAGTCAAATTTAATTACAGTTGATCTATTTACCACATTATTGTTTGCTTGTTAATTGTCGAGTGACTACTGAGAATTGTGTTTGCTATTTAAACTACAAGGGAATTGATTTTCCAGAAATTAATAAACTGTTAAATAAAAAAAGATAGCGAAGAGGTCAAAATACAAAGTTGAAAAAAAAAAAAAAAAGACAATACAATCTTATAACGACAGAAAAAATTTCCATTTGTTCCTGAACTCCTTCTCGTTATTACGAGTGACAGCAATATATTTTTCTAGATAAATTTTGTCGCGCACAAGTGAGACGAAATCATCGAAACGGCAATTTATGGTATTTAAAGCGTTAACATATAAAAAATATTTGCCTAGAATAATGAGATGGTTGAGGGCTAAACAGTAGGTGTGACAGCGAATAATTCCGAACATAATCTCCAGTTCTGACAGTGACAGTTTCATATTACTAGAGGTTGAGTACCACTCCTGGAATCTATTCCAAAAAGAACTTGCTTGCTTACAGTTTATAAACAAATGCCAGACGGTCTGGTGCTCAGATGGACAAAAGGGACAGGAGGGCGATGCAACTTTTTTCATTTTATGTAACAAGCTATTCGTTGGTAAAATTCGGTGAATAATTTTGTATTGAAACATTGTCAATTTAATTTCTCTCGTGGCTTTGAATGGTTGGAGGTAGATTTTGTTCAAGTCACTTTTCTCGATGCCAGACATTAAAAGTTTTTTCTCAGAAGTTGGTGGCGGTAGATCTTCGAGGTTAAGCAGGATACTGTATATTGCTTTACATGAGAGTGAACAGGTTGAGGTAGGAGGCGTAACTGGGTCTTCAACAACTTAACCGTGATCTGCACTCTCCTTCGGTTTTACGTCATATAACGGTGCATGCAAAAACGAAAAACTACTGAAGGCATAAACCTGTACGATAAATTGGCTTGGTTCACGCAATAAAAAATTTAATCCCGCACCCTATCTTTGCAATAATTGGCTCGGCTCAAGAATGGCTCAAGAATGAGTTCGATATCGAGTAAGTGCAAGAAAACAAGCCTTTTTTCCGAAAATGCCACAAGTGATTAACATGTAACTTCTCCCTATGATATCCATATATTATCTAGCAAACAGGTAATGAGAATTTAACACTTAGTACTACAAATCTAACACCAAATTCTCGTAACTAATTAACTACGAAATGTGTATCAACTAGAGGGGAGAATTTACAATCAGATCTTGAGAGTAAAAAGGTCCAGGCAATTAAACCCACAAACCAAAGGTATAGGAAGCAATATATTCCCAGCGAACAATCTATCAACAAAATCTTTATTCAATGCGATTCTATTTACAACAATCGTTTTATTTTACTCACATTGAGCTATAACAGTTCAAGTACTTTGTAACTCTCGTTGACCCAGAAAAAAGATCCACAAAAGTTACTTTGAGTAACTTTTGTAGATCAAGTCAAAACAATCAAGTCCACAAAAACTATTAACGTTTTCAGGCTTCAAGCTGCTTTCACGACAGCCTTTTACCATAAAGTTCTACTATGATCTATAATGATTCAAAACATTTTGTTTCCAACCATTTCGTAACTGTTCCTTTCTCAAGATTAAGCTTAAAATTAAGATCATTAAAATAAATTGGCGAGATTTCCTGTAAGCTAATGATGTAGATTAGTTTGACGCTGCTTCGCACATTTACAGAAAGTGCTTTAAATAGCTATATTTCTAAATTGTAAGTTCAAAACCTGGTCTGTATTTGTCCACTATGGCTTGAAGAGATTCTTTTTTTAACTTACTAATACAATCATTACACCGAATATCTAGTCTGGTTAGCGTACAGGTTGGATTCTGTAACGCTTCACATAGACTGGCAACACTGGTATCAGTGATCTTATTTTTGGACAGATCTAGTGCGGTTAGCTTACAGCTTCGATGCTGTAAAGCTTCACATAGACTGGCAACACCGGTATCAGTGATCTCATTATAACTCAGTCTTAGTGTGGTTAGCTTCCAGCTTGGATGCTGTAAAGCTTCACATAGACTGCCAACACCGGTATCAGTGATCTCAGTACCCCTCAGATTTAGTGTGGTTAGCTTACAGCTTGGATGCTGTACAGCTTCACATAGACTGCCAACACCGGTGTCAGTGATCTCATTACCCCTCAGATTTAGTGTGGTTAGCTTACAGCTTGAATGCTGTAAAGCTTCACATAGACTGGCAACACCGGTATCAGGGATCTTATTATCCCTCAGATTTAGTGTGGTTAGCTTACAGCTTGGATGCTGTAAAGCTTCACATAGACTGCCAACACCGGTATCAGTGATCTCATTATCCCTCAGATTTAGTGTGGTTAGCTTACAGCTTGAATGCTGTAAAGCTTCACATAGACTGGCAACACCGGTATCAGGGATCTTATTATCCCTCAGATTTAGTGTGGTTAGCTTACAGCTTGGATGCTGTAAAGCTTCACATAGACTGGCAACACCGGTATCAGTGATCTTATTCTTACTCAGATCTAGTGTGGTTAGCTTACAGCTTGAGTGCTGTAAAGCTTCACATAGACTGGCAACACCGGTATCAGTGATATCATTACGACGCAGGCATAGTCTGGTTAGCTTACAGCTTGGATGCTGTAAAGCTTCACATAGACTGGCAACACCGGTATCAGTGATCTTATTACGAATCTTATTAGTGACAGTCATGGCTGTTTCTCCTATAGTCAATTCAGACACAAGAGAGTGTTCATTGATCAGTGAATTACAGACTCGTTGTATTCCAGACATTGTTAGGAAGGAAAGTGAAACCTCGAACTTCTTAACTGGGACGAACTTATCAGAACATTTGTGTTGTGCCTCTCTAGCTTCCTCTTTATTTAGTTCACTGATAATGTCCAACACAAATGATACTGCAATGCTGTCTATATCTGATAAATCTTCAAAATACATGACGCCGTCTGAACTACTGAACGCTTGCTGATGATTCCTGATAAACGTTTTAGCGAATTCTTTGTCTTGATACTCACTCAGACACTTTGCTCTGAGTAATCCAGTATCATCCCCTGAAACTTGATGACTGGTCAACAACTTTTCCATCAGTTCCTCTTTTCACTCACTTGACAAAATGCCAGCCATGAATTGGAAAACCATTTCAGAGCATATCTCTACTGGAATACAATTTTCCTTTACAAACCAATGGGCGGCTAAGAATTCTTGGACAGTGAGATGTGTGAAGCTGAAGTGTTTCGTGGTTGTGATCGAACCAGTCCTATAAGGCTGACCACAGTAAAGAAGACCGCTACCTTTCAGTTTGTTGACTTCTTCCAACTCAAAACTGTCTTCTATCTCGCTTTCATCAAAAGTTGGCTTGCTTTCAAGCAGAAGTTTTGCCGCTAGTTTTGATAGTTTCTCTAATGTGGTTTTAATGACCGGAGGAGGCTTGAATTGGTTAGGAATTTCTTTGTGTCTGTATTCTGACTCAGAGCAGTGCTTGAGTTCAAAAATATCAATAAGTTTTGTGTAAATGTCGGTTGTTGAGACAGGAAGGTCACGAGGATTTCTTGTTTCGTTTAGAGTATACTCCATCTCGAAGCACAACAGATAACAGAGCATAGGAATATGAGCAAAACTGACTAGGTTCTCATTCTTCATGACATGTTCAAGCACAGCGCTCTTCATATTTTCGTTTTCATTGAAGTACTTTTCAATGTATTCTTTAATCTGTTGTGAAGAAAATCCCACAATTTCTACGTACCGTTTAAAACGGATTCCTCCCAGCTTATCCGATTCATCAGGCCGCGAGGTTACAACAACGACAGAACCTTTCAGCATCTTACCCTTGATGAGTTTTGAACATAATGCGGCCACCGGCATTTTACCTCTAGCGTTATTCCTATGTCCTTTTCCCGAGTTTCCAGTGATATAATCTTGCTTGGTATACTCATCATAGCCGTCAAGGATAATCAAAACTTCTCTGGGATGACTTACAATATACTCAAATGTAACGTCATCAATGTTAGAGTTGTCTTCTAAAATCGAAGAATAGTTTAAGATTTCTCTTAAAGTCACACTTTCTTCATCAAGCAAATTCAACTGACGGAAAGTAAGCAAATACGCAAATTTAAAATTTGGGATTTTAACGGTTTCTCTTGCTTGGAATAATTCGTTTTTGGCCCAATCGCGAATCAGCTTTTGGCAAAACAGAGATTTCCCAATGCCTGCTTTTCCAACGACAAGAATAGAATTAGGATTCTCCTGATCACTACTCGTGCCAAGAAATATTTCATCACAGTGCTTAACTGGAGTACCGCTGACTTTTCCGAAATACTCAAGGTCTTTACTCCTTGAATATGTCTCGTCATTCCTGGTGAGGCGTTTTCTTCCATGTTGTATGAGAAGGTTAGTGAATATTTCATCCGTTTTCAAGTTGGAAATGGTGTGAGAGGCCAACAGTTTGGGTTGGAAATCCGTTTCGCTTAAAATGGAAGTCTTTAAAGCTGTAGTGTAGGCACTTATGGCTGAAAGGTAAGAAAGGGAAAATACTTCAGTAGTAAATAACAAGAACGCGAGGAGAACAGTTTAAGTACTTTAATTCATACTCCACAGGGTTGAACTTTTAAAGCTGTTGTTTAGGGACTTACGGCTAAAGAAAAAGGGAAAGGAAAATGTCTTACTAATAATGCGAACGCGAGGAAATGCAGTTTAAATAATTTCTATCGAATTCAGCACAGGGAGATTAACTGGCACAGAGCTTGAAAAGTGTCTATTGTGTCTATCAGATAACAAATCGATCCCTATTCAAAGGATAGAAAAGTTTGTTTCGTTAAAGCGTCACTCCTCCCTTGAAAATCAAGTAAGTTAGGTAAACAAACCCTTTCGGGCGGCTGGTATATCAGCTGATAATGTCCACTTCCGAGAG
This sequence comes from Stylophora pistillata, assembly GCF_964205215.1. Lineage (NCBI taxonomy): Eukaryota > Metazoa > Cnidaria > Anthozoa > Scleractinia > Pocilloporidae > Stylophora > Stylophora pistillata. The sequence continues at coordinate 6,637,060 of NC_142525.1, forward strand.
ACTATCTGAAAAGTGACTATTTGCATGGGTAGTCGCATAGAGCCGAGTAAAATTAAGGATTAATTTCACGCGTGTTTTCAGAAGTCTAATAAGGTCAATACTGCACGTTGTTACGTACGTTTGTAGAAAGCCATTTCAGTTTTCACTCAAGTTTTACTTTTGTTCAACAACGTCAAAGAAATGAAAGCAACCCTGTTAAAAAATATTGCCATAAATGAAGTTATAACATTTTTTGGCAGTTAGGCTATTTTAATATTTCGTAAATTTTTGGTATTCGCCCAGGCAAATACCAAAATTAATCAAAAATGCTTTATGTCTCAGCCAATCAGCATTTATTATTTTAGCCTCCAAGTTAGAAGGCCTACAAGCGAAGCTTCGAGAGAAAATGTAACATCATGAGGACAGTCTCTGAGCCAAGAACATTACCAGCCAGTAAACCAGAAAAGGGTTTCTTTTGTAACCCCTAAGATAATTTTTGATATCGTGCGAAAACTGCTCTTTGAAAAGCTAGGGTGGAGCTTTAGCAACGACGACGGCGACGGCAACGAGAACGGCAGAAGACAATAGGCTTAATGAGCAAAAACAATCGCCCTGCACGTGCGTTTAACAGTTTGGTACATTTCTTTGCCGTTCCCGGCAAAACAACAACGTGAAATAACCAAACGTTAGGTTTTCTCGAGAACGTGAGCGCATGACGGTTAATTTTTCTTTCTTTCTCCTTACTTTAACGCCGTTCGTAGTGATAAAGTCCCTGAATAGTTCGCCAGCATTTTCCAAGTGAAACACATCAGAATAACCTCGAAAGAGTTACAAAAACGAAAAGTTAGAGTTCGACACGCCGTTTTCGTTGCCGTCGCTGTTGCTAAAGCTCCCCAGTGTTGATCTAACGGCGGATGGGTATATGCGACCAGCTTTTTAATACTACTATCACTGGACTCAACAAAACGATTTTGTTTTTCTTGTGTGTTAAAAAAAAAAATTCAGCTAAAAAAAATAAAATTTTAAGCAAGCTTTATTTCCACTGGCTTTCTTTCTTTATGACGGAATGAATCAGAGGAAAAGTATTGAAGCAGACGGTAGTTATTGCTTGATAACTGTCCATTGATTTTTCCCCACGCGACGTTCAGTAACGTCGCACGAAAACCAGTGGCTAGGTTATAATTCGTAATAATCCTTGACAAATCTCTCCCTCCCCCACCGCTTTATGTTTGTAACAACAACACTGGATTTCATGAAAAAATTCTCCTTTAGAGGGGAGTGGAGTGTTGTCAGAATAGCTTGACAAGGGTTGTGTGACGTCCCATTCCGAACGCTTGACCGGTACAATTAAGAGTTGCGTGACGTCTCATTCCGAACGCTTGACCGGTACAATTAAGAGTTGCGTGACGTCTCATTCTGAACGCTTGACCGGTACAATTAAGTCACTCACAGCCATGAAAGATGGAAAAATCTGCATTTCTCAAATTCCATCGTACTTAAGACCTCCGGTGACTAATTTCAGAAATAGATATTTCCGACAATTTCGAAAAACCCTATTTTCACAACTCTGAATTTCTAAAATGAAAGCAAGGAAAACTGTTTGCGGTGAGAAGGATTCACTTTAATCTAAATAGACCTCGAGGAGATTCCCTCAAGAGTAGGATATCTCAGTCCTGCAAATTTCTTTTACCGATTCGTTGCCAATCCGGGAACTTTTGGTATTGGATTTGTTAAACCTTTAAAACACCAATTTGTAATTAAAACAGCGTTCCGACTTGGCAGCGACTTCGGAGATTAAGAAGGACGCTGAAGTAGAAAAGATTTTTTAATTCGAATACTTTAAAACCATTTTTTTAAGCTTTAATTTTACCTAACTTCATGAGAGATTCTACGATCGGCGACAAAATTGTCGACGTGGTATGGGTTGCTAAGTAGGACCTTAACAGGGGACACTTGGTATGTATATGGTGGGCATGAACAGCATGCTGGGAAAAAACTATTCACCGCACAATATTTGTGTGGTGCTGCACGAGGAGATCATAGATCATAGGCATGGATTGCCAAGGAGGAGCACAGGGGATCAAGGGGACACTATATATGATGGGCATGGATTGCCAAGGAGGAGCACAGGGGATCAAGGGACACTATATATGATGGCCATGGATTGCCAAGGAGGAGCACAGGGGATCAAGGGGACACTATATATGATAGGCATGGATTGCCAAGGAGGAGCACAGGGGATCAAGGGGACACTATATATGATAGGCATGGATTGCCAAGGAGGAGCACAGGGGATCAAGGGGACACGATATATGATAGGCATGGATTGCCAAGGAGGAGCACAGGGGATCAAGGGGACACTATATATGATGGGCATGGATTGCCAAGGAGGAGCACAGGGGATCAAGGGGACACTATATATGATGGCCATGGATTGCCAAGGAGGAGCACAGGGGATCAAGGGGACACTATATATGATGGCCATGGATTGCCAAGGAGGAGCACAGGGGATCAAGGTGACACTATATATGATGGGCATGGATTGCCAAGGAGGAGCACAGGGGATCAAGGGGACACTATATATGATGGCCATGGATTGCCAAGGAGGAGCACAGGGGATCAAGGGGACACTATATATGATGGCCATGGATTGCCAAGGAGGAGCACAGGGGATCAAGGGGACACTATAAATGATGGACATGGATTGCCAAGGAGGAGCACAAGGGATCAAGGGGACACTATATATGATGGACATGGATTGCCAAGGAGGAGCACAGGGGATCAAGGGGACACTATATATGATGGACATGGATTGCCAAGGAGGAGCACAAGGGATCAAGGGGACACTATATATGATGGACATGGATTGCCAAGGTGGAGCACAGGGGATCAAGGGGACACTATATATGATGGGCATGGATTGCCAAGGAGGAGCACAGGGGATCAAGGGGACACTATATATGATGGCCATGAATTTCCGGGGGGGGGAATATATATGGTAAAGGCTGATAGTTTCTAGATATGGTAGACACTTCCTTTCGGGTGCTGAGCAAGCAGATCATAGGTCTAAATTGCCAGGGAAGAAGTAGGCAGTGGAAATTGTTTGCTAGAGGGGTGATGAAGGAGTGGTAAACACAGAGATCAGAGGTATGGTCAGCAGAGGAGGAAATATGCGCGTGAAAGAAACTAGAGGAGAGAAGAACTTTGGGGGAGACCAATAATGTGACCTAGAGGTAATAAAGAAGTCTAGGAACATTCTGTAGGTATTCACTTCATCATGAGATGATAAAAAGTTGGAAAATTGTTTTCGTTAAATATGCTAGAATATCAAATTATAACATTTGGTGCACAATATGGTCTTCAGCAGTTTTTAGTTGTACCCAAACTCAACTTGTAAGTTCAAAGTAGGATAAGAAGTAAATGTTGGAATTGAAGTTTGAGAGTAAAATGATGAAAATTTGGATACAGTCTGTGAATCAGGATGCAAAGACAAAAATTTGCTAATTCTCAGTTAAACTGAAATTTTAGCCTAGAATGGTTCTTATATGAAGGGAACTTAACTGCGAAATTTTAGTCCAACAGATTCTTAAAGTTTAGTTTCTTGTAAGTGGGTTTTTACTGTAGCTCAGAATTTAAAACCCAACTATCTTTTTCTCATTCTTCAGGGAAATAAATAGTGCTCAGTCCTCACTGCATACCTGTTACCACATGTCAGGTTGATAAGTTATAGAAGAAGGAAATAAATAGTGCTCAGTCCTCACTGCATACTCGTTACCACATGTCAGGTTGATAAGTTATAGAAGAAGGAAATAAATAGTGCTCAGTCCTCACTGCATACTCGTTACCACCTGTCAGATTGTTAAGTTATAGAAGAAGGAAATAAATAGTGATCAGTCCTCACTGCATACCTGTTACCACCTGTCAGGTTGATAAGTTATAGAAGAAGGAAATAAATAGTGCTCAGTCCTCACTGCATACTCGTTACCACATGTCAGGTTGATAAGTTATAGAAGAAGGAAATAAATAGTGCTCAGTCCTCACTGCATACCTGTTACCACATGTCAGGTTGATAAGTTATAGAAGAAGGAAATAAATAGTGCTCAGTCCTCACTGCATACTCGTTACCTCCTGTCAGGTTGATAAGTTATAGAAGAAGGAAATAAATAGTGCTCAGTCCTCACTGCATACCTGTTACCACATGTCAGGTTGATAAGTTATAGAAGAAGGAAATAAATAGTGATCAGTCCTCACTGCATACCTGTTACCACATGTCAGGTTGATGAGTTATAGAAGGAAATCCACAACTACCCACTGAAGGTTCGTTCACAATTAACATCACAAAGGAAAGTAGGTGGTGAAAAATTTCTAGTTTGTGTAAACCTCTCAAAATTGCAAAATGTGACGAAGTGGAGACGGTTTTAATGTAAAGGACTGCAAAGCTTAATCTAAAAACTAATTAAGGTCTAAGACAGCAGGAAGGAAGAATTATTTTAGTCTAATGCATTCTTTGGTGCACAAATCATTAGATAACTACTGTATGGAGTGAGCAAAGAACATCACCAACACTACAAGCAACTACACAAAATGTAATTATTTCACTTATCAATTGAAAACAAGTCTGACTTACCTTCAGGGGGTAATCTATTAGTACCTAAATTTGTCAATAAACAAAAAAAAACTGCTGTCAGTTGAAACCAATTTTTTTAAAATGACTTCAGTTAAAATCTGGATCATTCATCTCAAAATATCAGTAATAGGATGTCAACTGTAATGAGTGACCAAGACCAGATTTCTCCTTACAATATCAATACAATATCAAGCAGACAAGTAATGAGAATACAGAAAAATATCAATAAGGGGATTTTAAGCTGATCCCACACCAATTTCTCCAAAGGTACATACAAACCGTTGTATTGCAGACAGTGGGGAGAATTTCTAATAAGATCTTGGGAGTAAAAGGGTTCAAACAATCTGATGTGTTGAAAATTTGCCCAGGAACATATGTCAAACCTTTTCAAGCCTTTAAAATTATTTTGGCTGTGTTTTCTCCTGGCTCATGGAATGAACTGTTATACATTATTACATCCCATCCCTCAAATGAATGTGACCACAGGTTTCTCCCAAACACCTAACCATTGAATTCCTAAGAGTGATCAGCATCTAATTTCTCTGTACAGTAATACTGCTGAGTCATTCATGATGAGAATAAGGGAAATGAACGCTAAACTATAGAAGCTTTGATCTACATCAGACCTACAGTGTATCCCTGTTGAGAAAGAACACTGAAACAGAAAGTCATACCTGTATTAAAGTGAGGCCAATCTTGGAATATGACTGGATCACTCAAAATGTTGGCCACAACAGATGCCGCCATCACACAGGCAATTTGTTTCCACTCCCCACCCGAAGACTGCCTTTCATCTGCAAAGTCTTTGACGCCCTTGACTACCACCCATTCTGTCTTAAAATCATGGGCTGCTGCAAACACTCCTGAAAAGAAAAACATTCATGAATGTCTCTTAACACTGACATGTCTCTTAACCATATATTAAGCTTATTTCTTTGCATCTTTGTGATATTTATTGTTCAATTGAAGTTCACACAGATTCACACTCTAGCTTCTGGTAAACATCCACATCACAGAAAGAGGTTAGTGTAAGTCCCTACATGTGCAACCAATGTTTACAAGAAAACTTGAACACCAAGACTGTAAAATTAATTTTCAGTATACATTTCTCTAGAGACAAAATATTATCAATTAGAGTTAACTCTTTCACTCCCTAGATCTAATTATCCTATAATGTTGGTTGGGAGAATTGGGTTTTGGATCCACTAATAATCCCTTTCTTGATATTTGTTCTATTCTCATTACTTGTGTGCTTGATATCATATTGATATTGGAAGGAGAAATTCTGTCTTGGTCAGTCTGGGGAGTTAAGGGGTTAATAAGGACTGTGATTCTACTCCCCAGACCTCAAACAATTCAGCAAGATACTTTCTACATTTTTAGAAGACACAACTTTGACAATTCGTGACATCCTGAAGGGGCAAAATCAATTTTAAATTAATTAACTTGTGACCTTCACCCTTACAAAAACATCTTCCTACCCTACCCTTGCCTAACACAAATTCACTATAATAAATACACATTATATAATTACTGCAAGGTTAGCATGCTGCATGATATTTTTCTTGGACCAGCAGGGACAATTCCAGAGCAGTGTTTTTAAAGACACTTGCTACAAGTGCTAACATCCCTTACATTTCAATTACTAGTATTTTCATCAATATGGTTCTCACCTCCACCTTCCATTTCAACTGCAATTGCTTCAGGATGTTGACCAATCATGTCCTCGTTTTCCTCTGAGATACTCAGAAACACTCCATCACAGTGCACTTTGGCATTATATTCATCAGCATTTTGTAAAGGTGCCTTCCACCCATCAGCCACATGTTTGATCAGGTTACCAATATCTCTGCTGGGAGGAGTTTTGTGTGCAGCTGTTACCAGCTTTGATGAAACAACTACATCTCCTAGCTTGACCTCTCTGTTGTTCAAACCACTGCAGGCACCAACAGAAAAAGTAGCCTTGGGTCCAAGTAGAGAGATGGCATCTTTTGCAGCAGACAAAGAGCCCCCAGGAACATCTGAACCTTTGGAGCACCTCATCAAAGCAATTTTCAGTTTCTTTCCTTGACCATCACCTGTGCAGCCAAAGTACACATAGCCAATACTGTTGTGGTAACTCTTAAAGGGTTTCATCTTGCCCCACGACCGAGTTTAAAGAGGAATGGCTGTAGAGGGTAATGTGACGTCAAATCGAGGACACGAAAGTCTGCATTTCACGCACTTTCACTTGTTTGGAAAGGTTGTCGTCGATATTGTCCGAAATATGCCGACTAGGTGTGTTGTATGAGGAATGTATGAAGCGCGATACCCTCTTGCAAATTTCGCGCGTTGCTACATCCTCCTACAACACACGTAATCGGCATATTTTCGGACAATATCGACGACAACCTTCCCAAACAAGTGTAAATGTGTGAAATGCAGACTTTCGTGTTCTCGATTTGACGTCACATTACCCGCTAGAGCCATTCCTCTTTAAACGCGGTCGTGGGGCAAGATGGCGGCCGATTTTTCGTATTTTGTCTGGGCACAGAAAATTTTAGATTTGAGCAAATAAAAAAATTTTGCACAAAAATACTCCAAAAATACGCTTATTTCGTTAAGCGAAAACAAATTGGGGGTTTAGGTGCACTTTAATTTATTCTAACGTCGCACTTCACATGCATTTAACTCAAACTCTCGCATTAAGCTCGGCGCATGTAATGAAATTCGACCTTTCAACCAGGCCTAAATCACTGATCCCTCGTGCATGATGACGTAATTAGCAACTACGGAAACAATTTCCTGAATCGTCTCGTCGTCTGGTGTTAACTTCATTCCGTTACTACAAGGAGGGATGTGGGTGGGGGGGGGGGGGAGAAGAGGTACAGCTACACAAGGGCTACGTCGAGTCCAATCTCCTTCGGGAAGTTCTCAGGGTGGTTTTGAAGTAAAATAATTATGGAATTAGTTGGTTTATTTCTTTTCCCTTTACCAACCGTTGTTTGTCAGGTTGGTGGAGTAATTTAGGAGACCTGCTTTCGAGTCCAGTGTGTTTTTTTCTATGGACTCGGTAAAAATTCGACGTGCCTCGGGAGTTGTTCTTCTCTTTTTTCTCATTTCATAGTTTACACGAGTTTTTCGATCCAGTCTGACATGAGTTTTTCGATCCAGCTCCGTGTGGACTCACATGACAACGTTTTAACGATTGAAGATCGTGAAATACTGTGTGGGTTCGTGTGAACATATTAGGGACCTTAAGCATCGACGACGTTGGAAGTCACGGACGTTCGCCGGAAGTGAATTATCAGCTGTCGTTGGCTGTTGCTATGGATACACCGTCCGTCCCTGATGAAAGGTCACGTCGACGACGCAGGATCGCTTAGTTTGAAGTCCTGGAGAAAACGCAGAAATACAGGTGGATTTGAGATTAAAACTACCGTACTTCGAAGATGATTTGATGTCACTCGCTCCGATAACCACATTAAATTTTCTCGGCTGTTGTACTTGTAGTCATGTCAAGCTTGCAAGTTCCCTGTGAAGGAGGAAATTACGCTGGTCCAAGCAGATCCTCGAGGTTAGTTGTCATGCAGCTTAATTTTTTTTTGGACGAAAGTCTCTGAGGTCGTACGAGTAACTTAGCGTAATGCATACTTTGAGAAAAAAATTCTTAGCCTTAGGTCAAAGTTAACTTCGCCACAACAAATAAATGTGAAAATTCGTCCGTTAGTTTTATGCAACAAACAGTCGGCAGTTCCTATTTTGTTTATCTTTTCTGTCCGGCCCGGCTCAAAAAGCGACATCTAGCTATACGAATGTACACACTTTTTTCTATAGTAATCTTTGTTAAACGAATATCTGAGGTTAATAGAAGAATATAGATAGCCGTGATACCGCCCAAATTGGTTTGAAACTAAAATGTGTGTTGCATCTAATAAACTTAATCTTACACGTAAAGCATATTATTTAAGCTTAAGTAATAGAGCACTTTTTCCGTGTTTATATAGCCTCATCTAAACACGAGGTTGGTTGGGAGAATTCAAGACAGTTAGCAACTGTGGTGGTTGTATACAGGCCATGCCATTTGTTGGCTGACTGGTAGAATACACATTATTTACTCTACTGACGTACTACTATCCTCTGTATAGAGCATTTAAATTAGCCTAAACTCGCTTAGAAAGGAAGGATTTTCAGCTTGGGAATGAAAAATATAAATTTTACCAAAATTAGAGAGCACGCTCGAAAACTGCAAGTAGTGTTTAATTGGGGGACGTAATTTACATATCCTACAGAGAAGTTTAACACTGCATTTTTTAATCACATCAGATCGACTGGACATGATGTTCATGTAAGCTAACGGGATACTTGTATAAGTTGTCTTTTAAAGGCTGAAATGTCATGCATTGTTTTAAAACAGTGGTAAAATGGAATGGAGTGAAGAGAAAGATATTCTCCTGTGCCACGAAGTCTTGCAGGCTGAGCCATACAGGGCTAAAGAGAAGACTGTGGGCAGGGCACAGGCATGGGAGAAAATTGCCAACATTCTCAACAAAAGAGCAGAGTTTAAAGTTAACAAGAGGTCTGTAAGAGATCATTATATGGTCTTGGTGGAAAAATTTAAAAAAAAGACTTCACAAGAATTAAAAGCCAGTGGCATCAGTCCTGAGCCAACCAAGCTGGACAGGCTACTTGAAGAAATCATAGAGAGAGCTGAGGCCTGTGATCAGTCAAGAGATGAGGAGGATGACAAAGCAAGAGAGAAAAAACAGAGAGAACAAGAGCAAGCTAAGGATATCAGGCTCAAAGCCATGGAGTCATTGAGTGAAACAAAGAAACGGTCACTTTCAGATGGGGATGGTGAAAATCAAAACAAGGCCAAAAAGAGGCGATCCAATGGAACTGAAATGGTGGCCTATTTGAGGGAGCGGGCAACTGAAGAGAATAGACTAAAAGAAAGAGATATAGAAATAAGATCTGTGCAGTTGGAGAAAGAGGCTGAGAGGCAACAATTGCTTGACAAGCAGCATAACAGCCTGATGCAACTGCTGTTACAACAGCAGCAGCAGCAACAACAACAACAACAACAGTTCCAGCAACAACAACAGCAACAGTTGCTACAAATGCAAACCTACATGGCTCAACAGCAACAACAGCAGTATAAAATGCTTCTGGCAATATTAGAGAAGAAAAATTGAAATAAGCACGCTGCCCCCTTCCCTGGCCCAGAAAAGAACATTAATACTTGCTTCAATTAAGCTTGTGAAAATGTTTAAAGTGAGCTGAGAAGGGTCCCTCTTGAATGAGCACCCTACTGTTTTAACCCAACTTTGGAATAAGTACCCTGGGCACCACTTATTTGAAGATTTACAATATTTTTGGATATATTTCGAGCTACTCTTTTAAAAATTTGTTTTTTTAACTATGATTGTATTGGCCCCAACTAAAGCAACAGGCCGGTACGTATTAACTTCATTTGTACCAGGGAATGCGCCAAGTTGGGTCACATGAAAGCGCTTACGTGACAAAGTCATATTTGTAAATAGTGATGCGCAATTTGGGATCACGTAAACAATTGTTCATATAACGTGATGCGCTGTGTGGGCTCACGAGCTTTTTAATTCTTAGCACAGTGAGAACTCTTCAAATATGCGTCAACTTATTTTGATGCTGATTGCAGATGCTATGAAAAGAAATGCAAACACCGCCAGCGTAGAGACAGCCTTATCGACATTGCAGTTCAAGTGCTGTCTCAAAGCCTTCGGCTTTGTTTGACTCATCAGCGGCGCTTGATTCCGCTAAAGAGACCAAGGATGACATGGAAAAGAGGCAGGCCTTCATTCTTCGCCAGTATCATCGCCCTTTGCTCCACAATCCAGCTGTGCAGAGTATTTAGCAAAAGAAAATTAGTCGCAGATAAGGAAAAGGCAGATGCGTTGAAAGTAATAGAGAACAGCATCCAGAGACAGTCCGGTACTAGAAGTACTGGACCAAGAGCTTTAGGAAGGATGCACTGGTTAACGAGTGGTAAACACCACAGCGTACACTATTGAGTTATGGATGCACGCGGGAGGTTGCTAAGAAAGAAAGAAGCGTAAGAGTCGCTCGAGGCGATAGCCGAGAGCGACTCTAGCTTCTTGAGTGCTTGGCAAACCTCCCGCGTGCATCCATAACTCAATAGTGTACGTTGTGGTGTTTACCATTTGTTTTATAACATAACATTGTAGCTAAAGAGTTCCCTTTTATTTAACAAATCTTACGCGACCAGAAAAAACAAGCGCGCGCGTAAAAATAGTCTTTGCATTTGTTCACGTCAGCAGCGTACACCCATGGGCAAATGGGGGACGCTAAATTGACCAATCAGAGCGCGCGCTTTACTTTGGTTATGTTAGAATTCCACTTTGGGAACTTCAGTAGGAGACGCGGGAAGTAGAGACGCCGGCTGCGCAAATACTCCTTTTACAGTCAGCTTGGTCATTTTTCCCGTGATTGATAAAAAATGCACACTTTTTATTCTCTGATTTGTATTGTATCGAGTCTCAATTCTGGTTTGTAATTCCTGCCTTTGCCTTCATGTTTCATGGATTTAATAAATCGCATCATCAGAGTTAATAGCCCATTTCCGAGTTGTCTAGCGCGTTGAGCTGGTACTGAATTTAGCAGATCACAACGATGCTCGGTGTGCACTTGGCAATGTTATGGCGTCCTGGGATGTGGATTTCTCCAAGTACTTGAAGTAGAAAACCTGATAAAATATTTGTCCGGTCGTGGAATCCAGTTGAGTGATAGGGGAAAAGGGAAGAGAAGGGCTGAACTTTTAGAGGTATGTCAAATTGCTTTCTCGTTCAGTTTCCATTGGCCCAGCAAACAAGGTTCTCCCATGCTACCTCGTGCCAGTTTTTCTCTTTTTGTCTGGCGTATCATTTGATGGCCGAGTTGAGATAGAAGACCATGAAACCGGCATCCTGTCGGCTCGATTTGTCGAGCAGCAGTTGTTATTTCAGATGAAGTTTGGGCTCCATTTTAGATGGGGTTTCACACTTCTCTTTCTGTTTGTTTGTCTTTCTGTTTTTGGAAAATGTCTAAGTTAATACCAAAAGAGCCTATTGTTCCGAAAATTCATAGGAATCATTTGCGGGGAGAATACAAAGTGAAACGAATGTCGCCCAGGGGGTTCAGTGGTCGGATGTGATGACAAGCGCTGTGGAGCAGTGTGGAGGTTTGAGGATATTGAAAATGTTTCAGCAGGCGAAGTATAGGCAATATCGAAAGGGATCATATTTACTGTGTCTAATCTCTGGTTTGGAGTTGAAAAAATTAACAACGAAGACAAAACAGATAAAGAATTAACAAAGGGTTTCGATACCTACAACACAATGTGCGACGGTGGTCGTAAGGAAATTCTCTGGGAGGAAAACGCGGAGCAGTACATCGGAGTTGCAGATCTCCGGTTTAGTGGGAGAGTGGTGGGGGAGGGGGTGCACCCCTTGGGGGGTACATAATTTATTCCCACTTGGCGCTTTTTAATCCAAGAATTTAACTTTGATACAGGGCTAACCCGATAAAGACGTTGAAACCGAGAAGATCAACTCAGGTGACTGAGTTTAGTAAATGGTGAAGACAAAGTTATTTATTCAGTGACTCAACAGGACAGCTCATCAAGCCCTGAAAATGATTTGGATTTAGGAAATTCCTTCTATCGCTGAAAACATGCCTCGGATTAGAGATCCAAAGATGACCCTCGCAATCTACCATTGAACATGCGTTATGTATATCGACAGTTTTCAGAGAACAATTAGGAAAAGAATTGGATAATTTTTTTGTCTACCAGCACGTATCAGTATAACACTGTAAATGTTAAAATGAAGTGAGAAAAAAACCAGGCCGGCAATCACTTCAGTTTAAGAACGATATGGCACCTTACTGATTCATAATTCTGTTTTCATGAGGTACTGACGATAAGTGTGTAGTAGGGGTGGGGTGGGGTTGGGGTGGAGAATCAAGAATAGGATGCGTTTTCTTATTATCTAAGAAGTATGAATGGCTCCTCTAACAGACCTTGCCAGGTGGGAGGTACAATGAGCCATAATCTTGGTTAAATGATAAACCGCTCTCAATCCCTAGCATCTACATTCCAAACCTTAATAAGCAATCGCTTGCCATCACACCTACCTTCGTTGAATTTTCGTTCGGCCGCCCCAACCTTGGACTCCATCAATATAACTGTAGTGTACTGCAAATACCTCGCATTTGACAACTTTTTTTAAGCTTCCAGAGAAACAAACGTTGTTTAACCGTAACTACAAGCTTTAATTCAACTCAAGCAATTGTAAACCTTACAACAATTTAGTTTTGTTCGGCGGCGTTTGCGTCGGTAGATGAACTACCTGAGAGTGAGGGTCGATCGCCCAGGCCGACATGATTTGCGCACTCAGCTGGACACGCAGGAAATCTGTAGACATGCTGTGATACTTTATACATCTCAAGCAGACGAGTCTTTTCTACGGTGGCTCTCAAGGGCTATCCACCTACAAAAGTTTTCATGACTTTATCGCGCGATAAGTTTTGCCAAGTCCATTCATTCAAAAAATTTGCAATCAACATTATCGCGCGATAGATAAACTTATCGCGCGATAAAAAAACTTATCGCGCGATAGAACAACTTATCGCGCGATAGAACTACTTATCGCGCGATAGAACAACTAATTGCGCGATAGAGTGTTCTATCGCGCGAAAGAACAACTTATCGCGCGATAGAACAACTTATCGCGCGGTAGAACTACTTATCGCGCGATAGAAAAACTTATCGCGCGATAGAGTGTTCTATCGCGCGATAGAACAACTTATCGCGCGATAGATTAACCTATCCCGCGATAGATAATATCATCGTGCGATAATTTTATTACTAGCTCCCATAGCCCCACGACCATTAGCACGTGGTCACATCTATAGCAAGATGGCGGACCAAGTTTCGAATATGAGTAACTGTCCACGAAATAAAGACTTTTATTCTAGATTTTTGAGCAAGAGACGGTAATCTTTGGATTAAATTAAATTATATTTCTGTGCTATCTTAGTAAGTGGGGTTAAAGATATGAGAGGGACTTTATTGCTCTATATTTGAAAGACTGTTTATGAATATAAGGTGTAGGGATACGTTTTTAAACTATATAAGGTGTATAAGGTAAAAGATCGTTTATGAATATAAGGCGTAGAAAGCATAGAAATATAATTTAATTCAACCCAAAGATTACCGTCTCTTGCTCAAAAATCAAGAATAATTATATCTTATTAACCAAGCGCGAGGGCCGTACTGGGAGAATATCGGCCCGAGGTCTTGACAGTACGGACCGAGCGCAGCGAGGTCCGTACAAAAAAGACCGCCTCCCGGTTAGCTCAATGGATAGAGCGCTGGACTGTTGTGCGGGAGGTCGAGGGTTCGAGCCCCGGCCGGACCAACACTCAGGGTCTTAAAAATAATTGAGAAGAATTTGCTACCTTTCTATAACATCAAGAAATGGTTAGATATTCTAGTCTTCTCGGATAGGGACGAATAAATGGAGGTCCCGTCTCCTGCAGGGTTGGGGTAGGAGACGTTAATTTCCCACACACGAGATTACTGTGTGATGGATGTCCTCCCCTGGGGTGGGATGGGTGGGATATAGGGCGCACTTAATTTGGAGCCTCGCTCTGTTGTGCGACCCTCACCACACTCTGGTGAAAGTGATTAAATAAAGACTGAGGGCCGATATTCTTCCAGTGCGGTCCCGAGCAAGCTTGGTTAATAAGAGATTTATTATACGACTGAAGTTCAAAGCGACACAAGTGCGGTATCATTCGGGACCATTCGGGACAGTGTCCGGTCCAATACTTAGAGAATATTAGACCGGCAATAGAGCATTTTGATTGGTTGATTTTAGTTATTGGCCATCTGGCTGCCCGAGTCGTGTAATAAAAGTCTTTATTTCTTGGACAATTACTCACGTTCGAAACTTGGTCCGCCATCTTGCTATGGATGTGACCACGTGCTAATGGTCGTGGGGCCATGGAAGCTAGTAATAAAATTATCGCGCGATAATATTATTTATCGCGCGATAAGTTGTTCTATCGCGCGATACAGTGTTCTATCGCGCGATAAGTTGTTCTATCGCGCGATAAGTTTATCTATCGCGCGATAATGTTGATTGCAAATTTTTTGAATGAATAGGCTTAGCAAAACTTATCGCGCGATAAAGTCATGAAAATTTTTGTAAGTGGATGGCCCTTGAGAGCTACCGTACTTTTCCTTTATACCACCAAGAGAATGTGAACTGCTATTCTGTCGATACTACTCAATAATATTAAGGACTTTTTTTTATTTGTGCGCGCTTTAAATAAATCTATGTATTAATTTTTGTTTTTCATCTTGAACTTGTCTGTACTGAAATAGCGCAATCGTTTAAGATAGCTTTGTGAAACATAAAACACGGACATTAGCCTAACTGCACCCCCTCTGGCTGCGCCCCCTGTCTGGAGGCAGCGTAATCCATGGAGTATTTGGTTTTTTCATGTAAAACACCGTCTAAATTCTGGAAAGATTTTCTATCCTGGCTTAGAGTAAGTGTCTAAATGTTGAAACGCTGATAGAATGTGATATAAATAATTGGGAAAATCGACATGTAAGAAGACATGGCTTTAATTAATTAGATCTCATTACTAGTGAAATATAACATATGATATATACTCTAGAAAGTGCCCAAATAATCTTTGCATATTTCAAGGTTTCATTGCTCAGATCAGAACTATTTACAAAATTGAGCTTCAAATTGCTAAGGAAAATAATAAGCTCTCAAAGAAATAAAAAAATGGAAAAAAAACTACTTGAAGCACGAGCCTAAGATAGGGGGAGGTAGGAAGAAACAGAAATTAACAAAAAATATAGGTAAATATAAACAGATATTTGTAATTTTAGCAGCTTCGTGTCGTTCATTCTTTACGACTGTAAATGTTAATTAACTTAATCTTGTGCAATCATTCCGGTTCTTATTTATTTTTGACCAATCAGAGCGCGCGCTTTACTTTGGTTATGTTATAATGTAAGTAATGCAGTGCGAGCGTTTTAATAACAAATTCATTGTAAATTGATTACCTATGCAGTCTAAACTTTCATAACAAAATGCTGTTAAAATAATATTGAATGAAAATAAAAAAAACAAAACAAAACAAAAACAAAAAAAGGACAGTACGTGCAACTGGCTTACTTTGCTCAAGGAATAAGACCTTTTTTGGATTTTGAAACCGGCCCTTTGGGAAAAATTAAGTGTCACCCTAACCAAGCTGAAGACACAGCTAACTTTCGCTTTTTTCATTGTCCACCTTCATTCCCCACCTCGGTAACTGTCGAGTATCTAAAGCTGCACTTCTGCGGATGGCAACAGATACAATAGGTGTTCAATGTTGACCCTTCTTACAATCTATGGGTTTCAATCCAAACTCCAAGAGTGTGCTCCCAACCAGGCCCCTACCCGTTTCTTTACCAATTTTGACCAAACACTTATCTCCCTCCCCTCCCCCCCTCTATTTTCCTAACATAAAATGACTTCAAATCTCTACTCTGTCCACACGCAAAATAAGAAAGCCGTAAATATCTCAAAGAACTTGGTTTGGGTCAATTACCCGGCAATTTAGTCCCCTTTTCTCAGAAATAAATTTTTAGAATTACAAAACTAAGGATTGGCTTTTAAACTCTGTATAACTTAATGGCCATTTTTTTTTCCTAATAATTTTTATTTGCCTCAGCTGCCACTCCCCCTCCCAGGAGATAAGCTTTCATAGATTGCGCCAGCATAGTTCTTGACATTTTTTAGAAAAGCCAACATATTTTCCCACTTTTTATAAAAGTAGCACTGCTAGCATATAATCAGCATATTTTTATTTATTTGTTCGAAGGGAACAATACCAGAGCCTTGACTTGCCATATCTCTAATACGAATCATCTAACTTCTGTGGCGGGTCGTTAAAACGGATCTCTCTCTACAGGTTAGCAGATTCAGGTCAGCGGATTTTTGAACAGACTCTCCTCTCTCTATTCAATTCTTCTGAAAAACTGCCTTAAAAATATAATATGCTAAAGTTTTTTAATTACTGTCAGGAACTAAAGTCAGTCATTAGTCTGGTAATCAAACCAAATCTGTCATGAAAAGGCAACGCATATTTCCTGAACGAAAACACTACCCTTAAGCGGTTTACACCCACAAATCAAGGACAGTAAGCCACATAGCTAGTAAATAAACTTTATTACAAGATACTTGCGGTTCTATTTGCATTGAGCGTTACTCCGATGATTAAAATACTTGAACTACCTTGTAAGTCTCTGACCCAAAATTAACATTTTTCTTGCAAGGATTTATTTTATTTAACTATAAAAACCGATTGAGGTTAAAAAAATTACCAACGAAAGGACAGGTGTAAAGATGGTCGGCATCTCTCGATTATAGCTTGAAGACTTTCCCTACATTTATGATTAATAGACCCAGGCAGTTCTAGTGTGGTTAACTTACAGCTTGGATGCTGAAAAGCTTCACATAGACTGGGAACACCGGCATCAGTGATCTCATTACCCAACAGATATAGCATGGTAAGCTTACAGCTTGGATGCTGTAAAGCTTTGCATAGACTGGCAACACCGATATCGGTGATCTCATTATGGCACAGATTTAGTGTGGTAAGCTTACAGCTTGGATGCTGTAAAACTCTACATAGACTGGCAACACCGGTATCAGTGATCTCATTACGCCTCAGATTTAGTGTGGTTAGTTTACAGCTTGGACGCTGTAAAGCTTCACATAGACTGGCAACACCGGTATCAGTTACCTCATTATCTGCCAGATCTAGTGTGTTAAGCTTACCGCTTGGATGCTGTAAAGCTTCACAGAGACTGGCAGCACTGGTATCAGTGATATTATTACTCAGAGACAGTGTGGTTAACTTACTTACTACTACCCTAAGTATAAATTCAATACATTTATCAGTCAAGTCACCAAGTGACAATTCAAGTTCAGACACAAAAGAGTGTTCATTGTTCAGTGAATTACAGACTGATTGTATTCCAGACTGTGTTAGCTCTGACAGGGTAAGGGCCAACCTCGTAACTGCGACTAACTTATCAGAACCTTGGTGCTGTGTCTCTCCAGCTTCCTCTCTAATTAGTTCACCGATAATGTTCAACACAAATGATACTGCAGTGCAGTCTACATCTGATAAAGAAGCTAAATGAATGGTGCCCATTGACCTAATGAACAGCGGGGGATGATTCCTGATAAACTTTTTCGCGAATTCTTTGTCTTGATACTCAGTCAGACACTTCATTTTAAGATTTCTATCCATGCGGGGTGAATCCATTAATTCTTCCATCAGTTTCTCGTTTCTCTCATTTGACAAAATACCAGCCATGAATTGGAAAACCATTGCAGAGCATTTGTCGTCAGGAATGCTTTTTTCCTTTACAAACCAATGTGCGGCCAAGAATTCTTGGACAGTGAGATGTGTAAAGCAGAAGTGTTTCGTGGTTGTAGTCGAACTAGTCCTGAAAGACTGACCGCAGTGAAGGAGACCGCTTCCTTTCATTTTTCTTACTTCTTCCACATCAAAACCGCCATCTATCTCCTTTTCATCAAATGTTGGCTTACTTTCAAGCAGAAGTTTAGCCGCTAGTTTTGATAATTTCTCTGTGGTTTTGATGACCGGAGGATGATTGAATGGTTCAGGAATTTCTTTCTGTCTGTATTCTGACTCAGCGCAGTGCTTAAGTTCAAAAATATCAATAAGTTTTGTGTAAATGTCGGTTGTTGAGACAGAAAGGTCATCAGGATTTCCTGATTCCGTTAGGGTATACTCCATCTCGAAGCACAACAGATAACAGAGCATAGGAACATGAGCAAAACTGACAAGGTTCTCATTCTTCATGACATGTTCAAGCACAGCGCTCTTCATTTTTTCCTTTTCCTTGAAGTACTTTTCAATGTATTCTTTAACCTGTTCTGATGAAAATCCCACAATTTCCACGTACCGTTTAAAACAGATTCCTCCCAGCTTATTTGATTCATCAGGCCGCGAGGTTACAACAACGACAGAACCTTTCAGTGTCTTTCCCTTAATGAGTTTTGAACATAATGCGGCCACTGGCATTTTACATCTAGCGTTATTCTGATATTTTTTTCCCGAGTCTTCAGCGATGTAATCTTGCTGTGAATACTCATCATAGCCGTCAAGGATAATCAAAACTTCTCTGGGATGCTCTACAATATACTCAAATGTAACGTCATCAATGGTAGAGTTGTCTTCTAAAATCGAAGAATAGTTTAAGATTTCTCTTAAAGTCACAGGCTCTTCATCAAGCAAATTCAATTGACGGAAAGTAAGCAAATAAGCAAATTTGAAATTTGGAATTTTAATGTTTTCTCTTGCTTGAAATAAATTGTTGTTGGCCCAATCGCGAATCAGCTTTTGGCAAAACAGAGATTTTCCAATCCCTGCTTTTCCAACGACAAGAATAGAATTAGGATTCTCCTGATCACTACTCGTGCCAAGAAATATTTCATCGCAGTGCTTAACTGGAGTACCGCTGACTTTTCCGAAATACTCAAGGTCTTCCCTCCTTGAATATGTCTCGTCATTCCTGGTGAGGCGTTTTCGTCCATGTTGTATGAGAAGATTAGTGAATATTTCATCCGTTTTCGCGCTGGAGATGGTGTGAGAGGCTAGCAGTTTGGGTTGGAACTCCGTTTGTTGTAAAATGGAAGTCTTTAAAGCTGTAGTGTAGGCACCTATAGCTAAAGGATAAGAAAGGGAAAGTATTTTAGAAATAACAAGAACGTGAGGAAAACAGTTGAAGTACTTTCATTCTTACTCCAGAGGGTTGAACTTTTAAAGCTGCTGTGTAGGGACTTACGGCTAAAGAATAGGGAAAGGAAAATATTTTAATAATAATACGAACACGAGGAAATGCAGTTCAAATACTTTCTATCGAATTCAGCACAGAGAGATTAACTAGCACAGAGCTGAGTGCTTGAAAAGTGTCTATTGTGTCTATCACATGAGAAATCGATCCCTATCCAAAGAGTAGAAAAGTTTGTTTCGTCAAAGCGTTATTCCTCCCTTAAAAATCAAGTATATTAGGTAAACAAACCTGGCTTTCGGGCAGCTGGTATATCAGCTGATAATGTCCACTGCTGAGAGACTGTATGAAAAGTTGATATTTGCAGGGGTAATCGCACAAGGGCAAGTAAAATTAAGGATTAAGGCCAGGCAAGCTTTCAGAAATCCAATAAGAAGATCAATAATGCACGCTGTTACGCACGTTCATAGAAAGCCACTTCAGTTTTCACGTAATTTTATTTTTGTACAACAACGTCAAAGAAATGAAAGCAACCCTGTTGAAAAACATTTGCCAGCAATGATATCAAACGTTTAAGGCAAAGGTAACCTATTTTAACGTTTTCTAAATTTTGGTACTTGCCTGGGGCAACTACCAAAATTAATTTAAAAATGCCTTCTGTCTCAGCCAATCGGCATTTGGTAACTTTGCCCTCAGTCTATCTTACAAGGCTTAGAAGCGAAGTTTCGAGGAAAAATGTAACATCATTAGGACAGTCTCCGAGCCCCGAACATTATCAGCCAGCAAACCAGAAAAGGGTTTATTTATTTTGTAACTCTTAATTTTCAGATCGCGCGAAAACCGCTCCTTAAAAAGCCAGAGTTGATCTGACGGCGGATGAGTATATGCGTCCAGCTTTTTAATACCACTATCACTGGACTCAACAAAACGAGTTTGTTTTTCTTGTGTGCCAAAAATAAAAAAATAATAGAGATGAAAAGAAAAAACTTTGGAGCAGGCTTTTTTTCCTCTATGAATAAAGGCTGGTAGTTTCCAAAGAAACTGTTTGGGGCTGCGTCGGTGGGAGTAACGAAATAATTTGGATATATCAACAAAGTTGAAATGGTAAATTGGCCACAGTAACGCTTACAAAAGCTGAAGTTTCGAGCGTTGGCCCTTCGTCGGAGCGAATGGCCAATTTACCATTTCAACTTTGTTGATATATCCAAATTATTTTTTTCCACTAGCTTTGTTTCTTTCTGACGGAAACAATCAGAGGACAAATACTGACGCAGACGGGAGTTATTGCCTGATAACTTAGGTATCCAATCAAATCGCACGAAAATTAATGGTAGGTTGTAATTGGTAATAATTGTAACAAATCTCTCCCTACCCCTTTCGCTTGATAAGGTTGGTTACAACAACAATGAATTTCATGAAAAAGTTATCCTTGAGAGGGGAGTGGAGTGTTGTCAGAATAGCTTGACAAAGGTTGCGTGACGTATCATTAAGGACGCTTGACCGGTCCTGTTAAGTCGCTTACAGCCATGAAAGATGGAAAAATCTACATTTCTCAAACTCCATCACCACTTAAGACCCCTCGTAACTAATTTCAGAAATAGATATTTCCGTCAATTTTGCAAAACCAGATTTTCCTAATTCTGAATCTCTGGTAAGAAGGACTCCATTGAGTTTAAATATAAGTCAGTGAGGATCTCTCAAGTGCACGATATCTCTGACCTGGTTTACACTTAAGCAGATTTCTTTTTCTGATTCGTGGCCAATCCGGGACCTTTAGGTAATGGATACACTTAACCTAAAACACCAATTTGTAATTAAAACAGCGTTCCGACTTAGCCGCTACTTTGGAGATCAAGAAGGCCGGCGAGGTGGAGTTAAGAGAAGATTTTTGAATCTGAATACTTTAAAACCATTTTGGAAGTTTTGAAGTTTATCTAACTTCATAGGAAAGTCTAAATCTGCAATTGGCAACAAAATTGTCATCAGATTAGTCTTTCTATTGCCCTGGTTAAGTTAACCTATTTGCCTGAACAGTCCCAAGCTCTTAGAGAAATATTTACATCATCAAATGACAGATGTTGAAACAGATGCTGTGACAATTGGTTCCGTTCTCATCTAGTTTGGGAGTACAGTCAAGGTGAAAAATCTGGTTAAAAACCGTTTCAAGGCGGAGCGTTGCTACATTCAGCGATGTGCGTAATGAATTCGAATTCCTCAGCGACAGAGGTCTCCCCTCCCCCACCCCCTTGAATAGACCAGAGGATGTTACAGTTTTTTTAACTACTTCTCTGAAACCTTGCAACGAGCTGGTTTTTTTTAAGTACGAGGAGAATGGAGGTAGAGTTGAAAAGATCGAGAAGTAATTTGTATGGATTCCCAGGAAAGAACTAGGCAGGAGACATTACCTAGAGGAATGTTGAAGGAGTGCTAAAAATGGATATCATAGGCATAGTTGGCAAAGGAGGAACTATGCATGTGGAACTAACGATAGGGTTGTAGAATTTTTAGGGGAGATCAACTAATGTGACTTCCAGGTAGCCTATAAGTTCAGAAAACGTTTGGTATAAATTTGGCCTACAATGAGGTGGTACATAGTTGAAAAAATGTTTACAGCAAACATATATGCCAGAATATTAAATCCTGACTTCAAGTTCACAATATGGGCCTCAGCGTGTTTGAAAAAGTTTGGGAAATCATTGTCTTTTCTTTTACAAGTGCTGCGGTAGGAGTATTAAACCTATTGTCACAAAGTTTCTCAATTCTTTGTTTTACGAAAAGCAGTGTTACTCCTGGATTTAAAACCCAACTATTTATTTATTTCATTTGCAACTAATCTCCTCAAAGTTAAGGTACAGTACATACCACTCTTTGTCTTAAATGTTCTGACGTCTGGCTCACTGTATTCTTCAGGTTTGTTGACAGCAAACAGCTTCACTTCGTACTCTGCGTCATACTCAAGACCAGTTATTTCGTAGTGAGTTTCCACAATGTTTTCCCATTTAAGCGGTACTGTGGATTGTGTCATGGGTTGTTTCGTCCATTCCAGACGGTATTTAATGCTGCAATTCCTGCTATTAGCCTCTACTTTTGACCAGGTCACAGTGAAATCTTTGTCAACTTCACTTTCTACATTTGTGATGGTGGGTTTCTCAGGTAAACCTGTTCAAAATAATAATTCTTTTGAATTTTGTCTCCCATGAAAGTTAATACTTACTGTAAGTAGATTCATCGCTCGCGTGTAATGAATTTAAATTCCCTAGTAACACACCCCCGCCTTCAATAAACAAGTGGATTTCTTAGTTTTTTCAATTACCTTTGACTTTTTGCAACCTTCTGATTTTCATTTACGTAGAGGAGAGAGGGAGGGTGGGGCTGCAAAAACCGAGAATTCTTACCCCCCTCTTGCAAATTCAATGAAAAGGTACAAAGTTGGAAACAATCTTCTCAGTTAACATACATGCCAGAATATTAAATCATGACTTAAAGTTCACAATGTTGGCTTCAGCAGTTTTTAGCTAAATCCAAACTCAACATGTTATTCCAAAGTAAAACAACTAGTTAGTTCTATGAATTTTTGTGGATTGTACTTTTTTCCATTTCTGCAATATTGTATAGCTGACCAACACTCCATCATCACTTTTATGGCAGTGATCATTGATAGCAGTTTCACTTCAAATTATTTAGTATACTTACTTCGAAGTAGAGGGCCAAGCTCAACAATTTCAACATCTCCAAGTATCTTTTGCACAACATGTCCCTTTGTACACCACAAGTACAGGATTTCCGATATACCAAACAGAATAAAAATGGCACCCACAGCAATTACAGCTATATTTAGATTTGATTTCTCCCTGTAATGAAGATCATTACATTGCAATGTCATTTTTGTTTGGTTAAGTGAACTTGGCATGGTTTGATTGTTGTTCTGTGGGGTCTGATCAACTTCACACATATAAATGGAAGGTAAACAAATTGCATGGTAACTGGAGGATAGCCCCAACATACCACCCAGGAAAAATATTCGAAAGAGCACATGGATATAGTAGAAGCAGGAAAAAGTCTTAATGTTTCTGATTTTGACATTGCCTGTTGATCTTTGGATTTTTCGAAGGGTAACAGGACCAAAAAATGCAAAGGCGATCCAACATGCACACAAAATACAAAAGGTTATGGCAACAACATTCCGAGGTATTAACCCATGAGGCTTGCTGATTGAGTCAATGTACTTGTTATAGCAAGAGTTTCTGATAAAATCACTGGGTTTGGGATCGCAGCTGAAGTTAAGTCTATCATTGGTATGATAAACCTGTACAGCGATCAAAATGGCGGTCAAGGATGCAGTAAGCACAACACACTGAAATCCTCCAAGAGGAGTTTGCGACTTGATAACCAGTTTACACCATGTGCTGTCAGCCATCATTCCATCTAGTATCAGTACCTAACAAGGAGCACAGGGAAATAATTATCAATGTTAATGCACCAAATGACTTGATGATTTGCATAAGTTCAACCTGTGTGCCAGGCCTCCCCAGTCTACCGTGAGAAGAGATTTTCTAAAACTTATTTAAAATTCCTCTGAATGCATCAATACTCAAAGAAACTACAGTATCTGGCAAAATAGTACATAATGGGTAAGTCAACACCAAACGCTGCCAAATGTAACAACTTTACATTTGCTCTCTGCACAAATAAACAGATGGTTAGCAGATAAAAAGAATCTTGTCATGAACCTTGTCTATAAAAAATATGCAGAAGGTGTCAGACTGTTCGGTTGGCAATCACAGGAAAAAGGAAATACATGTTGAATAGGGTTTGAACACTTTTGACCTGACCGTGACTTTTTCCATGACCTTTTGCAGTGTGAATGAATGTTTGCAAACATTGTCACAATGTTTGCTTCTGTTTATTTCTAATGAAATTAAATCTGATTTTTGGAATCGGCAGTTAACTTTTCAACTTTGGGTCTTTTTGCCTTTCACTCCTAGAGAGCATAAAATTATTGATTTTCAATGACTTTCTATGAGCCACACCTAAATTTCATGACTTTCCATGACTAGAAAATGAAATTTTGAAATTCCATGACTTTCCAGGTTTTCCATGACCTGTACGAACCCCGGTTAAACTTAGGTGCTAGGAAAGGAAGAGAATGTTACCAATATGTTGGCCAGCATAGTGTGCAAGGTCTGGTGCAAGGTCTGGTGCAAGGCATGAAAACCAACGTTTCTCATTGATAAATCTTCTGCAGAATTTGGACGGGCCTAGAATGCATAACCCTGCTTGTTCGAAGCTAGTTACGTATTATTATGCGAAGTTTCATGTACAATATCTCTGGATTTAATGATCTTGATGCTTAAATTTTCAGCATTTTAAAAAGATATCCAAGCCAGTAAGTTGTAAGGAATTTTCAACCCTCCTGCCTCTCCCTCTGCAACATTGTTTGCAGCTAATGCTCTCACACTAAGTTGCTCATTGCCTTGGCCACAATCTTTTCCCATAGCCTATCCATGCCAAACAATGAGCAACATTAGCAATTAATAAAGATTGTTACCAATTAAAAGTAGAAACAACTTTAATTGAAAAAATGCCAGCTGTAAGAAATGCATAAGAATGCACAACACATCATTCTGTAATTACCATAAAAAAAAACCTGAGGGATTTGTTTGAAACTAAAATAACACATGATTACTATTTATCAAGAGAATATAAACTGTATCTTATCATATTTTGCATAATCGTCATGGGCTACAGCCATTCCTCTCACATTCTACCAATTTCTGTAATAAAGTAAACTTTGGTGCAAAATCCTGTAAGTCCAAATTACAGAAGACAAAAGCCTTAAGAATGACAAGCAACAAGGAGCCTCGATTCCCACAACGAAAAACACACCAGCCAAGGACACAATGAGTGATGGGGAGAGAAACTCCACCTAAGAATGGAGAGAAAGTCAAAATTTGTCGGTTTGATCCAAGCTCTTGCATCTCCAAGATATATTGGCAGCCACCACTGTACCAGACATCACATGACAACTGTTGGTATGCAAGCATTTTCTAGTCAAAGAAGTAACATTCAGACCAATAGAAATTTCCCTAAAGTTAATCTCTTATTTCTGAGAATGTACGTATTGAAAACATGGGGAATCAAAAACACTGCAGAGCAAAATGAAACCCTGTGTTCCAATGATGAATAGCACTTGTTTATATCACTATGACTTAAGCAAACACAAGCATTTCAATTTACTAAAGAAGTTTACCATTGATATTTTTTAAATTGCATTGAAAATGAAATCTTCTTTCTTTTAACTGACCTTCGTGTTAACTTTGAGTTTGAAAGAAGATTTAGAGGTACAACATTACTCCTAAGAGCTTCAAAGGATTATGTGTAATAAACAAGACCACAAAACATTTGCTACGTCACTACGCTTCTGTAATTGTTTGATGAAAACAAAAGTTCTGGACCATAAACAGCGGTGAAGCTGTGTTTAAGCCACTCAAAATTCATTAAGTTCAAATTTTTTTGGTTGATGAAGAATGCACTGAAAACTGACAAAACTTGAACACAATTAGAACTGGCTTTTCTACACTCATGGATTTCTGGCAACCATTACAGTAATTTTTTAGATTGCTAAGGTCAGGTCTTTATGTATGACTTGGATTGTGTACAAGTTGAGGGTGAATGTTTGGGATGATTTTTTGGTCATAAAAGGTCCAGTTATACACAAGTAAATACTGAAAAGATAACACTTTTTATGTTTTTCCTAGAATGAAGTTTCAATTGAAAACAAAAAAAAATTGCAATGGCTCCCATGCCTCACATGCTTCACTGGATTGCACTTTGTAATGACCCAAAGGATGACAATGTACTTGGGCTTGCTAAAGAAAATTTAACAACTAATTACTGTGCATTGGCTTGAAAGAAGTTAAAATATGAAAAGGAGAAAAACTATAGTGGTGTAAGGAAAGCATTATAAGACAAAAATCCTGGGCTTTCGATACATCACGTTGGTCCAATCTTAATAATACAGATACCTTATTCCAAGATAAAGTTCCTCAGGCTTATGATATGTCCACGATTATGAAACAAGTACACATTAAAAGAACAGCACTTAATTCTGTTGTTAGAAAGGAACATTAATTCCCTTTGTTTTTAAAAGAAACCAGAAATGCATCCCCTTGTTCTTTGAAACAAACAAATTGAATGCTTTTAGAATCGTTACTCAAACATATTTCAATTCTGATATGATCTAGTAGAAACTAGTAGAAACTATGATTAAGGCTGTCAAGTTTACAATATGTCCATGAGTACAAAACATGTATTTGCCAAATGGGGAACACTTCATTTTGATGCTATAAACAGTTTGCTCTGAGAAAGAACTGACTCAAAATGTCACCTATTGAACTCTTTACAATGGCCAATTTTCAATTTCAACTTAGATGACAAACCCAAAAACGCTTCCCTTGGTTGTTAGAAACAAACGATGCTTTAGTGATTAAAATATCTCAACTTTATCCTGTGTTTACTGTCTATTAGCCTGATCTTTTAAAGTGCCACTATGACCACAATTTCGCATTGCCTTTTCTTTTCACTTCTGGAAACTAGAAGTCAGAAACACTTACCATGCCAAGTTTAATCGCAAAATCCTCACGGGAAGTATGATTATTTCAACCTTGTTTTTCGTTTTGGGTCGCCCGCCATTACTCAATTCAAAAATGGCCGCATGTGGCAAAAAGAGTTGGCACTAGTTGGAGCCTTTCGGAAGTGACATCATATGCGTAGCTCGACCGAAAAAACGTGGCTAAATTTGTATGCCATTTGGAAGAAGAATTCGAGGAAAAATACATCTTACAAAATGCCTAGAATTTCCACTGTCGAATCTCTCACAATACACGAAGCACGATGCGAAAGTGTGCATATGACGTCACAGGCCAGCTCATGCGTAAAACCGCTTCTCAGTTCAGTCACTGGCTCTCGGTTGCAAGCTGAGTAATGGCGGACGGGTTTTTCGTGAATTTCGGCCAGCTATATCAAGGTGTATTTCGCTTCCATCGACCTAAAAACTATCACATAGTAAAATTCTAACCATATTAACTTGATTGACGCTAAAAAATGTGAAAACCAGAGATAAAAATTTTCGTCGTAGTGGCACTTTAAGTATTTGTTTCTTTAGGAAACTTGACTCTTTTTTTGGGTGATATATCTAAACTTTCTGGCAACATGACTCCGGTTCCACACGACATGACTGGGCAACACAACTCTTAGGCAACTTGACCAGTTATCCTATAACAGCAGATTGCTATATGAAACAATAGTTTCAGTGTGAGAACCAAATAAATATTATTATTAAAAACTGGATCATTGGATAATGCAATTCAAGACTTTTTATTGGCTTACCCATTATGGTATATGAGCCAATATACCATAATCTACAAATAGGGTAAGCATACGCATCAGCTTAAAATCAAAAAGGAGCTAAAAATTCAGGTTTTTTCTTACAAAATAATAATTTCTTGGGGGCGTTTTTAGTAAAACAATTATTCCACTCGCGCTTGTTGGATATGAGATGATTATAGCCAACGAGGCGCGTAGCGCTGAGTTGGCTATCTATCATCTCATATCCAACATGCGCTTGTGGAATAATTGTTAATTATTCAATTTGTTTGCACAAGTCTCACGCTGAATGTACAAGACTCAAGAGGTGGCTAAAAAGCAGCAGTTTAGGGTATTTCTGGAGTTGTGGTACATGTCTCAGCAGTTTCTATGAGGCTCAAAACCATGAAATGTTATCATATAATTTACAGCAGGCCCAGAGTAAATTATAAAAATTGGTTTTAAACTACGACTTAAAAACACATTTCCATTTCGGAAGCCCAAGGAGATCACTGCAACTTTGTTCAGTTTTAATCCCACTGACCTAATGAATTTTTTGACGTTTTGCCTACATGAATTTGAGTAAAAGCTTGAATTTTTCATCCATATGTGGTATCTGAAGCTGTCCGATTAGGAGAGGCATATTCCCTCCAAAAAATGTGCTAGTTATTTTCAAGATTCCAATCAGAGCATGGTTTCTCACCACGAATTACAAAAGGCAGAGAAGGTATTTCAAGTATCTCTTGGGAAAGATTTCCATAACCTCATACCAACTAAAACTGCCGAAGTCCCAAAGGCAGTCAGTTGTTTTACCTCTGTCTTCTTTCATTCAATTTTTTTAAAATTTATTACTTACTTATAGAGCGCAAAATACATGTGGATACCGATCTAATGCGCTTTTATCCAAGAATTTTATGCATAAAGAAGTATGGGGTTATAAGGAATCTTGCCAAACTACCGAATGTAAAAACTTTTTAGGTTGCTCGGCACAAATAAACAATTGGTTAGCGTATGAAGATGTCTTCAACGAGCATGCGGAAGGCGCTGACTAAAGCACTACCCCGGCCACGCGTTTAAAACGATTTGGCCTTGTAGTCCCATATTTCATGACTAGTAGCCGAAACAATCCAGCCAAAATAATAAATAATACGTTAATCGACTAATAAACTGCTGAAAATAGAGCTATGAAGTACAACTATGCGCAGCAATTCGCAAAATACGACTATGTCTCCATCGTACAGAAAGTGCTGACCGAAGCACAAAGTCACGACTTCTATCAATCTGTCTTTTAAACACTGAAGTATTTCGTGGCTAGTAGCAGAACGATTCTAGTGAGATTCGTTAAAATGGTAACGAATAAGCGAGTCAACATCAAAATCTATTAAATATAGAGATATCAAGTGTAACTACGCGACCAGTTCGCAAAATACGAACATCTCTGCAACAAACAGGAAGTTCGTCTGAGGCATCGAGCCACGAGAGGTTGTGAATCAAGTTGAAAAGTACATGTGTATGTGATACATGAATGACTTTACCTTGGAGTGAATCGTTCGCTTAGAAACGTCGAACAAGTCTTTCGAGGTACAGATCAACCGTACCCTAACCACTTCTCAGCTATGTTAAATTCGAGTAACGGTAATGATCCAAGATCGAAGGGCGTATCGATGGCGTTCGTCGGGGGTCGAACACACAAGTTTATAGTACAGCGGTTAAAGTTAAAAATCCGTCGTGTAAGCTGTAGCACGTGTTCCCCCTCGAAACTTCAAACCCGAAAGGAAAATGTTTTTAATATGTTTGAGCTATTTACAAGGTTATCAATGCGTCAAAAAACCTAACAGTAATGTTTGAAAATTGTACGGCAACTTCTACTCTTAAAGAGTAAGTTTTGAGAGAGATTCTCTTTACAGCGTTGAGTCAATTTTTCACTTACGTAATGCAATTTTTCACTGACGTAATGCCAAAAACTTGTCAACACTTAAGAGTCAAATAATTCGTGAAATAACGGGAATTTCAAGAGTTGTACACAGCCTAGATTAGTCTTAAGCCAGTCCCACAATGAGAAGAATATTCTCCACTATCAAGTTGTGAAATTAACAAGAGCAAACAAAGTAGAGAGAGTCTAAGAAATCCACTTTGATGCAACCACAGGTGGCCCATACAACAATGACATATAGCGAAAACATATTACACATTTGTACAGGGCCGTAGCTAGCATGAGGGAAGACGAGGCAGTTGCCTCGTCTTGATTTTGGCCTTTTCCTTTTTTTTTTTTTTGCACCAGTATCGCTCGGCAATAAAAAAGTGAACTTCCACACTTGCCCAAGATTGACTTTTCTAAAGAAAAGGGCCACGGAAAATGCTTGAAAGAGCATTTCTGAGCCTCTAGATTTCAAAATTTTCTGGGGGAGGCATACCAGACCCGAAACTTGCCTCATCTTGTTCTGAAGTTTGGCTACAGCCCTGTTGTATGGTGATTTTTAGCTATTTGAGAAGTATCAGTATTAAGGGACGTGTTTTGGAACGATTACCATTCAGTAGAAAAAGAGAAAAAAACAGCTGTTTAGATAACTAAGGTTTCCAAAAGATCGACCCCTTGCAGTTGTTTCATTTTCCTTTTACCGTTCATGAAAAGAGAAGGATATCGCTTCGACACTCCTCATTGAACTTGCAGCCGACGAAGACCCTCCAGATACAAATTGCAATCGATCATCACCCTAACTTCTTGGCGGCCTTAGCTTCAGGCTTGTTTCTTCATGCAATCGGAGTCATTTCTCGACTTCAACAAATCAAATATTTTCACCCATGTTGTCTCCACACCTACAAAACGCAGAAGAAGTTTCAGGAAGTAGTAATATATCACCGTGGCCTGGAGAGAGATTTATTGTATCCATTGAATAATTGAACCTTATGCTTTCAATGCTTCCTGCCATGGCTTAACCGGTTTTTTTTTTTTTTTTTTTTTAACAATCGCGGCCTGACGTTTTAAAAGTTGCCTTATATACTGACCGTCAAATGTTGATTAGCCACTGAGGCACATAAATAACTGGGCTCTATTAAGTTTGGATCAGTAGAACATTTGGATAGATATCAGGATTTCAGGATAATACAGACCATATCTACCTCAGTCCACATTTTCAGGCTCAGCAGCATGTCCTCGTTGCTTCGCTTTAAAGATGTCTGAAAAGTTCTAATGAAACGAAGCTTCTGCTCTAATTCTGTGATAAAACTCAAAACATTCTTGTCACCTAACTGATGGGCTGAACATGCAGAATGCAAAAGAATTATATTTTCCGTTTGGTGTAAACTTCATCCCTAATCAATCTGTTGTGTGAACACCGGCTTTAAAGCGAACGAAATTTATCATAGTTAGTCCTTTTTGTTATTATGAATTTATTTTTCTCTGTTTTTTCGTGGAAACTGTTCGGATCTCATTTATGGACAAAACTGTCCAACCGTTCCGTACACCTATGCCAGAGTTTTCTCAGTGGTCTATTTAACACCTGCACACTATCAGAATCAGTTATGAAGGAAAAAATCGAAACACAACTCAATAATTTAACCTTGTACACCCTAACATCAGTATGCATATTCTCTATACTGTTCTCTATACATTTCCAAAGATGCTGACAAGGAGAATTTGTTCAACAATCAAGAACTTCTTTAGTTGGTGATCATTTCCTTTATTCTCCTGACCTTAATGTTTGCTTCAGAGGTGATGTTGTTAGGAGAAATTAGATGCTGATCACTCTTAGTGCTCAAAGGGTTAAGGACTTTTTACTATCCTCTCATTCTTCTTTTCACTTTGCGTTATTGTTTTGGGAGGCGTTCTGTAAAGGAATTCATTATTGCGCGCTTGGAATAACTCTATATTTTAATTTTTAAATATTAATAATATTCTGCCGAGCAATTCTTGCAAATTTAGCTCAGACTGGCAGAGCACATTCACTTAACTCTTTAACTCCTGAGGGTGACTAACATCTAATTTCTCACCAAGGTATCACTGCTGAATCAATGCTTATGAGAATTAAGAAAACGATCGCAAACTTGAAAAGCTCTGGATTTTTTCACTAAATTCTCCTCGTCAGTGCCGTAGGAAATGTATAAAGGATATATAGTATGAGGATTGCAAATGTGCTGATTTTGGGGCGTGAAGGCTCAAGAGCTTCAATAAAACGACAAATATTACATTGAATACCAAGATATAAAAAATTGTGCCACACTGTTGTCTTTATTTCCAACAGGTAGACAGATGGTTACCTTTTGATATTTTGGAATCATTATTATCATATAGATGACTCCAACAGTCTACAACAATATAGGTTTGTATCGCATATTGTGGTGTCTAAGTATGTTGTACTGCAGTGGCTTGGTTGCTAAGGAACAGCTCATTATATAGCACCAGGGGGGTGGGGTGAGGAGGATTTTGGCTGTTTCAAGATTAAATTGACTTGATCTTACCCTAAAAATGTCTGTACTCGAACTTAGTACCCCACCCAGCCGAAGCTTATCCCTGTTTCCTTCGCATGAAGCGACGGGGGTTATTACTACTACCAAATGGATGCTCCCCCGGGAAAATTTGAAATATCATTCTTCTGAAATGGCTAGAAATGCATCCAAAAAACGCTAACATTAAGTTAATTTTTAATTGTTTTCAATGAAAAACAAAGAAAAAAACATATTACAACCTCATATTTTAACAAAATATCATGAAATAGATGTATTGGCTAACTTCTAAGCTAAACTCAACAGACAGAAAGGAAGAAAGTCACCCGGAAATTTTAAAGTCTGACTCTTTGAACGTGCCAAAGTTTTTTCTCCCATTGTCATTGAGAGCTGTAAACTCATTGGCAATACCTATAGACAAAGGTTGTCTGTTCTCTGTTTGTGAGTGTTAAGTATTGTCAAATTACTAAATCTTGGCTGTCATTGTCGAGCGCAGCCATGTTTTGAGTCTTCGAGCAGAAGAAAACGATCTCTCGCCTGCTGCACTGGAAAAGAAAGAAGTTAAAATATGAAAAGGAGAAAAATTATAGTGACACCACTTTAAGACACAAATCCCGGGCCTTCAATACATTATGTTGGTCCAACCTCA
The DNA here is from genome assembly GCF_964205215.1 of Stylophora pistillata. Classification (NCBI taxonomy): domain Eukaryota; kingdom Metazoa; phylum Cnidaria; class Anthozoa; order Scleractinia; family Pocilloporidae; genus Stylophora; species Stylophora pistillata. The sequence continues at coordinate 6,669,973 of NC_142525.1, forward strand.
ACAATATAGGCACCCTATTCCAAGATAAAGTTCCTCAAGCTTACGATATGTCCATGAGTACAAAACAAGTACATATTAAGCCAACTATGCTTCATTTTGTTGTTAGAAACAAATCTTAATTCACTTTGTTGAAAGCAATGAAAAATGCTTGTTAGAAATGAACAATGCTTCTAGATTTGTTACTCAAATACATATTCCAATTTTCCACATAAATTATAATCGATGCCGTTGTTAGAAAGCAAGATTAAGGTCATCAAGCTTACGTCCACGAGTACAAACCAAGTACATACCAAACAAGCAACACTTCAATTTGTTGTTAAAAACAAACCCGGCTTCCCTTGGTTATTAGAAATGAACAACACTAATTTTCAATCTTAAAGGTGTTGTCAGAAACAAAGAGCACTTCTAATTAGTGATTAAGATTTCTCAACTTCATTGTGACAGTGTATATTTACAGTCTAATAGCCTGATCTTTTAAGCATTTGTTTCTTCAGGTGACGTGACCCTTTTGTTCAGGCAACATGACCAAAAATTTTGGGCAACATGACTCAGGTTTCAGGCAACATGACTTTGGGCGAAATGTCTTTCAGGCAACTTGACTGGTTACCCTATAGCAGCAGTTTGCCATATGAAACAATAATTCCAGTGTGTGAACCAAATGTTAAATTTGTTTGTGCAAATCTCACCCTGAATGTGTGAGACTCAAAGGGCTGGCTAAAAAGCTGCAGTTTAAGGTATTTCTGGTTTAGTGGCGATAGTTTGATGAACTGAGTCGAATCTCACATTGAGTACAAACACCAGGACATAGAGTTAAATGATGTTATTCTTTAATGAGGTCCAACACGTAAAAACTGAAACAAGGATGCAATAACCAAGCTAAAACTTAACTATAGCTTAATCGCTTCAAGGCACGATAAGTAAAATCGCTAGCCGATCCGAATGATAAACATTATACAAGAAGAAATAAGTATATCGCGAAATCAGTGAATGTCGGCGACTGAACCGATGAAGTAAGAGATAAAAGGAATTCAAATGACAAACAATGTTAGAGCGATTACAATAATATAAAGGGCGCACCTCTATCCCTATCTTGGGGCCAAAATGTGCACAAAACCAAACAGAAACGATAAATCTACAAAAACTTTGGGTGCTATCGTTTTGTAATGGAGCACAGTTGAAATATGAAAGCACGAGGTCCGCTCTATGCTTACTGCGCATCAGTTGTGACGTGACCAAAAACTAAGTAACGCAAGGGTAACACTACATCTGGAGGTAAGGTACATGTATCAACAGTTTCTGTAAGACTGAAAACCATGAAATGTTATCATATAATGTACAACAGGCCAAGAGTAAATTATACCGCCGCCCAGTTAGCCCAAAGGATAGTGCGCTGGACTGTTGTGCGGGGAGTTGAGGGTTCGAGCCCCGGACGGACCAACACTCAAGGTCTTAAAAAATTGAGAAGAATTTGCTACCTTTCTATAACATCTGGAAATGGTTAGATATTCTAGTCTTCTTGGATAGGGACGAATAAATGGAGGTCCCGTCTCCTGCAGGGTTGGGGGTAGGAGACATTAATTTCCCACGCATGAGATTACTGTGTTATGGATGTCCTCCCCGGGGTGGGATGGTGGGTACAAAGGGGTTAGGTGTCAATTGGGACGTAATTTCTGTTCCTTTCTCCTGCCACTCCCGTGGCGAATGGATTAAACTAAACTAAAAAATTGATTTTAAATAACTACTTAAAAAAACACATTTCCATTTTAGAAGCACAAGAGGAGGTCACTGTAACCTTGTATACATACATACAAACGTAAACTTGATATTTCCGTTCGGATTTATGAATAGCACTACGTGTGCTAGTATCTCCGAGCATATAACTACAAACAAATGACTACAAACAAATGACAATAGTTTTAAAATTGAAATACTCTTTTAAAACCTCATATAAAAATGCTAATAATTATATACTAATCCCCACTAGATATATAACTCCTAATGGCACGTTTAAAAGCTGCTAGACTGTCTGACACTCTTAATTCATCTGATAAGCTATTGATCCATGCAGAGGCGGCAAGATACCTGAAAGAGTGAAGTCCAAAAGTTCTAGTCTTCACCGCTGGTATCTGTAATTTCCTTCTACCCCTTAAATTATATGCACTTTGACTGCGCTCTTTGGGAAGTGATGCGATATACCCAGGAGCCATGTTGTAAAGGCCTTTGTAAACCATACTTAATATGTCCTGGACTCTTTTATCTTTTAGTGATACCATATCAAGCCTGTTCAGTAAAGCTGAATACGAACTTGATCTGTCTCCAAGGACTAGCTGAAGCACTCACTTATTTACTATCTCTAGCTTATTAGAATTCCGTGCTCCACAATAATGCCATACAGCACTAAAGTACTGAAAGATAGGTTGTATAAATGCCCTGTATAAATGCAACCGTATGGATCCAGAGAGAAGATTTCCAAAACGACCAATGACCCTAGACTGGTTATTGACCCTATCGCATAATTATATGGGATACATGCTTCGAAAAACTAAGTTTTGAGTCAACATTAATTCCTAGTAGATCTATATCATCATGCTGCTCGATTCTCACCCCATCAACTATAAATGAAAAATTAATATCAGTTTCTCCGAGTATGAGAGAATAAAATTTACTTGGATTGGCCATAAGACCGTTATACCTAAACCCATTGACAGCAATCGATAGTTCACTATTCATCCTATCATACAGGGCAAGGTGATCCCTATCCAAGCTATATAACTGCTGATCATCAGCGTATGCATTAAGCTTAACTTTTGTAATAAAATAGAAAATATCATTTAAGAATATGTTAAAAAGTAATTAGGGTCCCTGTGGCACACCTCTGTAATTATGCTCCCACCTGGAAAACTCATTGCCAATTTTTACCCTTTTTTAACCAATTTTTACCCAATTTTTTGTTCAGTTTTAATTCCACGGGACCTAGTTAATTTTTCAATCTTTTGCCTACATGATTGTGAGTAAAAACTTGAATTTTTCATCATAACAAGCAACTGCAGCAGTCCGATTGGGGTAAGCAGATTCCCTTCAAAATATGTGTTAGTTATTTTCAAGATTCCAATCACAGCATGTTTTCTCGTTACAAATTACAAACCGCAGGGAAAACAATACAAGTATCTCTTCAATTTTCCGATCAAATGCAACCAGATTCTAGAGAATAAAATCTGGATGATAGGTCAATCACCATCAAACACTACTGAATATAAAAACATTTTACAGTGCGTTGCTTGGCACAAGTAAACAAACGGTTAGAAAATATGAAGATGTCTTAAACACGAAGGCACGCTATAAAAGAAGAGCTGCCTTAGGTATCTCTGGACCATTTTTTGTCAATCAACCGTCGTGTGATGTAGAACTCTTAGAGTCAAGTCAGCTTGAGCTATAGTTAATCCAAAGCAGTGATCAGCGGGCGCATTCCTCAAAATTGTTTTATGTTTTGATCACAATACAAAAGTTTTATTTTGTGTGGGAGGTGCGGTGGCCTCATGGTTGTGTGCTCGACTCCGGATCAAGCGGTCTGGGTTCGAACCTCGGCCGGGACATTGTATTGTGTTCATAGGTAAGACACTCTACTCTCACAGTGCCTCTCTTCACCCAGGTGTATAAATGGGTACCGGTGAATTTAATGCTAGGGGTAACCCTGTGATGGACTAGCATCCCATCCAGGGGGGAGTAGAAATACTCCTAGTCACTTCATGCTATGGAAACCGGAGTTAAGTGCTGGCCTGACGAGCCACATGGCTCACGTGTAGGCTTTACCTTTTTTACTTTTACAAGAATTTTTGAGATTTGTTTTTCCTTTCTCCGATGGAAACTGTCTTTATTTGTGACAGTAAATTTGAAATCGAAGTAGGTGGTTCACACGTTACATCATTGCCACCATGCTGGTGGAAGTAAACAATAGATATCTCATATTTAGCTCCTTTTGTTCCGTCTACCGGGTACCTAAGGGAACTCTCCTTTTACATCGCACCTTCGCGTTTAAACGAGCAAGCAGAAGTGCCATTTCATGGCTAGCAGTCAAAACAATCCAGCCAAAATAATAAATAATACGCTAATTGACTTGAAACTGCTGAATAGAGAGATCAAGTACAACCGTTCACAGCAAATCGCATACTACAACCATGGGAAAGATTTCCGATAACCCTAAACCAGTCAAAACAAAGGTGTAATCCCGAAGGTAATCTGTTGTTTTGCCTCTGCTTTCTTTCATCGAAGAATTGTGTGCATAATTAACGAAGTATGGGATTACACGGAAATCTTGCCCGAACAATTGTCTCCTTCAAACAGAAAGTGCTGACCGAAGCACAAAGCTACGATTTCTATAAATCTGTCTTTTATAACAAATGTTTCACGGCTAGAAGCAGAAAAAATCCAGTCAAATTCGTAAAAATGATAACGAATAAGTGAATCGACACAACAAGTTATTGAATAAAGGGGTATCAAGTATAGCTATGCGCACCAATTCGTAAAATACGAACAGCTCTACGACAAACAGGAAGTTCGAAGCACCAAGTAGCCGCGAGAGTTAAGACAATTCCCTCGCTAGTAATAAAAACTTAAAACGTATGTATCTGGTAAATGAATGAATTTACCTTGGCGAGAATCGTCCGCTTAGAAAACGTCAAACAAGTCTTTCGAAGCAGAGATCAACCGCACCTTACCCTTCACCTCAAATGGAGTCAACTGCGAAACTGGTTGCCAGGGTTGTGCCCCAATCCCATTCAAAGTCACGCATCAGTACTAACTTCACTAGGGCCCAGTTCAAACGTCGAATTTCACATTCGCGATCGTCATCTTGACTTTTCTTCATGACACTAGTACTTTGACTTCAGTGGTTCAGGTTCCATCATTTCATTGAAATACGACTCACAGATTTTCGTTCTTTCCACCTGAAGTGTCCTCTTCGTTTTCGAAAACTGAACACCTCATACAAAAGTAATTACCGCTCGACAAACAAGTACATTTTGTGTTTGCGAAGCAAGAAACACAGATTCCTTCGTCTCCCGCCATTTATTTGTGCTGTTTTGGCTGTTTTTCACGCGGCCAAAGGATAAAGAAGAGCTGACAGAAAGAGAATGTTGGACTTCAGCGCGGAAACTCTCGGAAACTCGGATATTGTCATGGCAACCTTGTTCTCAGGGTCTCTCATCTTCCCTCCCCTACTAAAGATGAGAGACCCTGGGAACGAGGCTGGACTCCTATGGTTGATTTTCTATCCTGTTGCTTCGAGGCGTTCTTTCCTTTGCCACTTTGCTTTTGCATATCAACTTCCAAAAACTTTGAGCTTTCCCTAAATATTTTCGAAAATTATTTTTCTCGTTAAAAACTGTGGAAATAGGAAAATGTCTCGGTTTTAAATGCCGGCTCCTTCTTGTTTTCGCAAATTTCGCTGAATATTAAACCTCGCACGCTTGAGCCCGCGTTGTTGACCGCGTACCTTTGAAGTTATTCTGCTCCTTCGAACTGACATGGTCAAGGTGAGCATTTTGTGCTTTGTTCTAAATCATTCGGTACTCCTCCTCTAGATCCGCCACTGCTAAGGTACACCAAAAGGCTGCTACACCTGAATAAGATATATTAAAAAAAATGCTAAAATCCTGCCATTTCCGGCTCGTTCTTTTTTCAATCGTCTCCACCGAATAAAGGAGGTGATTTATGATTCAATATTTCACCCTAACAACAACTAAGTGGAAAGGGGAAAGGATACTGTTCCAAATTATGGGCTGCACTTAGCCCTCAACAACTTTGCAAGCTTCCCCCCTTGTAGTTTGCCGGTATCCATTCCTTCTCCCGGTTGGATAGAGGTGGGTGAAGGGTCCTCCTCAACAGAACAACGCAATGGCAGTACCAAGGATGGACACTCCACTTCTAGTAGTTTCACAGTCCAGCACGCTAACCCATGGAGCACAATCTCGCTAGAGATTTACGTCCACCGCTCCCGGAAATAAGTAGGTTCGTGCCGGTATGAGGCGGCGTTCCATCTCAGCCCTGCAAGAGGCTTATCATCTACCTTTCAGAATCTTACTAGCAAACTCGTTGACAATCATGATCGTACTCAAAGTAGTCCTTCACAAATTCAATACATCAGGAAAATCCTAGTGGATCGGCGATTTTCCTTTTCCTGACCATACGAAGATGTTACCGATGCATGGAGAGATTGATTGACATCTCTCCCAAAATCTTTCACGCGCCATTCGTATTTACGAATCGTGTTGCTGTAGCTAAGAAGTTAGTGGACTGGTACCGAGCTAAAGCTGTCTCGGACGTTGCCGAAATTGAAAACTGTTTCCACAAATCGCGAATGATCGCCGATCATCGCAGAATTACGGGATGCGTCGAGAAAATTAAAACGTTCCAGATTTATTGCCAACCAACTAAGAGAATCAGGGATCTCTAGGTTTCGAGTTTTCTCTTGTCGTAAAAATATGGAACGTTCGCGAAACAATGAAGTAGCCAATAGTTTGGGAGTTTTCAGAAAAAAGAAAAGCACCCCTAAGTACTTTGGCCCTCTGTCACAGAAGTGCAGATTCTTACCACACGTTCGCGAGTGACAAAAGGTACAGAAAATTGTCAAATACTCGTAAAAAATTGTTCGTGGCCAATACAACGGAAAATTATGTAGAAGATGAAAATTGCCCCAGTGAGATGAAAAAGATAAACAACAAAAATGCCACATCTTTATTTTTTAAAACAAAGGTGAAACGGACACTGAGAGACGGAAAAAAAAAGAAATCACAATCTTAGCGCTGATCTATCACGAGAGCCACTTACATGTTAAAAAAGAAAAGATCAGGTTAAGACCTTTTTGAAGATCTCTGACAGAAGAACACAACTAAGAAAAACAAAGAACCCATAGCAGAGTTGAACCGAGTGGGAACTGGGAGGGACATTTATGTCCCATCCGGGTCCTGCGTACCCCAGCTCTTTCCTCTGCTCCATCATCCATTTGTAAAGAGGCCCAAAGTATTCCGCCAGAGCGCTAACTTCTAGCGTTTCACTTCCGGTCAGCTTTTTGAGAGCTTCCGGCCAAGGTTTGCTTTTGCCCATCTTTAGCATATCCCTAAAGGTTGAAGGAAAGAGACGCCATTTAATACTAAACGTTGATATCTTCGTTCACGCGTGAGCTCTGAAATTCAGATTTGTGAAAAGCAATTCATTGCATAAATAGCGCTCTCTACTGCGAGGATCGTGCATCATACGTATCTAATACCGCAGTTCAAAAAAAATATATATGAACTTCATATATACATTGTAGCAATTATTTGTTACCAATGAACGATGTTTTTATGAATTCTCGGAAAAAGATTTAGTCCTGTCCGTTCGTGACGTGCTATTAAGTGCACGTGGCACGTGCACCGCCAGGACGTGACTCGCTTTGGGGTTTAACTTCTCCCTCCTTTTTTTTCGGTGTTAACTCCTCCACCCCAAGATCTCATTAGTAATTCTCCTTACTGTCTGCCATACGATTCTTATGATTTAAGTTCAGAGAATTTTATGTGTGATCACCCAATAATCCCCTAATTGACACTTTTCCTTATCCTCACGACTTCTCTACTTGCCACTGAAAGGAGAAATTCTGTTTTTTCACTCATGGGAGTTAAAGAATTTCTTCGACAGCTTTCAAAATATATCTACTTGGTTTTTTGGTGTCGTCGTATGCCCGGCAGTTCACATTTGCCGGATCTCTGATTAAAAGGACAGTTGGATAAAAGAAAATTAATTTCAAAAAATTAAATTTGGCCTCTTGTATGTTTTCTAATAATGCGCGCCAAACACAAAATTTCTATTTGATTAAGATTCAGTCCGCCTTCATAGCTCTCGCACATCCAGGAAAAAAAATTAGAAAAATGAGAAACGCATTCATAAGAAATAAATGACTTGAAACTACTCAGTACAGTACACCAATAACTGAAGGAAAAAGCACATTAATAAGAGAAACACATCTTTTGTTGTCTCAATTTACCCGATCTTCTTTCCTGCTGCTTTAGACTTGTAGATGGAGCAGGTATGCAGAGGCCCCTTATGTCCGGCTGCCTTACAAGCGGCCTCTTGGAACTGGAATTGTAGCACGTAGCTCATTAAGTACCTGGGGAAAAATAATAATAATGATAGAAAGAAGTAAAAATTGATTGGCGACACATTCATTGGAGAAATGTTCTACCAAATACCAAGTTTCTAGGCTAGCTCTCTTCTCGCCCGACGTTCAATTAGGAAATAAGCAGTTCAGAAAGGCATGTGACTACTGCTGCCGCATCCCACATCTTTATGAGTACCCTGTTCCGCAAGATAAAGATGATTTAGGAATATAGTGACTAACTGACACTCAAAAATAATCAAATTAAACTGGGGCTATTTATTTATTTTATTGCAATTTCATTTTTGTGAGACTTTCGTTTGAAACAAAAAAGCATTCCGTGTTGTAGGATAATCCTGGCACCCCACCCCCCTCCTGATGGCCCCCTCCCATCCCCCGAACGTCGACTGTGAAAGGGATAAGAAAAAACTCCTTTCCCACTTACAGCATTACCCACCTGATGTATGGTGTATTAGCAGGAATGTGATACTTGCATCCAGGATCAAAGGCTTTTTCTGTCCTTTCCACAGCAGGTTTTATTCCTTGGTACTTAGTCCTCAGTTCCCACCACGCGGCATTGTAATTCTCCTCAGTGATCTTACCACTGAAAACCTTCCATCTCCATTGGTCGATCAAGAATCCAAACGGCAGAAAAGCGACTTTGCGCAGAGCCATCTTCATCAAGGCGTTTATGTCAGATTATAGGAAATGAAGTCAACGAAATACTTTGTGAGACGACTAGACTTATGCTTAAATTCATACTGTACAGAGCTGTCAAACTATCTTTCGAGCAGGCCAATTAAAACCAAACAAGAGGTGGTAAGAAAAAAGAAAAGATCGTAAGAGTGGGAGCTCGGGTAAACGATGTTAAAATTGCTGTAATGATAGAACGGAAATTCACTGTAATTCGATTTTGATTCGTGTGTGGTTCGTTAAAGCGAGGAGTTAAGAGTCGATTATTTCTTCCAAACAAGAATTGCCATCTCACCTGTATCATTGTTGACCTCCTCTAACAAACCGATGTTTTTCAAATGCTGTGGCGTATCAACGGACAAGGACATAGTGTTGCCAACGGCTTCATGGAAACCTGGGTTGGCCCCGGTGCGATAGACGATAGATTGGTTCCAGTACTGTAAGTAATACTGGATATGCCCCAGCTCATGGTGCGTGGTTACCAAGTAATTATGCGTTACACCAGTACACTGCTTGACTCTGCAAATAAAAGGAAAGTTTTGAAGTATGCTCCAGAAAATTCGCAACTTTACCTCCGCCACCATAGAAGTATGTACTACAAGACACTACCCACTGCGTTTTGCATGAAATTTAAATATTAATCTGACCGTTCGAAGATTGTTTTAAAATATTCTTAATATCGATTGTGTAGGTCACCATTTTGAGAATAACATGGTAACCTGGCCGTTTCAAGTGTCAAGAGGAAACGATTTCGAAGAGATGGGAAAAACAGAGTTAAAAAGTTGGTACGTCACTGCTACCCGGCCAGGTTGCTGAGCCAAATCGAAGATGGCAGCTTTACGCGGCTTCCGAAGTGAAATTTCCGGCGCATTTGAAGTCATCTTCATTATGCGAATCTTTGTAAACTTAAAATGCAGTCAGGATCATAATTTCAAATCTACTTTACAATTGCGGGTACCAATATTAAACAATAGCATCGGAATCAAGTTGTGTTCACAACTTTTGGTGGTCCGAGTCCAATTTATTTCGCGAAATCTACGAAAATAACGTTTCAAAAAAAATTTCATTGGGAAGGTGGTCCATAAAAACTGTGACAGTACCCCCTCTCCCGTTTTCCTGAGTTTCTACTGACTGCAAGTGTTTTCAGGCGAAAAATGTTTGCTCGCCTTAATTGAAAAGTTGTCTTTCACGAGATGTCACGTTGTTTAGAAGCGCCCGTCGCATGAAGCTACATGGGAGATTTCTGTGAGCATAAGAGTTCATTTAACTTAAAGGATTGAGTTCGATTCGTGTTAGTTCTCCAAGTATAAGCTAGACGCGTATAATGCTTTTCCTACAACAACAAACATATGAAACATACGTATGAACTGCGGTTATGAAACGTATATATGCACGATCCTTCGCAGTAATAATAATAATAATAATAATAATAATAATAATAATAATAATAATTTTATTTATACAGCGCTAAAATCCAATAATTGTCCAAAGCGCTACCTAATTACAATATAAAATATAAAAATATATAATATAAAATATCTACAATATACAATATAATTCAAATATAGCCTAAGTTATCTACTATATAAATCAAAAACATCTCAAAACAAAACAAATCTCATAACCTATATGCTAACTTAAATAAAAAAGTTTTAAGGGATTGCTTAAAAGTTGCCACTGAAGCACATTTCCTAATCTCTAGAGGTAAATCGTTCCACAATTTAGGTCCTGCAATAGAGAAAGCTGTCTCCATATGTTTTCAATCTACTTCTAGGAACCACTAAATATTCTTTACATGAAGAACGCAATGACCTAGAGTATGTTTTAAAATTCAAAAGGTCAGAAATATAGGAAGGTGCAAGGCCATGAAGGGCCTTGTATACCAATAAAAGGACTTTAAAAGTTATTCTAAACTCAACTGGTAACCAATGAAGATTAATTAAAATAGGAGATATATGAACATGCCTCGGTGTCAATGTGACAACACGAGCTGCAGCATTTTGAACTGCCTGTAGTCTAGCTAACAGATACTTAGGAAGGCCATGTAATAAGGAATTACAGTGATCAATTTTCGAACTAATAAATGCATGGACTAAGATTTTACATGTATCTTGGCTTAAGTACTTGCGGATTTTAGCAATATTTCTCAAATGATAGAATGATGATTTACAAATGTTCTTAATGTGCTCCTCAAAACTAAATATGCTATCAAACTGAACCCCTAAATTACGAACAGAGTCACGAGGTGCAATGCACTCAGAACCAACAGTAATGTGACCGATGTCAGGCATGGGATGGTATCTGGAACTGATGACTACAAGGTCCGTTTTGTCCTGGTTTAGTTTAAGATAGTTTCTTATCATCCATTCATCAATGTCCCTCACACAGCATTCCACTCTCAACTTCACTTGTTGGATGTCATTCAAGCTGGTAGATTTAAAGGTAATATATAATTGGGTGTCGTCAGCATATAGATGGTATGATAGTCCATGATCATTTATTATGTCCGCAATAGGTGATGTGTATAACAAATACAACAAAGGGCTCAGAACTGATCCCTGAGGGACACCACACTTCAATGCACGTTGTGAAGAATGACTATTCCCAACTTTAACAAACAGCTTACGTGAAGACAGGTATGATTTCAGCCACTTAAGCACAGTTCCTTGAAAACCAAAACAAGTAGACAGCCTTGTCACTAGAAGAGTATGGTCCACCGAATCAAACGCCGCCGACAGATCCAAAAGTACCAGTATGACCGACTCATTACGATCTAAAGCACAAAGAATGTCATTTTGAACCCTCAGTAGAGCCGTTTCAGTGGAGTGAAATGACTTGTATGCGGATTGAAACGTTTCCGAAAGACCATTAGATGTAATATAGTCTGTAAGCTGGACACATACCGCTTTTTCCACAAGCTTAGACACAAACTTCAAATTAGAAATAGGTCGAAAACTTTCATATTTAGTGAAATCAGCATTATGTTTCTTTAAAGTCGGTGTCATAGCTGCAATCTTCAAGACATCAGGCATAACTCCAGTAGATAAAGATGTATTCACTATGTTAGTCAACACAGGAGTTAGTAAATTGAAACATTCCTTCATTACCACTGCAGGCAGAGGATCAAGTACACAGGATTTATTAATAGATCTCAATGCAAGTCCCTTGATGTCTTCATAACTGACATTAATAAAGTCTGAAAACACAGAGTTACATTCCACGTAGTTACCAAGAGTCACTTCATTAGCATCATTACCTTGCGCAGAATTCTTCTCTATTAGTGTGGCATGGATACGATCAATCTTGTCAATGAAATAATCAGCGAAAGAATTAGCTAGTGCATCGCTACAAGATGATGGATACCGTGCAGTTGATTGCTTTTGTAGTAGTTTTGATACTGTATTAAACAAAACCCGTTGATCACTTGAGTTTTCAGTAATGATGGTAGTGTAGTAAGAGGATTTCAACGACTTGATCAAATTATTCACAACGCAGCACTATTATATTCTTGTCGATCAGCCTGCAGCCTGGTTCTTCGCCATTTTCTTTCAAGGCGTCGTCGCTTACGCTTCTCTAGAGATACCTCATTAGTGTACCATGGAGCAGCAGGCCTAATAGTAACAACTCGGCGCTTGACAGGAGCATGCTTGTCCATTATTGATCTTAACAAGGTGTCATACTGTTGAACTAGATGATCGAGATCGCTGGATGGGTCGATGACGAGAGGGCAGTCAGCAACATCACCAAGAAACGACTCCATGTCAAGAGACCGAAGCTTCCGATAGAAGATAACTTCCTTCCTAAACTGAGGCTTTCTTATGGAGACATCACACATTACCGCCAAATGATCAGAGATGTTAGGATCATAGACTTTGATATTATTGAGCATGTTATCATCAGATTTATTTATAAGTAAGTCAAGAGTATGGCCATTGCGATGAGTCCCAGCACAGACACGTTGTTTAAGGTCAAAAGATTCCAAGATGTCAGTAAAACGTTTGGCATTTACATCATCTTGACAATCCATATGAAAGTTAAAGTCACCAGTAATTAGGACTCGATCAGAAGACTCCACAATTACAGATTCAAGTAGATGTGAGAATTCCTCATGAATCGATTGAAAGAGGAATTATCAGGTGGACGATAGATGACTAAGATCCTGACACTATATAGGCTCCAAAGACGAACATCCATGATTTCAAATGTATCATAATCAACTGTTAATGAAGTGTTGATGTTCAGCACATCCTTAAATAAGATACCGACACCGCCTCCTCTTCCTTGTTTCCTGGGAACATGTAGGAATCTATAACCTGTTGGACACAGTGTTCCAATCTCAACATCATCCATATTGTGCGGTCTCAGCCAGGTCTCAGTGAAAGCTAGTATATCTACATCAAAATCCACCACAAAATCTTTAACCTCCATTGTCTTATTACGCACGGAGCGTGTGTTCAGTAGAGAAAAATTTAAGCAATGCGATAAACCATTTTCACTGTATGGAGTTTGCGCAGAATTTTGTGAAGAGACTTCAGGCCCAGGATGCGGATGTACGTCACCACTAACCAATAGAGATATTACCACGGAGTTAAAAGAGGCCGTAGTATTACTGCAATAAGATATTCTGCTTTTAAACCATTTTCTCTTCCGAGTCCTTAATAACAAACCTTTGTTCGGACTCATAAAGAAAAACATCCCATGGGAGGAGAATGCAAATAAGCTTCTCTGCCAGCGAGTAATCCGAGCATGACTCATAAAGAAAACCATCCCATGGGAGGAAAATGCAAATGAGCTTCTCTGCCAACGAGTAATCCAAGCGTAACATATTCCCGGTGAAGTTGGTTCAACAACTCTTTGGAACTGGTTTTCGAAGCTGTCAAACTCAGAGGTGACTTGAAAATCCCCGCCAACACATCTCAGTAGGATTATCAACCACAAGGACCAATTTAGAAAACGAATGGCCATCTTTAAGCGCATAAAAAAGTAGATAACACCAGAGCTTGTGAGGACACGTCCGCACCGCACCGCACCGCACCGCACCGTTGAATACATATGTTTGAGGCCTGAAATTTTTTTTTCAGGTCTCATTTTTACTATTGCTCAAAGAGTGCTTTACTGCGAAGGATCGTGCATATATAAGTTTCATAACCGCAGTTCATACATATGTTTCATATGTTTGTTGTTGTTTGATTTATCATCTACGGGTTTATGTCGAATTAATTTGATGGCCTGCTCCCAGTTGGCTTGTTAGCTCAAATGGTAGAGCGCTGCACTAGTATCGCAGAGGTCAGTGGTTCGAATCCCGTAAACGCCTGAAATTTTTTTTTTTCAGGTCTGATTTTCACTATTGCTCAAATAGTGCTTTACTGCGAAGGATCGTGCATAAATACGTTTCATAACCGTAGTTCATACATATGTTTCATATGTTTGTTGTTGTTTGATTTATCATCTACGGGTTTATGTCGAATTAATTTGATGGCCTGCTCCCAGTTGGCTTGTTAGCTCAATTGGTAGAGCGCTGCACTAGTATCGCAGAGGTCAGTGGTTCGAATCCCGTACAGGCCTGAAATTTTTTTTGTTTTCATGTCTGATTTTGACTATTGCTCAAATAGTGCTTTACTGCGAAGGATCGTGCATATATAAGTTTCATGACCGCAGTTCATACATATGTTTCATATGTTCGTTGTTGTTTGATTTATCATCTACGGGTTATGTCGAATTAATTTGATGGCCTGCTCCCAGTTGGCTTGTTAGCTCAATTGGTAGAGCGCTGCACTAGTATCGCAGAGGTCAGTGGTTCGAATCCCGCACAGGCCTGAAATTTTTTTTGTTTTCATGTCTGATTTTCACTATTGCTCAAATAGTGCTTTACTGCGAAGGATCGTGCATATATAAGTTTCATGACCGCAGTTCATACATATGTTTCATATGTTCGTTGTTGTTTGATTTATCATCTACGGGTTTATGTCGAATTAATTTGATGGCCTGCTCCCAGTTGGCTTGTTAGCTCAATTGGTAGAGCGCTGTACTAGTATCGCAGAGGTCAGTGGTTCGAATCCCGTACAGGCCTGAAATTTTTTTTGTTTTCAGGTCTGATTTTCACTATTGCTCAAATAGTGCTTTACTGCGAAGGATCGTGCATATATAAGTTTCATGACCGCAGTTCATACATATGTTTCATATGTTCGTTGTTGTTTGATTTATCATCTACGGGTTTATGTCGAATTAATTTGATGGCCTGCTCCCAGTTGGCTTGTTAGCTCAATTGGTAGAACGCTGCACTAGTATCGCAGAGGTCAGTGGTTCGAATCCCGTACAGGCCTGAAATTTTTTTTGTTTTCAGGTCTGATTTTCACTATTGCTCAAATAGTGCTTTACTGCGAAGGATCGTGCATATATACGTTTCATAACCGCAGTTCATACATATGTTTCATATGTTTGTTGTTGTTTGATTTATCATCTACGGGTTATGTCGAATTAATTTGATGGCCTGCTCCCAGTTGGCTTGTTAGCTCAATTGGTAGAGCGCTGCACTAGTATCGCAGAGGTCAGTGATTCGAATCCCGTACAGGCCTGAAATTTTTTTCAGGTCTGATTTTCACTATTGCTCAAATAGTGCTTTACTGCGAAGGATCGTGCATATATACAATGCTTTTCCTCTTATTGCGTGACGAGGGTACAAAAAACAAAATAAACAAGTTACGTAACTTCGGTAATCGCTTTCGTCGAAACTTTTACATCGTCTTTAAAAAAAGCAACAAATTTAAACCTTTTTCGTAGTCTGCATAGGGTAGCTGTGACGAAATTAATTCTCAAGCGAAAGTACGCAGTTCTAATAAAATAATTTGGATATATCAACAAAGTTAAAATGGTAAATTGGCCACCGTAACGATTACAAAAGCTGACGTTTCGAGCGTTAGCCCTTCGTCGGAGCGGATAGAGGAAGTGTGGGTTGTGTGTGCTTTTAAAGGCAGAAAATGGAGCTACGTTATTGGTGGGAACATGGCAACGAGAAAAACACGAATAAATTAGTGGAATAAAAAGCGTTCGTTGATCCATGTGGGATTTGGACTGCCGGTTTGAAAGATGAGCTTTTGTTCAAGAGTTTTACGGCTTTCCGCGCTATCTAAGTGTAAGGAAAGACCGCAGGGGATCGGAGGATTAAGGTTATGTCCAAATCAAATTTACCTGAGCCCCCCTATAAGGCTTTTTCATGTTGTTATGATCCCCCAACCTCATCATTGGCAGTCAAGTTTTAATAATCATGACTCTGTTAGCCACACCCTCCTGTACCCACTGAAAACCATGTCACCCCCCAAAAAACCAAATTTCCTCCAATTCCTTCCCCACCCCTCACAGGGCAATAAGTAATGACTGCTCCCTTACCATAGAGAGTAATTTAGCTCCTTCTACAGTAAATGTGTCTCCCGATGCACAGTCCACTCCAAATAAGGCACATATATCACCAGCACCGGCCTCTTGCACATCCTCCGAAGGAATAACAATAATGGTGAAAAAAGTGGGCTACTAGAATATGTGTTCTATGTGCCTACGAACAGGCCCCAACATTATCAGCACTTAAGGCATTTTACCTCCAATGTTTTAATCTACCGGGAAAATGTGAGGCGTTGAGGAAGCGAGTACACGAGAAGTCTGAAAGGTGTCCAGCGTTAATTATCATTAGTGCCAGACCCCAGGCGAACCTCTCCTAGACTCGTGTCAAATCTTCCCGGTAATAGCGATAACGAGGGAGGCTACTGTACCATTAACCAGGCCATTTTCCAGATGCAGAAATCCTCTGGTTAAAAAACGAGAGTAAGTGCTGAGATTTAGATACGAATATTAGTTTGTTACTTTCAAGCTATTATGACGCCTTTTTTCTCAAGAAATGTTTTTCAATTAACCTCAATTTGAAAGTGAGGCTCTTTAAAGCTCGGAAATGGTCTTTCCCTCCTGAGATTGTTAGGTTAGGGGGGAGGGGTAAGTGCACCATTGCCCTGATACTGCTAGCCTCCCGGTTAGCTCAATTGGTTAGACCGCTGGACTGTTGTGTGGGAGGTCGAGGTCGATGGTTCGATCCCCAGCCGGACCAACACTCAAGCTCTTAAAATAACTGAGGAGAATGCGCTACCTTTCTATCATATCAAGAAATGGATAGACATTCTAGTCTTCTCGGATAAGGACGAACAAACCGTAGGTCCCGTCTCCTGCATCTATTAAATAGTTAATTTGGTTAGGCCGGGAACGTTAAAGAACCCACTCACGAGATTACTGTGATGTGGGCTGGCCTGTTTACTGGGAATTGGGGCATCTTCAAATAAGTTTCCTTTGATTGTTAGTAAACTGCTGATTCAGTCCGGCCAAAGTCCCCCGAAAAGTATCGTGATGCGCATTCGATCATATTCACATGTTACTTTGCGCAATATAAATATTAAATTACTATTATTACTATTATACTGACATTAATTCGGCGTGTTTATCGCCCTCTTTTCCTTGACTGCATCGTCAGGATTCAAAAACGACAAAAAAACAATTTTGTATCGTCTTTTCTTTTTGGTTACCTCCATTGTGTCTGAATGCATTCGGACGATCCTTGGCACCTTCAGACGCTTCCCTGTCCGAGTATTTACGATGTACGCCCCTCGTTTTAACATCCCTTGGTACACTCTGAGGTAAGTCAGCTGACCATACCTTCCGGCCTGCAAGATAATCAAACAGAAGAAAACACAACTAAACTTCAGTGAAATGGGCTAGAAAATTCAGTATACTTGACTTTCACTGCAGTAAATCTCAAAATCTCTCCGCATCTTAGAATTACAATGGTTTTGCTTTTTATCACTCTGTGATTGCTCCACTAAACTTGCGTCACCCTGTCAACCAATCAAGTGCAAGAGCACCAGAAATATCTAGGCGAGTGAGCGCTCAGTCTTTTCTCGATGAACTGATTATAGCTGCCATCTTTGTTTTTTTTTTCAGCAGGGGAAGGGTGGGGAGAGAGAGAAATTTCCACCAAGGGGGTGAGCGACGGTCATAATTAGGAGAGGAGAGGGGGTGGAGCAAAAGAAGTTTCCTCGCCCCCCTCCCTCCACCGTCCACTCTTCCTCTAAATCGACCATAACCGGTCGAATAAACAGTCGCGCGCTTGCATAGTTCACTCACTCTCATAACACGCTTGCACTGCAGGCTGTAAATTATTTATTCCAAAGAAGTTGTTTATACACAAAACTCTTTCATTATCATCTTACCTCAAGCTTGAAAGCCAGACCCACAAAAGGGTGAGAAGAATTCCTATCATGGCTCATCTCCACTTGCTCCCCGACACTAAAATAAAAAATCTACGTTTTAGAGTTTATTCTAGAAATGGACCACTTTCATAATTGGCTGCCGGATTAATATTCTTTTGTTTAAATTTAAATTAGCCCTTCTGGCCTCGTTCTCCAGTACAAAATTTAATTCAAAAGAATATACTATCTCAAGCGAGGCCAGAAGGGCTAATTTAAATTTAAACAAAAGAATATTAATCCGGCAGTCATTTATGAAAGTGGTCTATAATGCCCCAATGTGGGGCAAGTAGGCCCCCTTCAATAATTTTAGGGGGGTGGGGTCATCACGCGAACACCCACCGCTAAAGCCTATCTATGACGTATCGCTAATATTTTCATCTACATTATTTTCTGGTTTCCTGATCCTGACATAAACCCATACTCCAAATTCCTTTGAATTTGCAGAGACGTGAAACAGACTTGTTGAGAAACAAGAAGCATTCCTTTCATAGGCACCTGGGTCTTGAAAAAAAAATCATTTCTTCTAAACGCAGCTGTCCAAAATTTTCTTAACAAGTTTTACGTCATCTCTACATCAACGTATACCTAAAAATGATATCTATATTGCAGCACATAAGTTTAACCTCTTACTTTTCAGCATCCAAGGCAAAATTTGTCACCTCAAAAGGTTCAGGCAGGTAATCCACAACACCATCAAGGAGAGGCTGACGGATAGAAAAAGCATTTTCACTACAAGAAGACCTGTAAGCGCGTCGAATATATACACCTTATTACATGGTTTAACATATAATACGCTCGGATATTTTACGAGTTGCGCAGTATTTTTCCTAGCCACAAAGGGGCGAGGAAAGATTAAAGCGATAGGCAAAATGTCCGCTGGTATCATTATATGTTAAACCATCGAATAAGGGATTTATTATTCCACTGTTGTTTCCTTTTCTAGCATTTGGCTCCTTGTTTGCGAAATACTTCCTACGGCCTTATCTGTGCCTAGTATCGATCGCCTGCGCGAAAAACGCAAACAACACGAACGAAACCATTAAAGTGTTCTTTATGACCGACAAAAAAAAAAGCTTAAAAGTTCGTTTCTCTGAAAGTCAAGACTAAAAAACGAAAGAGCCAAATTAGTGTTTGGATCCTTCAGTGTGGCCAGCTTAACACAGTGGCATATTTTCTTCGTCCTCATGACTTTATTTGGCAAAATTAAATAGTGGTGGAATAAGAATAAGCAGGAACATTTAGGGTCCTACTTTTGTTTTGTGTGTTCTCTATATGTGTTTTCTGTGTATTCCTTTCACCTTTGGTAGATGCAATTTGTTTGCTTCACTTTTCATGAGTATCAACACTGTTGGGTTTTGCCGAGTAACACTTTTTTTTCCTGGCTAATCCCAGATTTACAGGGAGTGGCCCTTCTTGTGAAAAAATAAAGGAATGTCTCATCCTTTTTTAATCATTTACCTAGCACAGACTCACCTGGACCCCTTTGTTTTTCAGAGCAGATCCAACGAAAACTGGAGTAAAGCTTCTCTTTCTGGTCGCTCGGCGAATGGCAGCCTAGTACAGTAAAAATTCATTCGGAAGTGAATCTCTGATAGGGTGTTTGTTGTGTGAGTCTAAAGCTACCCTACAGTATCATCAAGCTAGATTCAGCTGAAGTTACAGGTACCTTAAGCAAGTACAGGGTGCCCTAAAAACAGACGAACCACTTTCAAAGCACTGTTAAAAATTTCAGTTTTCAAATTTCCAAACACTGCCTCTGCTCCATTTGGCACGGTTCTTTCCTTAACCATTGTAAGTTTTCAAAAGTTGGAAGGCAATCATTTAAAAGCAAGCAATGAAGTGAAAACAGAACCTGAAGTTTTAGAGGTGTAGAGTTCTAAAAATTCTAACAATTAACTAGAACCAAGAGGTCATGTGTTAGCCCGGTTTCCATTCGCAAGTTACTCGCTCACACAGTACTAGTGTCCAGGAACAAAAACGGTTATCCCGGTACTTTTCGGCATCTCACATCATTTAATGTTTTAATTAGAGTTTATAATAGCCTTATTCAACCACAATTTGATTATTGTAACGTAGTGTGGGGAAACTGTAACAAAGGCCTTCCAGAAAAACTACAAAGGCTGCAAAATCGGGCAGCTCCCATACTAATGTCAGCGAGCTATGATAGTAAGGTAAAGTCTGTTTACGAGCCTAATGGCCCATTAGGCCGGTGCTTAACTCCGGTTTCTGTAGGATGAAGTGACTAGGAGTATTTCTACTCCCCCCTGGATGGGATGCCAGTCCATCGCAGGGTTACCCTCAGCAATAAATTGCCAGTACCCATTTATACACCTGGGTGAAGAGAGGCACTGTGAGAGTAAAGTGTCTTGCCTAAGAACACACAGGTAATTTGGATGATTTGTTCCAGGCGCTAGGGTTGCGAAGACTCTACTATCAAAGATTGGAACAGAAATCTATCCTAATGTATAAAACATTACATGGTATGACACCTGATTATCTGAGATCAAGATTTGTATATCGTGACAGTGTAAGTGCTTATCGTTTAAGGAATACCGAAAACAAATTAGTTCTTCTACAACCTCGAACTATCTCAAGAGAAGTTTTTTATACAGCAGAGCTCAATTGTGGAACAACTTACCTGTAGACCTAAGACAAGCGTCTTCGTTGACTGATTTCAAATCTAAATTAAGTCGCCACAGTTTAAAGTAAGATCTTAATTCTAAGTAAATTTTAGACACGGCCTCCATGAAAAGCAGAATTTTTTTTATTTATTTTTTTAATTTGAATTGTTCTTATCAAATTATTATTGTAGTTAGATAGATAGGTTTCTAGTATAGAATTAACTAAATCAACTGATGGAAAAACCGTGTATAAATAAAGTTATCCTATCCTATCCTGTTAGGTAAACGTATTAAAATGATGGGGGATGGGGGGGGGGGGGGGGGCCTTTGATGGCACAGCTCCTGAACCAGGATAGGTACTAGCGAGAATTAGTGGCTTTTCTTCCAGAAAAATGTTGCATGTGTAACAGCACTACTAGTTTTCGAATAATTTATACAATTTCAACTTTGCATTTCAACATTTTCGCAAAAAATCTCCTAAAACCAATCAAAATGCGTGTATAACTCAGCTAATTATAAGAGAGAGGAAATCTGTCAAAATAAACAGCTTTATCCATCCATCCATCCATCCATACACCAGACATAATATTTTTTAATACCTACAATTAATTGTTGTTCTGTTGGTGGTATCTCCTCCAGAAACATCTCCCCAAGTGTGTCATCCACATCCGCCACAGTTTCTGATGAATACAAACCCCGGCATTTAAAAGACTGTAAAAACAGCATCATGCAGAATGCTACAAACTCTTTTTTACTGCACTTTAGATAAAAAACGGGGGCTGTAATGTTGCTATGGTAACCTAACACTACAGAAGTTACAAAGAGAACTTGTTAGAAAATGATTTGGCATGTTTTGATTAAATTTTAGAAGAAACAAAATGTATTGATCCATCAAAAAAATTTGTTACAAAATTATATAGAACCACCCTAGGCTCTCGTTTGTAGCTGAGGGCCTGGACATAAAGGACTATGAAAACCCACTAAAATCATTGGAGTTTTTTTTTTTTTTTTTCAGTTCAGTGCTTTGACACTTTCACTTCCAAAATTCTCCTTGCTGTCTGCCATAGAATTCCTAGGAAAGACAATTGTTACCATTGGAGAATTTAGTATTGGATCAACTAATAATCTTCTCAGTGGTATTTCCATTATTCTTGCCACTTGTCTGCATGATATTTTTTTGAAGTTCGTGGGAAGAAATTCTGTCTAGGTCACTTATGGGAATTAAAGGGTTAACCATGTACTAAGTATTCTGGAATTGTGTTGGTTCCACTTCATCTGACCAGCCCAGATAATTTACCCTGTTCACTCAAGCTCTCAATCCATCAAATTCAAAACTTGAAATAACCAGGACTTGATCACTGGCAATTTCCAACTCCAGATGCAATTTATTCAATTTCTTTTTGGGTTCTCATTGGCTCTCAGCAATATTTTCCTTTGTTCTTATAGGTCATAAAGAGTGCTCTTATTTGAAAAAAAAATCCTCAAGTTTAACCTATCAGCTCTTGTCTTCTTGTCGTACACTCATTAACCATGTCTTCAGGGATCACACCCTCTACCACTTTGGACCTGTTTGTTAATAATAATTATAATCAGCAATAGTTGTAAAACCCTGTCAAAGACAATTACCATTTTTTGGATAAAGCTTTTTTTCTAGTAAGGGTAGATTTTAGCCTCAGTGTATTGTATCCCAATAATAACAGGAACAGGGTCATTGAATTTCTAGCTTTGTGATTTGCTAAACAGAGTCATGTATGAAAAAAAATAAAAAAAAAAACATAAAATAAAACTTATGAGAATGAATAATCTTACCCATGATTTCCTTCAAAGTAATAAGCCTTCCAACGCACAAGATCAATGACTCCATTTACCTCTGATTCCAAACCAATCGGCAACTGAGTGAAGGCTGCAGTGTGTTGCAGCTTTGCTCTGTCATGAGTGAAATAATTTTTTTCACCTTTTAATAGGAAGTTTCTCTGATTAAAGACTTTGTGATAAAAAATTAGCAATTTACAAAATGGTTTTTCAAACTTCTCCCAAGTCATTTTCAAGTTGTAATGAAATATAAAAAATTATCAAATAAATTTGATAGTTAAAAAAACAGATGAAAATGTAACAAGCATCTGAAAAAAGACTTTCCTCAAAAATGGTGGGTGATCATTTCCATTTTTGGCTTTGGTCTGGTCTCTTACAAATGTCAATGCCATCCAGGGTTTTGACACAGCTGTGGAAATTCTATTGCAGCCCAACAGTTTACTTGTTGAATGCTACACTCTTCAAGTCATTTTTTTTGCACTCACTTTGTCCAGTTTCTCTTTGTAAAATCCATAAAATTTTTTACCTCATTCCTTCTTTGTCACTAAGTTTTAACTTTAAATGGAAAAAAAATGTTTCCACATACTTTTCCCTCCATCATCCCTTCCCTAGACCTACCATTTTCATCTTAAGTATTTTATATTTTGAGGTACACAATCAGATAAGAAGTTTGTGAAGAACATTATGTAGTGTAATGTTCCCACCAAGTTGTGTTATCATTAATATGTGGATTCATATAAAGTAGAACATTATCAGTATTTTCAAAAAACCAAGATGCTATGCTTGTAACATGCCACTATTCAAACAAAAACAACCAAGAATCAAACAACAAACAGTTTGACCATGTTTACCTGATTTGACTTAAAACTCTGTTTGGATTTGCTCCCATTCTGAAAAAAAATGATAGAAAAAAAATATGCATTACTTTAATTTGTACTCAAATCATATCATTCAAAAAATACAAATTAAATTCCTTTTATCATGGAAAATTCTGAAAGGAATTTTAAGTGACAACAAACTTTTTGCATGCCAGATGTTTATAGTAGCTAAATTAAATTTGGTTCCTATTGTCCACTGCCTACGGATAATGTTGGGTTGGTCCAAACTAGGTTCAAATGCAAGATGTCAAGGAGGCAAAGTGCAGCAGTTCTGACAGGTTAAGCTTTTAAATATAACAAATCCGCAGATCAGCAACCAGTGCATTTATTTCAAATTTATGACAAGATGGAAGTGCTTCTTCAAAAAAGGGATAACCCTTGTTTTTTATAATTATTATGACCTAATAATTTATGATCTTCTCATGGAAGAAATTTGCGTGTTAACAATACAACTTTGTAACGATAATTGATCATACAAAACTATTTTTGATAATAGTACAGTGTACAATTATTTCAAACTGAAAATGAGTGCCATGAATGTTCAGGCTACTTTACAATTCCACAGTAAAAAAAATTTCACAAACTGATCACTCATCTGTAAAAGACATTGAAGCAAAGGCACTTTTTTCCATTCAAAATCAAAATACTTTACTAATATTGGCTACATCACTCAGAATACTGACTGTGCTCAAAAAATTCTTTACAATTTAACAGCCACACATACTAAAGTTAATCTTACAAAATTGTTGCCCTACCTTAAAAACTAATTTTACTTGTTTAAGACGGAGAAAACTTAATTTGTGGGGAGGGACGTTTGTAGAAATTTTTTGCATATAGGAATTTCAAGGACACTTCTGTAAGGGGCACTTAGCGGAGGCTCTACTTCGAGGATTTACAGAAAAACCAAAATGTCCAATAAAAAATAGATTCCTCACCTGTCGAGTTTATTGATGAAGGCAATACAGGGTACATTGTAACGCTTCATCTGACGATTAACAGTTAGTGTCTGACTCTGGTAGCAAAACGAACAAAATGATAAGCAATGTAAGAGCCACCAATTCTCTAGTCTCTGACAGCATCTACTATCTTTTCAATAATGATACTTGGTTAGATACAGAGTGGGAGATACAGAGCAGGCTGTAGAAAGACAGCAAGATGCCTTACTCTTTACTAAGGATATAACAAAACCAACCTGCATCCCTCCAACAGCACATAACACCAGAATGGCACCATCAAGAACTCTCAAGGCTCTCTCCACTTCTACTGTAAAATCCACATGTCCTGATAAATGAAAAAAAGTGTCAGCAAAGTTATCAAATTTCAATACTCTAACTTAAAACTTCCACATCATAACTACAGGTACATTTGTATGTGATGACAGTTCAAAAGTTTATCCTTTCTGACCAAGGTAGGATTCTCTGTGACAAAGCTGCAACAAGTTCTGGAAAGCACCTTAGGAAATGGATAGAGTACAGGACATGTACTATTATGGGGAACTTGCAAACTGATGTTAGGGTGTAAAGCATCAACAGACTCACCTGGTGTGTCAATGATGTTGATATTTGTATCTTTCCAGTTAACATATGTTGCTGCAGACTAAGATAAATATTTACAGATAAATGTATTCAGTTATATCAACAAGTACATGAAAATATAAAAAATAATATCATTTAATTCTATAAACAGAAGGTAACAAAACAACAGAACTTGTGCTGTAACTAAAAAATATTATCTTCACTACCCTTTGCGAACATTCCAATCACAAAAAAATTTAAGATGCTGCAATGTTGCTACCATAATCATGTATATCATCTCCAAATTGTACATTCATATGATTTTTGTTTCTAGAAGTCCTACAGCAAAATAAATGACCTTGAATTCAACGTTCTTGGGAGTTGTAAAAAGATTAAAAAGGATCTGTCCATAGCCAGGCTCCATATTCGACTGTGGTTCTGTGAAGATCAACTATTTGATGCCACAGTAATAAACATTACTTAGTCACCAATGAAAGTAATGCCTAAAAAAAATTCAGGACCATACAGGATTTGAACCCATAACCTTTGCAATACCGGTGCAGTGCTCTACCAAATGAGCTAACAACAAGCCAACTGGGAGCTGGTCATTTTGTTGGTTTCTAATAAACCCTTGAGTAATGAATGAATGACTGTGAATATATGAATATTATTATTTATTTCAATATATTTGAACTGCAGATTAATAATTAATAATTACTTAATATCTACCTGTATGGTTATTCCTCGCTGTCGTTCCAAATCCATGGAATCCATAGTGGCACCTACATTGTCTTTACCTCGCACCTGGTTAGAATATGAGGATTAATACTGATTCATTTGATACATGAACATAATTATCTTTCTTGAGCAAAGAATCTGTTTCTCTTCAATAAATCGTTAAAAACCTGAGATATACTGCATTACAGTTCATCAACTAGAGTAAGATTCTGTATCTTGCATTTTCACATTTGCTTGTCATATTTATGTAGTTTGATCATGAATGCTGGTGAGAGTTAAGCCCTGGGAAAGACTGTTGTTGGTAGTAATGACTCATGTTTTGAAAGCATCAGTGGAAGACATAATCATTTGACTCTGGTGATGACTTCCACAAGCTGTTGGAAACATGGAGACGCCCCACACCAGAGCAATTTTGTAATCCTTTGAAACCAGATACTGTTTTGACTGTACAGTTATTACTTGACTGATGGACACATGAATGTTTACTACAATAATTGCATGTACATTAGACTTTGATCAGTCCTTTTTCAAAGAGAAGACAAAGACAAGCTTGTGTTTACAAAGTTAGTCGGTTTACAATACTAGGTAAATTTTGTTATATGTTAGGATGATTCAATTAAAAGAACCAATCGCAAATCATACAAGACTTGAAGTTTTACAACACAGGGATGTACCTAAAGTTTTTAACAGGCCGGAATCTAGGAATGATAGGCGGGTATTTGGGCTGAAGGCCCACTCTAGCCTGCCTTTGGCATGCTGTACCTGGGGGGGTCCAGGGGCATGTGCCCTGTGAAATTTTAAAAATGCATACTCGCAGAGATGCATTTTCCTTGATTTTGGGGGCAAAATCAAGGGCATTCATTATTTCCGATACATGAACTACAAATGCCGCTGGCCATTGGGCCTGCAAAATAGACAATGTGATGTGAATGATGTGATTATCGCACTAAATGAAGTGTTTACAATCCTTTCAGTTCAAGTAAGACAGCAATAAAGGTGTAAAAAAACCAAATAAATAGATAACAATCTTCTGACAACATTTAAAATGTTGTCAGAAGATTGTTATCTAACCCCAAAAATCAGACAGAATGATCATATATCATACATGTAACTATAAGTCATAACACTTTTGCTACTAAGAAAACACAGGTGTTAGACTGCACCATCTGAGTCAAAAAAATTTTGACCACTGTGATGACAAAATATCGTTGGTCATAAGAGGACAGAGCACGCTACTCCTTATTGATTTGTTAAATTATGTTCAAGCAAACCAATTTTCTCAATTTATTATCACCTCATGCATTTGACTGATCCTTCCAGTGTAAAACAACAGTCTTTCTGTCAGTGTGGTTTTTCCAGAGTCAATATGGGCAGAGATACCAATATTTCTAATTTTTGACACATCCTTCAATCAAAATAAAGGAGAGATTGCTATTTTTAATGCACGCAGCCAAGGCCACGAATGTTGAAAAAGCACCCATCCAGAAATAAATAATTCCACAAGGGGCCTGCATGTATAAAAGTAATGAACACTGCAGAAAAATCAAGGCTTTCCCTAGGTAACCAGGGTTCTTGCTAAAGATTTTCATAGGAGGTAAAAAATAAGAAATAGTAGGTAACTTTGTTACCTTCCCCCATGCTGGGGTGTGTGGGCCGCACAGGTCTCCACTAGGGTCTAGGGATAGGTTTTCCATGTGTGGATGTCACGTTGCTAACTGCAACCTTTTTCCAAAAATGCTGGGCCTTTTCACTTGACCATGAGAAGAATGGAATGGAAAACATGGTCGAGGTCATTTCATGAGGTGACTACAAGGGATGAATTTGGTCAAAAAAGCAGGATTTCTTTAACATAATTATGGTGTATTTTCAAACCAGTAACATGTGATAGATATCTTCACAACACTGGTTGGAAGGAGGAAATAGATATTTTTCCAAAAAAAATTAAAAACAAAATCATTGGATAACTTCAGTAAACATTTCAGTCCTGGGTCTCAGTGAAATAGCTGGTAACATTTACTTGAACAGCTAGTAAAAATAACCGGTTACCAGCTCTTAACAAGAACCCTGAGTAACATAGTAGCAGAAAATACAGAGGTAAACTCAGGAGAACCACCAGGATTTCTTCAAAGGCAGTAGGTGACTACAAGGGATGAATTTGGTCAAAAAAGCAGGATTTCTTTAACATAATTATGGTGTATTTTCAAACCAGTAACATGTGATAGATATCTTCACAACACTGGTTGGAAGGAGGAAATAGATATTTTTCCAAAAAAATTAAAAACAAAATCATTGGATAACTTCAGTAAACATTTCAGTCCTGGGTCTCAGTGAAATAGCTGGTAACATTTACTTGAACAGCTAGTAAAAATAACCGGTTACCAGCTCTTAAAAAGAACCCTGAGTAACATAGTAGCAGAAAATACAGAGGTAAACTCAGGAGAACCACCAGGATTTCTTCAAAGGCAGTAGGAAGTCACACTGCATCAAAGAGAGGGCACACAACAGAATGTTATGTTGACTGTGACCCAGTATTTTACTCAGTATAACAAAAAGAGGCTTACAGAGGTGGGGGGGGGAGTTCACAGGCACCCAGAGACCTCCCCCCCAGCTACATTCTTAAAAGTAACGGGATAATATCACTATTCACGTGGGAATAAAAGACAAGGTAGAAGAGGTGGACAAAAATTAACATCGGTGGACATTCAATTTAGTTAAAAACTGTTAACATTCTCCGAGGAGGTTGTGTACCTCAAAATAATAATATTAAAGTTATGGGCACTTACCGTTACTCCAGACGCGAAAAAACGAACCTTAACCTACAAAAAAATAAGAATCTGTTTGTAAGATTCAAGACAAATTAATAACGAAAGATAAGTACGACAAGGTCAAATCAAGTACTGCAGTACAAATAAATGCAGTTTTTACTCCCATATATATTGTATCAAACTCGATCTGGAATTATTCTTTCCTTAAAGTTATCAAAATACAAGAATGACAATTCAAAATGATCTTACTCTTTTGACCTCTGATTCTATCGTTACTTCGATCTCAAAACTTTCAAAACCTTTGACGTAAAACAAATCGCATAGTTCGAGAAAGACGTGCGATTATGTAAGCTTTTCACTTCTTCGCGATTGAGAATTCTTGTTTCGTTAAAATTCATTAAAACTAATATAACGGTTCAAACACCAAGGTTAAAAATCTTACATTACGAACAAGAAGGCGAAGTCCAGATCGCTGGATCAACAGTGTCGTTAAACCTATTTCTCGAGCTAAAGCATTACAGTCCGTGTTTTCAAGGGACCTTCTGAGTAGTTTTCACCAGGTGCACGTGAACCAGTTAGCGCATGACCAGACAATACCTACTGCTGCTTACCAGTTTCGTGGAAAAATGAGAAAGCCATTATCAGAGCTGAATAATAAATGCTTACGTCAGAGCGAATGCGGTCAACAACGCGGGCTCAAATGTTCTAGGTCTAAAATTTAACGAGGAAAATGATAAGGGCTGACTTTTAAAACCGAGGAACTCTGTTTTCGTCGGAGGCATTTTCCTATTTCCAGAGGTTTTAAGGAGAAAATTAATTTTTGAAAATTTTTAGGGAGTGTACCTAGTTTTTGGAGGTTGTTGTGTTAAAGAAAAGCGGCAAGGAAATGCAACAGAATAAGAAATCAACATTGCGAACGACTCAAAATCCGTGCCTCTGCGGCAAAATCCAGCGCATGCGTATACGTTATTCAGCTCTGTTATCTCCAAACACATGTTATGTGATTTTTGATTTTATATCTGTGTTATCAAAACTTACAATTTAAAATTTCCTGTTATCTGCGTTTTTACATCGCCGCTCGCCTTTTATGGGCCAAGAAACACGGCTTTAGGCGCAGCCGATTTTTAAAACAGCTGAGTAATCAGGCCTAACACCTGATGAATGGCGTGCGTGGAGCAGAATTAATGCACAGCTCGCCAATAGCTTCCTCTCTGGTCATCACAAAAAGACAGAACTTGTGCATACAGATGTACAAATCGCCAGAAGATAGATCAAAATGAAACTATGATGAACTAGTGGATAACCAGTGCAGAATATGACAAGAATATACAATAGTGGATTGACCTAAAAGCCAATGATCCTTTAATTTCAAGAAAAAGAAATAAGAATTGAGCCGTTATCCACACAACAGTCTTAACCAATTCGTCTGCCTTATTCAATTGTATCATATGATTCCTATGGCACTGCTGGCGCAGTCCTGTAAAAAACCGTACCCCGCTCCCCCCCTTAACCCCCCCTCCAGAAAGACAACTTCTGTCTCATGCAAAGCCTCTCTCACATCAAGACTGACAACATCCAATGCTCACCCTCCCAATATTTTCCTTTTTCTATGTCATCTTTGTTAGAAAATTCTCCCTCTTTCTAACTGACGGCTTTTCCTCAAATACTGATCTAAGGGCTTAATGTATACCCAGTTCCTATGGAAAAACAGGAAAGGAAAACAACGTGCCGACTGGCAAAAAAAAAAACGATCAATCGGGAATGAATTCAAAGTGAGAATAATTGAATTAGGCCACTCTTGCGCCATTATCTACAGTCACAATAGTCACTCTCGTTCCCAGGGCCTATTCTACGGCGGCCCACAAGGGTCACTACATAAAAAAGGTCAACTGCATATTAAACACTGCATCATATACACGCAAAAAAAAATGTGGCTGCAAATAAAAAATATTATTTTGCTGCAAATAAAAAAAAAGTTGTTGCTGCAAATAAAAAAAATTATGCTGCTGCAAATAAAAAAGATTATGTTGCTGTAAATAAAAAAAGATCTTGCTTTAAATAAAAAATCTTAGAGCAAATAAAAAAAAGATGGTACTCAGTCTTGCTCCTTTCAAGCCTCGTGCAAAAACACTTCACCGACATCTCCCTGTTTTGTCCTCGTTGCGGGAAGGAAGCCAGCAAAGAATCAAAGTTCTGTTCAGCTTGTGGCTTTTCCCTACAGCAGTCGAGTGTTCCATGCCCCTCAGGGATCGGCTCTGAAGCGGAGCAACCTGCAGTGAAGACTCCAATAAAATTTCAGGAATTTTTAAAACGAAAGAGCGAGAGCAGAAAGGAACATTTGAAGCCAAAATCTACCAGGAAAGTGGAAAGAGATGTTACTATAAACATTGGCATCATGACTGCTAGAGGGAAAAGCCACAAACTGAGCAAAACTTTGATTCTTTGCTGTCTTCCTTCCAACATCGAGGACAAAACATGGCGATCACAGTGAAGTGTTTTTGCACGAGGCTTGAAAGGAGCAAGACTGAGTACCATCTTTTTTTTTTATTTGGAGCAACGTTTTTTATTTGCAGCAACATCTTTTTTTATTTGCAGCAACATATTTTTTTTTTTTTTTTTGCAGCAACATCTTTTTTATTTGCAGCAAGATAATATATTTTATTTGCAGCCACATTTTTTGTGTGTATATGGTGCAGTGTTTAATATGCAGTTGACCTTTTTTATGTAGTGACCCTTGTGGGCCACCGTATTTTTCCCTTAGTTGGGGGTGGAGATGGGGTGGGAACTAAGGGAAAAGGCCCTGGGAACGAAGCTGTCACATCAGTGACAAATTCGACTGAGCGAGTCGTGTACCAAATTTCTTTTCTTTCCACATTTTGACGTCATCTGCGATCTATAGCGAAGCATATGCAGGGCAAAGTGGAATCTGAAGTTTGTAAGTCTCACCATGGCCAATAGAGAGCGATTTTTGTGTTGAATAACTAAAACTTCCCCTGTTAGCGCTCACTCCAACAACTTAACCGTGAGCTGAACTCTCCTTCGGTTTTACGTCATATATCGATGCATGCAAAAACGAAAAACTACTGAAGGCATAAATTATTGACCTGTGCGATAAATTGGCTTGGTTCACGTAATAAAAAATTTCATCCCGCAACCTATCTCTGCAATGATTGGCTCGGCTTAAGAATGGCTCAAGAATGACTTCGAAATCGAGTAAGTGCAAGAAAACAAGCCTTTTTTTCAGGTCTGATACTCTGACGTCAGAGCCCATTTTTAACTCACAGTGGCCTCCTCTCAATTTATTCCCAGTCTCCTACTTGACAATGCCAGAAGTGATTAACATGTAACTTCTCCCTATGATATCATTACATTATCTAGCAAACAGGTAATGAGAATTTAACACTTAGTACTACAAATCTAACACCAAATTCTCGTAACTAATTATCTAGGAAATGTTTATCAACTAGAGGGGAGAATTTACAAACAGATCTTGAGAGTAAAAGGGTTCAGGCAATTAAACCCACAAACCAAAGGTATGGGAAGCAATATATTCCCAGCGAGCAATCTATCAACAAAATCTTTATTCAATGCGATTCTATTTACAACAATCGTTTTATTTTACTCACATTGAGCTATAACAGTTCAAGTACTTTGTAACTCTCGTTGACCCAGAAAAAAGATCTACAAAAGTTACTTTGAGTACCTATAATAACAAACAATAAAGTCCACAAAAACTATTAACGTTTTCAGGCTTCAAGCTGCTTTCACGACAGCCTTTTACCATAAAGTTCTATTATGATCCGTAATGATTCAAAATATTTTCTTTCCCACCATTTCGTAACTGTTCCTTTCTCAAGATTTAGCTTAAAATTAAGATCATTAAAATAAATTGGCGAGATCTCTTGTAAGCTAATGATGTAGATTAGTTTGACGCTGCTTCGCACTTTTACAGAAAGTGCTTGAAATAGCTATATTTCTAAATTGTAAGTATAAAGCCTGGTCTGCATCTGTCCACTATGGTTCGAAGAGATTCTTTTTTTAACTCACTAATACAATCATTAAACCGAATATCTAGTCTGGTTAGCGTACAGCTTGGATTCTGTAACGCTTCACATAGACTGGCAACACCGGTATCGGTGATCTTATTACCTCTCAGATTTAGTGTGGTTAGCTTACAGCTTGGATGCTGTAAAACTTCACATAGACTGGCAACACCGGTATCGGTGATCTTATTACCAGTCAGATTTAGTGTGGTTAGCTTACAGCTTGGATGCTGTAAAGCTTCACATAGACTGGCAACACCGGTATCGGTGATCTTATTACTACTCAGATATAGTGTGGTTAGCTTACAGCTTGGATGCTGTAAAGCCTCACATAGACTGGCAACACCTGTATCAGTGATCTCATTATCACACAGATTTAGTGTGGTTAGCTTACAGCTTGGATGCTGTAAAGCTTCACATAGACTGGCAATACCGGTCTCAGTGATCTTATTAACACTCAGATCTAGTGTGGTTAGCTTACAGCTTGGATGCTGTAAAGCTTCACATAGACTGGCAACATCGGTATCAGTGATCTTATTATAACTCAGATTTAGTGTGGTTAGCTTACAACTTGGATGCTGTAAAGCTCCACATAGACTGGCAACACCGGTATCAGTGATCTTATTAGTCCTCAGATTTAATGCGGTTAGCTTACAGCTTGGATGTTGTAAAGCTTCACATAGACTGGCAACACCGGTATCAGTGAAGTTAATAACATTCAGATCTAGTGTGGTTAGCTTACAGCTTGGATGCTGTGAAGCTTCACATAGACTGGCAACACCGGTATCGGTGATCTTATTACCACTCAGATATAGTGTGGTTAGCTTACAGCTTGGATGCTGTAAAGCTTCACACAGACTGGCAACACCGGTATCAGTGATCTCATTAACACTCAGATCTAGTGTGGTTAGCTTACAGCTTGGATGCTGTAAAGCTCCACATAGACTGGCAACACCGGTATCAGTGATCTTATTAACACTCAGATTTAGTGTGGTTAGCTTACAGCTTGGATGCTGTAAAGCTCCACATAGACTGGCAACATGGGTATCAGTGATAACATTATTACTCATG
This sequence comes from Stylophora pistillata, assembly GCF_964205215.1. Taxonomy (NCBI): domain Eukaryota; kingdom Metazoa; phylum Cnidaria; class Anthozoa; order Scleractinia; family Pocilloporidae; genus Stylophora; species Stylophora pistillata. The sequence goes on from NC_142525.1 coordinate 6,703,520, forward strand.
AGCGATCCTTCTATAATCAATTCAGACACAAGAGAGTGTTCATTGATCAGTGAATTACAGACTCTTTGTATTCCAGACATTGTTAGGTGGAAATTTGAAAGTTTCAACTCCTTAAATGGGACGAACTTATCAGAACATTTATGTTGTGCCTCTCCAGCTTCCTCTTTATTTAGTTCACTGATAATGTCCAATACAAATGATAATGCAATGCCGTCTATATCTGATAAACCATGAAAATCCATGACGCCGTCTGAACTACTGAACGCTTGCGGATGATTCCTGATAAACGTTTTGGCGAATTCTTTGTCTTGATACTCACTCAGACATTTTGCCCTGAGAAATCCAGTATCATTCCCTGAAACTTGACTACTGGTCAACAACTTTTCCATCAGTTCCTCTTTTCCCTCACTTGACAAAATGCCAGCCATGAATTGCAAAACCATTTCAGAGCATTTCTCGACTGGAATAAAATTTTCCTTTACAAACCAATGGGCGGCTAAGAATTCTTGGACAGTGAGATGTGTGAAGCTGAAGTGTTTCGTGGTTCTGATCGAACCAGTCCTGTAAGGCTGACCACAGTAAAGAAGACCGCTACCTTTCAGTTTGTTGACTTCTTCCAACTCAAACCCGCCTTCTATCTCGCTTTCATCAAAAGTTGGCTTCCTTTCAAGCAGAAGTTTTGCCGCAAGTTTTGATAATTTCTCTAATGTGGTTTTAATGACCGGAGGAGGCTTGAATTTGTTAGGAATTTCTTTCTGTCTGTATTCTGACTCAGAGCAGTGCTTAAGTTCAAAAATATCAATAAGTTTTGTGTAAATGTCGGTTGTTGAGACAGGAAGGTCACGAGGATTTCTTGTTTCGTTTAGAGTATACTCCATCTCGAAGCACAACAGATAACAGAGCATAGGAATATGAGCAAAACTGACAAGGTTCTCATTCTTCATGACATGTTCAAGCACAGTGTTCTTCATTTTTTCGTTTTCCTTGAAGTACTTTTCAATGTATTCTTTGACCTGTTCCGACGAAAATCCCACAATTTCCACGTACCGTTTAAAACGGATTCCTCCCAACTTGTCCGATTCATCAGGCCGCGAGGTTACAACAACGACTGAACCTTTCAGTATCTCTCCCTTGATGAGTTTTGAACATAATGCGGCCACCGGCATTTTACATCTAGCGTTATTCTGATATTTTTTTCCCGAGTGTTCAGCGATGTAATCTTGCTGTGAATACTCATCATAGCCGTCAAGGATAATCAAAACTTTTCTGGGATGCTTTACAATATACTCAAATATAACGTCATCAATGGTAGAGTTGTCTTCTAAAAACAAAGAATAGTTTAAGATTTCTCTTAAAGTCACAGGCTCTTCATCAAGCAAATTCAACTGACGGAAAGTAAGCAAATAAGCAAATTTGAAATTTGGAATTTTAATGTTTTCCCTTGCTTGAAATAAATTGTTCTTGGCCCAATCGCGAATCAGCTTTTGGCAAAACAGAGATTTCCCAATCCCTGCTTTTCCAATGACAAGAATAGAATTAGGATTCTCCTGATCATTACTCGTGCCAAGAAATATTTCATCGCAGTGCTTAACTGGAGTACCGCTGACTTCTCCGAAATACTCAAGGTCTTCACTCCTTGAATATGTCTCGTCATTCCTGGTGAGGCCTTTTCTTCCATGTTGTATGAGAAGATTAGTGAATATTTCATCCGTTTTCGCGTTGGAAATGGTGTGAGAGGCTAGCAGTTTGGGTTGGAACTCCGTTTGGTCTGCAATGGAAGTCTTTAAAGCTGTAGTGTAAGGAGTGATGGCTGAAGGATAAGGAAGAGAAAATACTAAATAAATAACAAGAACGCGAGGAGAACAGTTTGTGTACTTTACTGAATTCTTACTCTACAGGGTTGAACTTTTAACATGAGTTGTTGTGTAGGGACTTAGGGCTAAACAAAAGGGAAAGGAAAATATCTTATTAATCATGCGAACACGAGTAAAGGCAGTTTAAATACTTTCTATCGAATTCAGCACATGGAGATTAACTAGCAAAGAGCTGAGTGCTTGAAAAGTATCTATCGCGTCTATTAGTTGAGAAATCGATTCCTTTCCAACGGATAGAAAAGGTTGTTTCGTTAAGGCGTCATTTGTCCCTGAAAAATCAAGTATATCATAGGGTAAACCAACCCTTTAGGGCGGCTGGTATATCAGCTGACAATGTCCACTACTGCGAGACTGTCTGAAAAGTGAATATTTGCAGAGGTAATCGCATAGAGCCGAGTAAAATTAAGGATTAATTTCACGCGTGCTTTCAGAAATCTAATAAGGAGATCAGTAACGCACGCTGTTAAGCACGTTCGTGGAAAGCCATTTCAGTTTTCACTTAGTTTTATTTTTGTACAACAACGTCAAAGAAATGAAAGCAACCCTGTTGAAAAACACTTGCCAGCAATGATATCAAAAGTTTTGGGCAAAGGTAACCTATTTTAACGTTTTCTAAATTTTTGTACTTGCCTGGGGCAACTACCAAAATTAATTTAAAAATGCCTTCTGTCTCAGCCAATCGGCATTTGGTAACTTTGCCCTCAGTCTATGTTATAAGGCCTAGAAGTGCAGTTTCGAGGAAAAATGTAACATCATTAGGACAGTCTCCGAGCTCCGAACATTATCAGTCAGCAAACCAGAAAAGAATTTATTTACTTTGTAACTCTTAATTTTCATATCGCGCGAAAACCGCTCTTTAAGAAGTTAGAGTTGATCTGACGGCGGATGAGTATCTGCGACCAGCTTTTTAATACCAGTATCACTGGACTCAACAAAACGAGTTTGTTTTTCTTGTGTGCCAAAAAAAATAATAGAGATGAAAAGAGAAAACTTTGGAGCAGGCTTTTTTCCCAGAAGCTTTGTTTCTTTCTGACGGAAACAATCAGAGGACAAATATCGACGCAGACGGGAGTTATTGCCTGATAACTTAGGTTATCAACAAAATCGCACGAAAATTAATGGTAGGCTTTAGTTCGTAATAATTGTAACAAATCTCTCCCTCCCCCTTTCGCTTGATAAGGTTGGTAACAACAACAATGGATTTCATGAATAAATTATCCTTGAGAGGGGAGTGGAGTGTTGTCAGAATAGCGTGACAAGGGTTGCGTGACGTATCATTAAGGACGCTTGACCGGTACTGTTAAGTCACTTATAGCCATGAAAGATAGAAAAATCTACATTTCTCAAATTCCAACACACTTAAGACCCCTCGTAGCTAATATCAGAAACAGATATTTCCGTGTATGTTGAAAAACCAGATTTTCCTAACTCTGAATCTCTAGTAAGAACTCCCTTTAGTTTAAATATAAGTCAGTGAGAATCCCTCAAGAGCAGGATATCTCATACACCAATTTGTAATTAGAACAACGTTCCGACTTAGCCGCTACTTTGGAGATAAAGAAGGCCGCCGAGGTGGAGTTAAGAGAGAAATTTCGAATCCGAATACTTTAAAAACATTTTTAATTGTTAATGTTTACTACATTTTATGGGAAAGTCTAAATCTGCAATTTGCGATAAAATTGTGGACATATTAGTTTTTGGATACAATGTTTATATGAAGTTCATATATACGATCATACTAATATACGTATGATATGATCGTGCATCATACGTATATTAGTCTTTCTTTTGCCCCTGTTAAGTTAACCTATTTGCGTGAATAGTCCTAAGCTCTTAGAGAAATATTTACATCATCAAATGATAGATGTTGAAACAGATATTGTGACAATTGGTTCAGTTCTCATCTAGTTTGGGAGGACAGCGGTGGTGAAAAATCTGGTTAAAAACCGTTTCAAGGCGGAGCGTTGCTACTTTCATCGATGTGCGTAATGAATTCGAATTCCCTGGCGGCATAGGCCTCCCCCCCACCCCCACCCCCACCCCTTGAATAAACCGTAAGATGTTTCAGTTTTTTTAATTACTTCTCTGAAACCTTGCAACCTGCTGCTTTTTTTCAAGTAGGAGGAGAGTGGAGGTGGAGTAGAAAAAAGCGAGAAGTAATTTGTATGGATTCCCAGGTTGGGAGGAACTGGCAAGGAGACATTACCTAAAGGAATGTTGAAGGAGTGCTAAAAATGGATATTATAGGCATAGTTGGCAAAGAAGGAACTATGCATGTGGAACTAACGATAGGGTTGTAGAATTTTTAGGGGAGATCAACCAATGTGACTTGCAGGTAGCCTATAACTTCAGAAAACGTTTGGTATATATTTGGCCTACAATGAGGTGGTACATAGTTGAAAAAATGTTTACTGTAAACATATATGCCAGAATATTAAATCATGACTTCAAGTTCACAATTTGAGCCTCAGCGTGTTCGAAAAAGTTTGGGAAATCATTGTCTTTTCTTTTACAAGAGCTGCGGTATTTGTATTAAACCTATTGTCACAAAGTTTCTCAATTCTTTGTTTTACGAAAAGCAGCGTTACTCCTGGATTTAGGACCCAACTATTTATTTATTTATTTATTTATTCATTTCATTTATTTTGCAACTATTCTACCCAAAGTTAAGGTGCAGTACATACCACTCTTTGTCTTAAACGTTCTGACGTCTGGCTCACTGTCTCCTTGTTTGTTCACAGCAAACAGCTTCACTTCGTACTCTGCGTCGTACTCGAGACCAGTTATCTCGTAGCGAGTTTTCACAATGTTTCCCCTTTGAACCAGTTCTGTGGATTGTGCCATGGGTTGTTTCGTCCATTCCAGACGGTATTTAATGCTGCAATTACTGCCGTTGGCCTCTACTTCTGACCAGGTCACAGTGAAATCTAAGTCAACTTCACCTTCTGCATTTGTGATGATTGGTTTCTCAGGTAGACCTGTTCAAAATAATGATTCTTTTAAATTTTGTCTCTGCTGAAAGTGTATTACTTACTATGACTTGATTCGTTGGCGTGCGTAATGAATTTGAATTTTAGGAACATTAGCAACATAGCCCCCCCCCCCCCCCCCCTAAATAATCTAGTGGATTTTTTTTTTTTAATACTTGTCAGGCACTTTGCCACCTGCTGATTTTCCTATCAGTGGGGAAAGGGGTGGAGGGGTTGAAAGAATCGAGAAGTAATTTAACCCCTTCCCCCAGTAAATTCCCTGAAAGGGTGAAAACCAATTCAAAACAATGATTCTTTTAAATTTTGTCAATGATAAAAGTGAAATACTGACTATATTAGTAGATTCTTTGACCTGTGTAATGAATTTGAATTCCCTAGCAACACAGCCCTCCCTCCTTAACTTCACTAGCAGATTTTTTAGCTTTTTTAATTACTTTGGTGACACTCTGCCACCTGCTGATTTTTCTTTTAAGTAGGGGAGAGAGAGGGGGTGGGGTTTAAAAAATTGAGAACTTTGTTTTACCCCCCTTGCAAATTCACTGAAAATGTACAAAGTTGGAATAAATGTACTCAGTAAACATACATGCCAAAATATTAAATCATGATTTAAAATTCACAATAGGAGCCTCAGCAGTTTTAAGTTAAATCCAAACTCAACTTGTTATTTCAAAGTAAGACAGCAAGTATAATAATTGGAACTGAAATGTAAGAGTAGAATAAAGCACATTTGGCGCAGTTTGCAAATCAAAATCCACAGACAAAAGATTTTCAATTCTGTACCATGATCATTGAATTGTGTACCTTCAGAGGCATACATTTCCAAATGGTTGGCTGGCAATCAACACCAAATTAAAAAAAAATTAAACAAATTGACATAATGAGATACATTAAAACAAGGTTCATGAACTACTTGTCCTTGCATAAAAAATTAATCACCAGTCTAACAAGTGTGATTTACAACCAAATCAAAAGTAGTGATAGTTAAGAGATGCTGGGCAATCATTCTCTTTTCTTATAGGAGAGATGAAGTATGAGTATTAAGCCTGTTGTCACAAAGTTTCTCAATTCTTTGTCTCACAAAAAGCAGTGTTACACCTGGATTCAGGACCCAACAATATTCATTTCATTTCCAACTATTCTACTTAAATTTTAGGCAGAATAAAGGATATGTTAAAGTGACACTATTTATAGTGCGATGAGTCTGGATATCATAGTATTCAAGGTCGCTAAGGAGTAACTATGCAGGGAAAACTACCTCTGAAGTGATGTGTATGGAGATCCTTGAATGGGTTGCCATGGAGGAAATATGAAGTGTGAATGGGACACTAACTATTGGGATGCGGAACTTTAGGGAAGATCAACTTTATATCTGACTTGGAGGTAATACAGAAGTTCAAGAAACATTTGGTATGAATTCACTAGCAAGCCATGATTGTACAGTATGATACAAAGTTGGAGAAATGTTGCAGTAAATATGCTAGAATATCAAATGATAATTTAAGGCTCACAATGTGATTTTCAGCAGTTTCTAGTTTTATCCAAACTCAACTTGTAATTTCAAAGAACAGAACTATAATAATAATAATTGGTATTGAAATTTGAGAGTAAAATGATGCAAATTTGGATGCAGTTTGTGAATCAGAATGCACAAACTCAAATTATTTTTATCACTCTTCTTATGAGAGCTGCAGCATGAGTATTAAACCTGATGCCACAAATTTTCTCAATTCTTTGTCAACCGAAAAGCAGTGTTACTCCTGGAGTTAAAAATGGCCAAAGAATAGGGAAAGGAAAATATCTTATTAAAATGTGAACACCAGGAAATCCAGTTGAAATACTTTCTATCAGTTTCAGTCCTAGGAGATTAGCTAGCACGGAGCTGAGAGCTTGTAAAATGTCTATTGTGTCTATAAGATAACAAATTGATCCCGATTTACGCTTAAGCAGATTTGTTTTTCTGATTCGTGACCAATCCGGGAACTTTAGGCAATGGATGCGCTTAACCCTACCACACCAATTTGTAATTAGAACAGCGTTCCAACTTAGCCGCTACTTTGGAGATCAAGAAGGCCGCCGAGGTGCAGTTAAGAGAAGATTTCTGAATCTGAATACTTTAAAACCATTTTTGAAGTTTTGAAGTTTACCTAACTTCATGGGAAAGTCTAAATCTGCAATTGGCAACAAAATTGTCAACATATTAGTCTTTCTATTGCCCTGGTTAACTTAACCTATTTGCCTGAATAGTCCCAGGCTCTTAGAGAAATATTTACATCATCAAACGACAGATGTTGAAACAGATGCTGTGACAATTGGTTCCGTTCTCATCTAGTTTGGAAGTACAGTCGAGGTGAAAAATCTGGTTAAAAACCATTTCAAGGCAGAGCGTTGCTACATTCAGCGATGTGCGTAATGAATTTGAATTCCTTAGCGACAGAGGCCTCCCCTCCCCCTCCCCCTTGAATAGACTAGAGGATGTTTTAGTTTTTTTTAATTACTTCTCTGAAACTTTGCAACCTGCTGCTTTTTTTCAAGTAGGAGGAGAGTGGAGGTGGAGTAGAAAAAATAGAGAAGTAATTTGTATGGATTCCCAGGTCGGGACGAACTGGCCAGGAGACATTACCTAAAGGAATGTTGAAGGAGTGCTAAAAATGGATATCATTGGCATAGTTGGCAAAGGAGGAACTATGCATGTGGAACTAACGATAGGGTTGTAGAATTTTTAGGGGAGATCAACCAATGTGACTTGCAGGTAGCCTATAAGTTAAGAAAACATTTGGTATAGATTCGGCCTACAATGAGGTGGTACGTAGTTGAAAAAATGTTTACAGTAAACTGCAGCTGGAGTATGAAGCCTATTGTCACAACTTAAACCTGTTGACGGAAAGTTTCTCAGTTCTTTGTCTTTAATATAAAGCCAGTGCTACCACTGGATTTTAGACCCAACAGTATTTATTTATTTCATTTCAACAATTCCACCAAACGTTAAATGAGCAGTCTTAAATAAAGGTACATACCATTCTCAGTCTTAAAAGTTCTGACATCTGGCTCACTGTCTCCTTGTGCGTTGACAGCAAACAGTTTCACTTCATACTCTGCGCCATACTCAAGACCAATTATCTTGTACTGAGTTTCCACAATGTTTCCCCGTTGAACCAGTTCTGTAGATTCTGTTATGGGTTGTTTCCTCCATTCCAGACGGTATTTAATGCTGCAATTACTGCTGTTAGCCTCTGCTTCTGACCAGGTCACAGTGAAATCTTTGTCAACTTCACTTTCTGCATTTGTGATGGTTGGTTTCTCAGGTAAACCTGTTCAAAATGATGTTTCTTTTAAACTTTGTTTCTGGTAAATGTGAAGTACCTACTACAAGTAACTAAAACATGAATATGTGTCAATTTATTTGAACAAGTAATAAGAAAACAACTGGTCTTACCGACACGATTAAAAAAGTCACAAGCTAGGTTTTTGATAAGTATGGTTTAGTTTGTTTCATATAATTTCTGCTCTTTAGGTGTTATACCCTTTCCAAAGTCAGCTCAACTGCTTATCTGAATAGACTGATACAATCCAAACTAGAAAGGGATAACCTTTTTTTATCTCCTTTTCACTTTTTAGTTGAATTGTGAATAAAGAGTTACTTCATTTCACTTCGTGATACACTCATCGTTAAATAGTTCTGCTAAGAACATAATTCATAGCCAGTTTTGAAACTAAGAAGAGCATTCTCACTCACGAAAACAAGTTCTTAACCTTACCTGGTTTGCGTGATTCACTGGTACCTACATGAAATAATTCTGATTGCAAAAAAAAGTGTTATTAGTTTGAACCATTTCTGATCTAGGGGCACTTTAAAAGTTGATTAATTTATTTGAAAATAGTACTTTAGATAAATTTCAAAATTCAAACATGGTGCAAAACCATTTTAAATGAGTGTACAAGCATGCAGCCCTACTCATTGAACTTAAAAAGTCTCCAAGTGAATGCAGTACCAGGTAAATACGTCTAAATTTCTGGGGGTTTGAGACATGACTTTTGTTAATGTGTTGTACATTGGCCCAGGGATATAATATATCAACTCACTAAAGATCACATTTGCTAATTTAAAGGCTGTGTTTTGGCGGTGTAATATAACACTCTCACATTGGAATACAAGTTTTCTCCTGGGATATGTAATAAACTGTCATTCATCACAGCGATCACATCCCCCACTGCACCCACAAGTATCTCCCCAAAGAACAAAAGAGGCCTTTTTAAACTTAAGGAAACTTGGAATTGAGAAAACAGATGAATGCAACCTGATTTCCTTTTCTCAAACTTTAACTGAATAACTTAGGAATAGGCAGATTTTACTCAGACCTAACCATGTAAAGAGAGAGGATTAAGACAGAAAGACTAGTCATACCTGCATTAAAGTGAGGCCAATCTTGGAATATAATTGGATCATTCAAAATGTTGGCCACAACAGATGCTGCCATAACACAGGCAATTTGTTTCCATTTCTCACCAAAAGACTGCCTTTCATCTACAAAGTCTCCGATGCCTTTAATTACCACCCATTCTGCATTAAAATCATGGGCTGCTGCAAACACATCTGAAAAAAATTCACCCTTGTCTGGTAACTATAAATGAACTAAAAGCTAATTTTCTTTGAATCATTGTCATGAAGCTAGGAGAAGAGTCTTCTTTTCCTTTTTAAACACTTTATTATTTATCCTAACCTTCTGAAAACCTTACTATCTCGAACCTTATTTATGGTAGCGGATTAAATCATACTTTTTTCTGAAACACTATTTTTAGCAGCAAAAACTTTCTAGATGCTAAGGATGACATATCCTTAAACTAACTCAACAGAATGTTCCAGACTATAGAGAAGTTTCTAGTACAGCTTATAAAAATAGCGATGCAGTAAATTAATGTTCTAATTTGTCCCCTTGATTTCTGGAAACTTCATTACAATCATTTAGACAATAATTTTTCCATTAAAGTTCACAAAGATGCACACTCTGGTTGTTTGAAAACATGAAAATCACAGAAAGAGTTTAGTTGGTACCAAAGACTTATTTTCTCAACCAGTAATGTAAATGAAGAAGACATACACTGAGACTGTAAAATTATTCTTCAGGCTTCCCATTGTGTAATCATAATAACTTTCTACATTCCTCAAAAGACAAAGTTTTGTTAATTAGAGTTGACAGGGACTGTGATACTATTCCTAAAGCTCAAAACTTTTTGACAAGATGCTTTCTGCATTTTTCAGAAGAAAACTTTTGACAATTCAAGATATCCTGAGGGAGCACAATTCAATTGAGTTATCCAGAACACATCTTAGTCTCCTTCACCTGTAAAAAAGTCTTCCTAACCTACCCAAGCCAGACACAAAATCACTAAAACAAATACACAATACATCATTCCTGCAAAGTTGGTAATTTGCTATGTACATGATATATTTCTTGGACCAGCAGGGACGAATCCAGAGCAGTTTTTTTCAAACACTTGCCACATGTGCAAATATCCTTGACACATCAATTACTTTAATTCAGTAAGTTCTCACCTCCACCTTCCATTTCAACTGCAATTGCTTCAGGATGTTGGCCAATCATTTCCTTGTTTGCCTCTGAGATACTCAGAAACACTCCATCACAGTGTACTTTGGCATTATATTCATCAGCATTTTGTAAAGGTGCCTTCCACCCATCAGCCACATGTTTGATCAGGTTACCAATATCTCTGCTGGGGGGAGTTTTGTGTGCAGCTGTTATCAGCTTTGATGAAACAACTACATCTCCTAGCTTGATCTTTCTGCTGTTCAAACCACTGCAGGCACCAACAGAAAAAGTGGCCTTGGGTCTTAGTACCAAGATAGCATCTTTTGAAGTAGAGAAAGGGCCCCCAGGACCTTTGGACCTTTTGCACTTCATCAATGCGATGTTCATTTTCTTTCCTTGATCATCACTCATGTACCCAAAGTACACTGGGCCAAGGCTGATGTGGTAACTCTTAAAGGGTTCCTTCAGGTAGGCAAAGCAGCTTAAGAACTCACAGTCCTCCACTGTTAATAACAGAATATCAACAGGGAGTTTGACATATTTGCTCCAATCAGAAGAGGTGTCTGGAAGATCACTCATCAGTGGAAGTGTAACACTGAGCTTTGGTGGGCTGGCTTTATTATTCTGTGCTGATCTATTCTCCCCTGGCATTAGTACTGTCTCTGAAAATGAATGGACTTTTCAGTTTTTTCCATTCATCCATTACAAGTTGTTAGCTGACCCAAATTAAATCAAAGACAACGTAGAAAAGAAAAAGAAAACCTGAGTTATAAATAGTGCATCAATGAGCCCTTGACGCTAGGCCTGCATAAAACAGTTTATGCCCACACTATAACTGATAAAACAGTAGAAACATTTCACTGGCATACTCAAGGAAACAAGAACTCCAAGTATTCCCTTTTTTCTCCTAGTATGCATGTCTGTGTCATTCACTGAGTAACATCATCTTTTACTCAAATAATCACACTTCAAATTCATCATCTTCAGCACAAAATTATATCTGAGTTATGAATTTTTTTATATAACATCCCATCGTCAAGAAAAAAAAAGACAAAACAATTCACTTACATATACATGTTGCTGTGACTTTACAGACAGAAATTTTGGGAGAAATTATTTTTATTTCACAATCCACCATATCTAACATTATTAAAAAAGACTTCAAATCAACAAAAGTAAATCAAACAAACCTTCCTTCCATGAACTTTGTTCAGATATCTCAATGAAATCCTGCAGGTCATCTTCCTTCTTGGCCTTTTTTACCACTTCATCTTCATGTGATTTGTCTCTGATGCAGTCTTCATCCTTCAGCCACTCTGTCAAAAGCTCTTGGTAATGTTCTTCAAGATCGGCATCCATACAATCAATTTCAAGATCATTGATGGTATCCTGATAGCGGGCCCCTCCAATGCGCTGAAAGGTGTCTTTGATGTCATTCCAGTAAGAACTGAAGGTTGGATCATCAACTGAACCACTGGTAACATGGCTGTAAACTTTGTCTCTGAGGATCTTGATGCGAGTGATATCAGCTGCTGGAGTGGTGTCTGTTACCAGAGGAAGATCATCCCGGCCAGAGGCAGGGAGCGTCAGACCCCAAATGTTCCTCAGAAGAAGTATCAGCAGGGAGCTTTCAAAGTTTATTGAGGAAACTGATGATTTCACAGCAGGATACAGTTTCCCCCATTGGGAGGTACTCAGGACTCTTTTCTTTCGCAGTGTTTGCAATTTTGCACGATTTGTAGCATCAGTCAGAACAGTCTGAAGGTGTCCTGGTGGACATATCCTGTCAAAGATCTCCCTTAACACACATGATCCAACATCGACAAGAAGGCGACACAGCTGAGCATAATTAGAGGTTTCTTTGGTAGAAGGACAAGATGGAGCGGCAGAAGCCATGAAGAGATGTCTCCTGTAAGGATATGGTTTAACTGAATTATTGTCGGTGACATTACAAAACATCATAGGTAACAAAGCTGTCATGAATTTAACACCAAAATACTAAAATATCATACAGCATTAAGCAAATGTTTAGAATATAATGGTCGTCTGACAGGCTCATTGAACAATTTGATGACAATCGATAAGTTTCTGATAATTTTCCAGCACTGAAATGTGGCCGACTGAATTCACTAATGAAAGTGAAAGATAACCGGGGAATCAACGTTAAAAGATATAGAGAAATAAAGGATATAACTCAGAGCAACAATATGAAAATAAGAACACATCTCCAAGAAACAGGAAGTGCTGACCAAAGCACTAATCCACAAGTTTTCACGATTTTCTCACTTCTGATTACAGGAATCAAGCTGAAAAGTATAATATGCACGAACTGTTTTACCTTGAAAAAAATTGGCCAGTCAGAAACGCTAAATTAGAATAATTTAAAGTAGAGTTCAACCGCAGCCAACTCGAACAAAAGCCATGTTTCAGTCAAGACTTCACTGAGCCGACAGACTGGTTACCAGTCCTAGTTAGCAAGTGTGAAGGAGAGACTGGGAGATATACACGACTCCTCTTTCATGTTCAAGGGACTGTTTAAGGTAGCCTGTGACACAGTGAATTGTCATAGTTTTGGAATTTATGGGTACACCAAAAAGCTGCTACTAGGCCTTTATAGATTATGCTAGCATAATTTTTGGCATAATTTTGGCAAACTGGCATAATTTCTGCCAAGTATCAATGCTAGCATAATTCGCTTTTTTTGATAATAATCGGATCATTTTTGATGCTACAATTTGATCATTGTTCATCTCTACTCCCAAGCACTTGGTGACGTTATTAGATGTTTTAAGTTTTAGTTCTAGTAGTAACATTTGTGGTTCACTGTGAATCACTGAGCGGCGTCTGAAACGGTATGAGCCCGGATTAACATGAACCACATGTTTATTTGAATTCATTGTGGATTTGTTTCTTGTAGACCAACAGCTTCCAATTAAAAAATATATTTTTTGAACTTATTTGCAATTTTTTCAAAGAGCATAATTTAAAAAAAAAAGAGGCATAATTTGGAAGAAAGAGCATAATTTTGGCATAATTTTGCCAAAAAAAGCAATGCTGTTGGCATAATAATATGCTACTTTTACTTGTAGCATAATCTATAAAGGCCTGGCAGAATGCCTTTCTCTCTTCTCTGTCTAAATACTAATTATCAGCTCTCATCAAAACTTCTTTTGTTTAGAATGCTCTTTCTGAGGTTCCATAGGATGTCCTCAGAGCTTCAGTACTGTAAAAGCTTTCAGAAATTTTAATGAATCCCACCCCCAAGTAAGGGAAAAGGCACTGGGAATGAGGTTGGGTGAAACCACCCAGTCTTTTTGCTAAGCTATGACAAAGTTTTAGTTTCATAAATACTTTTTCTCTACCTTTCTACGAGTTCTAGAAAATAAGTTTCTCTGATATACAGAGGAACTTTAAAGAAAAGGAAGTAAAAAGGAATTCTTAACAGCCAACTGAGCCTTCTACCAGTACTTAAGACAGAAAACGAAAAACTTTTACATACTGATTTGAAGTACTTCAGCTTGGTTTTCACATAAATTGGGATCAAAATGGCAAATATGACTTAACATAAGTAGATAACTCTCTGTAACTCATGCAGATCAGAAATTCAGAGAAATGAAATTTTGCACTTCAAGACTAACATTTGAACATAGTTCAGCTGGTGTTCATTTCAGCACATCTCACTTGTTCTAAACATCATTGAGAGGTAGTCTCTCTAAAGCAGTAATGTGCATTTCAGTTCAAAATATCAATTCATTTCACAATTTTCCCATGAATCTGTTTTAAATTAAAATAAATGAAACCACTGTTTCTTTTAAGTATTGTAAAATAATTTTTTCCAGGCAAAAATTGCTTCAAAGGCCCTTATTTGACCCATATTTGACAGCATCAGTCACCAAAAATGGCACAAATTAAAATTGAAAGCAGCATTTTTAGGGAATTCAGTTATTATCAATTCTCTCGAAAATGAATTGATATTCAGCCAAATGAAGTATGCAGTGGTTTGTTTCACTGTAAGGTCCACCTAACTCGAGAATATGCGCCGAATCAATTTTTTGGCTGCTGCCACAATATTTTGAAAATGTTTGATTTTTGGCCGCATTTGCTCTAAGGAAAACCAAGAAAATCCTCCTACGGAAGCAGGACAATTTGGAAACTCCAACCAATTTACAGTACTTCAGAGAATGGTATGGTGGTTTTTATCCCCACATTGTCATTTCCAAGCCAGATATGAAAGTTACAAAATAATTAAAATGATTTAAAGTTCAGTAAATTTGTTTCCAATTGAGGAATCTGATCTCAATTTTTGGAAGAAATTTGAAATTTCATTTTGACCTGTGCATGAAATTCTAGTTCAAAGTTTATCCTCAGGTTAGCTGCACCTTGAGCTAGTAAAATAGAAAAGGCTGAAAAAAAAAAGCTTCCACAGGATTAAAAACTTTGCCTCTTGGGCATCTCCTGTTCTGAAGATTAATACACACCATTTTAAATTAATACTTGTTTTATTGTCCCTCGCAAGTGGAAAAAAAGGGCAAAACAAATCACATACACAAAGTTACTGTGAAACATGTAATTCATGTCGTTCAGAAATTATGAGTAATGTGAATGCACTGAAATGCAATTGTCAGCTCAGTTAGAGTTAAATGACACAAAGATCCATATTTTACTCCAATAATTTGTCCGCTATCCACTTGAAACAGGCCAATCAAATTAAACAACAAGGTAATTATAGACAGTGCATCAGAGTCAAAAATCAGTCAATATAATATATCAAGAGAAACTCTGAGCATCAATCAACAAATGGTTCAGAAATATGAATGTCTCCAGTTAACAGGAAGTGCTGGTGGAAGGATGCACGATTTGGCTTTTAAAGCAAAAATTTTGTCACTATTGGTTACTGAAAATCCAAATTAACTTCAGACTCTATCAAGGAAAGATAAATAACACACTTCAACAAAGTGCTTTTACTGTTTTAATCTCATAGGAATAGTACTGTGCACTCAATCTAAAACTAGATTTTGAATAATTAGACCCCTGCAGAGTTTCAGACAAACACAAGATCTCGCTTCACTGAGTTACTGTAGATGCAAACACTTCTCGTCCATAAAACACATTTTTTAGTCCCAAGATACAAAGCACTGCTGCCGGGGCGCATGTACTAGCAACTCGAGATACCCTAATAAACTCCCCAAAAAGCTGAAAGAACTGCAAGAATCAGGGGAGAAAGTATTTTTGCCCTTCCCAAAGCCAGCGGAAGACTTTGAAAAATGTCAGTGATGGATTAGCCCTTGTTCTCAACAAAATTTTACTGTTACAGTAGCTAAGGTGACAAAAGATACGTATATTTGTAAAGCATATTGGCCTGATGGTAAAGGTCCAACAAGTGATTTTCCAGATTGAATCCTTTGAAGGCGAATTTTCTGTCACTGCATTATTTGTTGTTCCAAACCCAATCTATTCCATGCTTTAGCTTCTTGGGTTTGACTTCAATTTTTCTTTGTATCAGGCATACATAGTCAGCTGTTCGATCGTCAAGCGGATGACATTAAGAGATTTGGCTTTTATTTCCGGAATTCCAATCAGGGCATGTTTTTCCTTCACCATATTTACAAAAGGCAGAGTAGATATCTCGAATTTTCACGCTTTCTCAGCAAATCTGACCCGGTTCGACAAAATAATAGCTAATAAGTGAGCTAACTTCAAATACTGCAGGGTGAACAGCAATCAAGTGTTCATCTCAGCACTAATAAATTAATGGTTCAGAGAATTAATTCGCAAAAGTCTTCAACAACCATGCAGAAAGTGCTCACGAGAGCACTTAACCGTGTATCGTGAGTTAAAACACAAATTTCTTGGCTAGAAGCCGGGAAAATTCAGCCAAATTCGGAAAAATGATAACGGATAAGTGACTCAACATCAAAAGCTGCTGCATATGGTGATATCAAGTATAACTATGGGCACCAATTCGCAAAAATTTAATAACAACATATGTCAATCATACAGAAAGTACCGACCGAAGCACTAAAGCTCGATCGTGGTTTAACAATCTGGCTTTGAAAACACATATTTCAATGCTGGTAACTGAACGAATCCAGTCAAATTCAACAAAATGATAATTAACAAGTGAATTAACAAAAAAATAAACAGCTAAATATAGCGATATCAAGTATAACTATGCGCGCCAATATCAAGAGTATCTATGAGGAAGTGCTGACCGAAGTACTAAGCAACCAGTTCGAACAATTTAGCTCCAAAGTCACAATTCCCTCGCTGGTAGTTACAGGAATCAAAGGTAAAAATTATATGGTACATGAATTATTTTACCTTGACAAGAATTGTCTGCTTACAAATAGTCAAAGAAGTCTATCGAAGTAGAGATCAACCGCATCCAACTCGAACGTCCGCCATATTTCGAGAACATTCAGACAGACTGGTTACCAGTCTCTGTTAGCAAATTTGAAAGAAAAAAATATCGCGTGATATTTAGGCCTCACGGAACAGCGTACGCACGTGAGTAAAGGAAAATTTCAGACATGCGCAGATGACTTCCCTTGTTGTGTTTACTTCACCCCTTCAAGCTTTTAAAACTTTACCGTTGAATATCTTATCAAAACACAAAGTCTCTGGTAGTTAAATACTTAAAACGCGAAGGCTGCAACGGAGTTAAGGATTCTACCGTTTTATTTTTTTTCTTTTCATCGACTTAGTGTTAGAAATGCTATTTTTTTCGTACTGTTCTGTCATTCATCGCGCGTGGTGTTTATTATTTGGAATTTCGAAACGGACAAGTTCAAGAATTGGCATCGTAGTTTCAAGGCAAATTGAGGTTTGGAGTCCACTGTTGTTCGTATTAAAGTTGTTTACATGTTTTTAACGCGCGCTCGAGATGTAATGGAGGAATGAAATATATCGACTGAGTAAAGCAAGCGCACGATGCTCGAGGTAAGATTATAAACTAGGTTATCTTGACCCTATCTTGGGGGTGTTGGTGGTAATAGGTCGATTAGCTTAAATTCAATATCGCCCACCCGAGATCGAGAGTGAACTCCGGTTTATTCGTCAACAGGAACCAAGAGCAGTTAATTATCAATCACTTCTCGGGTACTCGTTGGTGCTATTGATAATGTTTGACTGATATCGATTGTTAAATCAATGCTTATTCCCTTCGGGCGCTTTGAATGTGGAGGATCGATCGACCAATACACTGATTCTTTTTCGACCACACTACATATTCATATTTGTGTTGGTCCAGATTTAGAGGCTATGACAAGTTGCCCGTATGTGAAAAAAAATTCCATCGGTGTAGATATTTAATAGGGGAAGAAAAACGTTGAAAGGGGAGAGAGGATTCATTACTGGTCAGATTTGTACTACTTATCTTTTACACGGAAAAAGGAAAGACAGGATAATGAACTTGGCACATTTTTAACAGTTCCAGTGTTGAAATCTAATTTATTACTGTTATGCATTGTACACTAACTGTATGTAACATAACATTGGCTGCATCACTTAGCTTTGCCGTTCCTGTACAAAATGAGTCACTTAATGTACAACAACACCCATACACAAGTCATGTACTTATCACATTAAAAGTTACCTACTGCTAATGGTATGTTTAATTATACATATGCAACATTATAATGATGTAATCTACATGTAGTTAAATATTACATTTATTACGGTCTTAAACTGCTGTAGTGAAGCGACAGCATTTCAATGTTTGTTTAATATTCTACTAAGCTACAGTTATGCATAACAATTTAAAATCACATATATTACAGCTTCATTTACCTACTGTTCATTTTGAATGTAATGTTCAATTCATTTAATTCAAGATCCAATACATGATTAAATACATGTTGACATACATTTACTTCATCAGTGTGGGTCAGTGAAATCAGTTCTTATGTACAAATCTAAAATGTTTAAAAATTACTGAGCCACCCCTATGACTACTTTATTCTTCATGTGTAGGCAATGGCGTATTATGTATAGTCATGTGGGACCTGGAAAGACAAGTAGTTGGAGGTTGGAAGACATTTGGAAGGTTTTGTAAACACAACTGGCATTCTCTTGGTAGATCATAAATTGGTAGCTCCTCCCCATAGTTCCACACCTTTAGCGCTGCTAACTGCATGAGTCTTGGAACTTGTCCATCAGGTGTACTGGTAACTCCCTCATTTACTGTTGGGCTGAATGACCTTTGTCCCTCCAGTGCAGATGTTCCCTTGGCAGAAGCTTTCCAGTGAAGTTTAAGTTAGCGACCATCAGCCATTAGCGACTGAATCATATCCGGTAAGTCATTGTTTACTTTCTTTTCTATCCAAGCTTTAGGGTAAACGTGCTTTGCTGTAAGTGGCCCATGTGTGTTGTTTTCTCTAATCTTGTTTAAGTTCTTTCTTGCCTCTTGCAAAAGGTCTGTGGTGAGCATTTGGGCATATTCTTTCATTCTTTCTTCATGAACTTCACGTGCAGCTTCTGTGGTCCTGGTGTTGGTTTTTCCACTGTGCAGAATGTTCTCAACAAATGTGATTGAAGCCTGTTTTGATAACTCTGACATGTTATCATTACGATACAGTTGCAAAAGGTTGAACTGTCTTTCTGCAAGAACATTGTTAGCTGGAAGACTGAAAATGTGCTTGGCGTAGAACGCAAACAGGTTTGGAGTGGCTTCTTTACTTATGAGTGAGCTCTGTTGGGATAAAGCCATTTCTTTGATCTCACATAGCAATTGGGGTTCCTTTAATTTCCAAAGAGTGGCCCATTTAATTAATCCAGCTCTGTCCTTAGAGACCAATGTGAGAATGTTCTGTCCATGAACATGAAAGGGAATGTTCACTGACTTTTCTTTTTGATTTTCAGATCTGACTGGAATTTCAAGAAGCTTTAAAACCGAATGCCAGAAATGACTTTGGTATTTCTAATCAGCTCCCATTCCAAACAACTTAGGAAAAGTTAACCACTCTGCTCCATGATCTTTGATTACTTTAAGTGCTTCCTGTAACATTGGCCTCTGCACTTGTTTGTGAAAATGGTCAATAGCTGCTGGGTCTTTCAATGACATCTTTACCTGTTGTGATGTTACAGGAAAATGTTCTGATGGAGACTTTAACATTTCACTTAAAGTTTCATGGTGCTTCAAAACAGTTGCTGGCCAGAACCGTGCAAGGTAACCACTGGAAAAACCAAGTTCTGCATCACGAGCTTGGGATGTGTTCAGAGATGGAATGATGAACTTGTCAAGGAATTCAAACAAAAACTTGATTTCAACTTGAATCATAGGACTTGAGCTCATCTTAATGACATTTCGCGAAATAGTGTGGTGGTTATCTGATTTTGGCAATCTTTGAAGAAGATGCTCAGCAAGTTGTAGACAAGCTTTTCCATGCTTAAGATACGACTGGAGAGTCTCATGATAATATGTTCACCTTGTGTCAATGAATGTCGTAGGAAGGGGTGGCTCTTTACTAAGAATACCTAGAGAAACATACATAACTTTGTATTGGCTTGGACGCTCATGATGGAGCCAAGATATTTTATATAGCAATTGTAAAACATGGGGGTTACTCGTGTCAACCTTTGCTCCAAACCCAGTCTGGCACATTCTTCTCAGCATGATGTTTAGTACATGTGGGTAGCATCCTACAAAGAACATTTCCTTTCCAAAAATTTTGGTGTTGTTTGCTAAGAGACCATTTACTTTTCCCTTTTGGGTAGAGGCATTGTCCCCAACCAACCCCGAAACATTGGTGATGTCATATTCATTTTTCACAACATGATAATCCACATCAGACTGGTGTTTTCCAGACCCATTTGCTGTAAGGCTGTTTGCTAGGACATAAGCTCAGGGCTTGCTCTCTCTAGGGCACCAGGTGTGAACAGCTACTATGTGCCTCACTTCTCCTCCCTTGTGGGAGTCATCGCTCAAGAGATGAAAATCATACTTGGAGTTTGAGAAGCACTTCCGTAAAATTAGTTTTTCTGCTTCGCCTAAGAGAACATTCCAGTCAGAAAGTGTACTTGGGGAGACAACAAAATTTGTGGGGGGGGGGGGGGGAAGGCCAATCAAACAAAATATTGAAAATCAGATGTAATGCTAGAGGTGTCTTTTGATAAGATAACAAAGATGCATGTTGCATGTATCTGACCCAAGCCATAAACATCAAAGTTCTTTGGTTGTATCCATTGTTACCATGTGCAAATGTCTCCACAAGGGAATATCCCTTTATGACAAACTCATTGTCCTCCTGCAATTTCTTTTTCAGTTTTGAGGAAGCAGATCATGTCCCCCTTAACTTGTGGCTAATTTTTTTTTCTTTTTTTTCAGTAGACCTAAGTTTGTTTTGACACTTTTTGAGTTGAATTTGGAGCCTCAACACGTCCTTTTTCAATTGGATGTTCCTTCCATTTACAAATACTGAAATTATGAAAAGGTGACATTTGAAATTAGTCAAATGTAACTCACGGATTTCACATGATAGAGTATGGAAAGAAAGAATACAAAGTGAAAATGTCCGACTAGAAATCCTATCAATGAGGTATGTTTAGAAGCTCTCGATACTGTATGACACTTAAAGATACGCGTCGTTATGATTTGCCGACCGAAAAATTAACTTGCCTCTACATTTTATTACTGACCATGCGGCCATATCGACTACTCTATCTTAACATTCGAGAGGTTTTTTCTTCGGCTTCTGTTTGGTGGGAGTGTTTCGGTTTATGATTAAAACCATTTAAAGGGGTATCAACTACGGTCGCGCAAGTTGCAACCGGCGCAAATTCAGAATGTGAATGAAAATCAGTCACCGTGATTGGTGGCTCAGACAATCTGCAGTAGTATTCGCAGACATTTGCAAGTGTTTGCATTTCCATTCCCTCCTTAAAAACACTTACCAAGACTGCGTCTTAGGGTTTTGACTGTTCCTTTTAGATTGGCGTTTTAGGATCTCAAACCCTTACACTCTCTCTCGAGTCGATCGAGTTTTTCTTTACTTAAAAAGCTGCATACTTGCACTGCAATGCTACTTTTTTGTATTTCTTCGGAATAATTCACATATTTTCTCGGCTTCTTTTTGACTGGTGGCTGATTTTTGGAAAACTGGCTTCCGTGAGCTCTTTTACGTGTCATCGGGTCTCATCGTCGGCGAGTCGGCCGGCGATTAATTAACAAAAATCTGTAACTTTGATGTAAACAACTCACGGCACGAGCCCGCGTTCCTTTTCTCACGCAGTGCTGCAAAGTAATGTAATCTGCGCATGTCTGAGATTTTCATGGGCTAGGGTTTCCATGGCTGGGGTACCTTTCCGTGAGGCCTAATATTTGTACCCGTCTCGCGCGTTATTTGTATTTAACGAAACTCATTCGGAAAATGATAGTAAATATAAATGAAAAGGATAATTCACTTATCCTAGACTAAGACACTGTGTGTATAGTAAGAAACATATGCCCAGTCCAGCCATTATGAAAATTATCAGTCTCTGTTAGCAAATTTGAAAGAAAAAAATAACGCGTAATATTTGCACCCGTCTCGCGCGTTATTTGTATTCAACGAAACTCATTCGGAAAATGGTAGTAAATATAAATATAAAGGATAATTCACTTATCCTTGATTAAGACACTGTGTGTATAGTAAGAAAGATATGCCCAGTCCAGCCATTATGAAAATTAACAATGCGTAGGCGTATTTCCCGCGAAGAAGCCCTTCGGCGCTTATTTAAAGTTTCGGCTAAAAGGAGAGGCCATGATTATTTTCCTGTACTGATTCTGAAAAAGTTAAAAATTGAAAATTTATCGATAAAGAGGCAAAATTAAAACAAGTTTTTCCTTACATCTCTATTATCTAAAAAATTGAGGGAGGAGGGGGTGCGGCTTATTTGAGAGGGGCGTTAACTGACATTATGGCCAAGGAAGTGGGCTGGGTGCTTATTCGAGTTAGGGCGCTTATAGAGGATGTATGGTATTTGCCCAAGCCAGAACACTGAGATTCAATTTGACACTTCGCACGATACTAGACACATATCATCACATGTCGAAAACATGTTATATATTTGTATCGTGACTTTTAGCCATTTGAGAAGTAAAAGTATTTGGGGACGTGTTTTGAGGCAAATGTTCGGTTGTTGAGTGGAAAAGAGAAAACAGTGGTTTAGATAACCAAGGAAGTCTCCAGAAGATCGATCCGTCGCAGTTGTTTGATTTTCTTCAACGTCTGTGAAAAGAGATTGATATCGTTTCGAGATTCACTCGTTTAACTTGCAGCTGACGAAAACCCTCCAGATACAAATTGTAATACTCACAGTAGGTTCTTGGCGGCGTTCCAAAACAATAATGAAAAGTGAAAAGAAGAATGAGAGGATACTAAAAAGGGAAGTGTTCTGTAAAGGAATTCATTTTTGCGCGCCTGGAATAACTCTATATTTTAATTTTTAAATATTAATTTTATTCTGCTGAGCAATTTTCGCAAATTTAGCTCAGACTGACAGAGCACATTCCCTTAACTCTTTAACTCCTGAGGGTGACTAAAATCTAAGTTCTCACCAAGGTATCACTGCTAAATCAATGCTTATGAGAATTAAGAAAATGATCGCAAACTTGAGAAGCTCTGGATTTCTTCACTAAATTCTCCTCGTCAGTGCCGTTGGAAATGAATTAAAGATATATAGTATGCAGAATATAAATGCTGATTTTGGGGCGTGAAGGGTAAAGAGCGTCAGTAAAGCTACAAATATAACATTGACTACCAAGATATAAAAAATTGTACTTTACTGTTGTCTTTATTACCAACAGGAAGACAGATGGTTACCATTTGGTATTCATGTTTTGAAGTCTTTATTATCATATTGATGACTCCAACAGTCTCTAACAATATAAATGAATAAAGGCTGATAGTTTCGAAAGAAACTGTTTGGGGCTGCGTCGGTGGGAGTAACGAAATAATTTGGATATATCAACAAAGTTGAAATGGTAAATTGGCCACCGTAATGATTACAAAAGCTGACGTTTCGAGCGTTAGCCCTTCGTCGGAGCGAATAGAGGAATTGTGGGTTGTGTGTGCTTTTAAAGGCAGAAAATGGAGCTACGTTATTGGTGGGTGCATGGCAACGAGAAAAACATGAATAAATTAGTGGAATGAAAAGCGTTCATTGATCCCTGTGGGATTGAGACTGCCGGTTTGAAAGACGAGCTTTTGTTCAAGATTTTTACACCTTTCCGTGCTCTGAAATATACTTGGGAAATTTCTGACAATTCTTTATCCTTTTTAGACGTCAAAGTTTCAATTGAAGGTAACGGTTTATGCACTAGTGTGTATTACAAACCTACAGACTCGCATAATTACTTGTTATATTCGTCTTCTCATCCATCTCACGTTAAGAATTCCATTCCTTTTTCTCAGTTTCTAAGACTTCTTCGTTTATGTAGTAATGACTCTGATTTTCACCACAAATCAGAGTCAATGTGCCAGTTCTTCGATAAACGTGGTTACCCTGTTTCCGTCGTTCAAGTGGGTTACAACCGCGCTCAACTTATTGATCGACATTCAGCACTACAAACGTCGCATAAGGAAGATTCCGACCGCATTCCATTCACTCTCACGTTTCACCCTCACAACCACTCAGTTAAATCCATCATTCTTAAAAACTTCAAATTACTTCAAAACGATCCAGAGACAAGCACTATCTTTTCGCAGCCTCCGCTTATTTCATTCAAACGCGACAAAAACTTAGGCAATTTTTCGGTCAGAAGTTCTTTTCAGACTAATGAGCAACCAGGCACTTTAAATGCGCTCGTGCACGATGCAAAACGTGTCCTTTCATTCACAACACTGATAAAATATCGGGACCTAAACGATCCATTAAGATCACCGATCACTTCACGTGCACCTCCGCTAATGTAATCTATTGCATAACTTGCACTTATTGCAAAAAGATATACATCGGCGAAACAGGCAGAAGACTAGGTGACCGATTCCGAGAACACCTTCGAGACGTGGAAAGGAATGACAAGGACACATCTAAACCAGTCGCTAGACATTTTAATTTACCTAATCATTCTAAGCAACATATGGCAATCTGCGGTCTTTCCTTGCACTTAGGTGGTACGGAAAGCCGTAAAAATCTTGAACAAAAGCTCATCTTTCAAACCGGCAGTCTCAATCCCACAGGGATCAATGAACGCTTTTCATTCCACTAATTTATTCATGTTTTTCTCGTTGCCATGCACCTACCAATAACGTAGCTCCATTTTCTGCCTTTAAAAGCACACACAACCCACAATTCCTCTATTCGCTCCGACGAAGGGCTAACGCTCGAAACGTCAGCTTTTGTAATCATTACGGTGGCCAATTTACCATTTCAACTTTGTTGATATATCCAAACTATAACAATATAGGTTTGTATCGTATATTGCGGTGTCTAAGTATGTTGTACTGCAGTGGCTTGGTAATCCTCACACTAGGTTCTTGGCGGACTTTGGGTTCTTTCTCCATGCAATTTGAGTCAAATTTGTAATCTTCAACAAATCAGATATTTTTACCCATGTTGTCTCGATATAAATAACAAGCAAACAGAAATGTCACTGAGAAGCCTTTAATGTATCACCGTCGCCGAGAGAGAGAGATTTAAGTATCCATTGGATAATTAAACCTTATTCTATCAGTGCTTCCTTCAGTAACTTTATTAGATACAATGAATATATGAAGTTCATATATCGTAGGATCGTGCATCATACGTAAGTAACTTTATTGTTCTTTGAACAATCATGGCCTAATGTTTTTAAAATCTGCCTTATATACTGACTCCCATCAGTTTTGATTGGCCACTGAGGCACATAAATAACTGGGCCCTACAAAGTTTGGGAGGGAAAATTTGGATAGATATCAGGATTTTACTTCCACATTTCTTCAATCCTTTTGTTTTGACTCGAAGGTCTTTTGTAAGGCTCCACAGGATGTCCTCGGAGCTGTGCCTTGAAGAGGTTTGGAAAGTTATAGTGAAGCGAAGCTTCTGCTCTGATTCCGTAATAAAACTCAAAACATCCTTACACCCCATTGATGGGTTGAACACGCAGAGTGCAAAAGAAAAATTATATTTTCCGTTAGGCGTAAACTTCGTCCCTAATCTATCCGCTGTGTAAACACGATTTAAGGCGAACGACAGTTACAATAGTTAGTCCTTTCTGTTAATATGAATTTCATTTTCTCTGTTTTATAGATTTTCTTTTATCGTGGATCTCAAAGACGAATGAAACTGTCCAATCGTGCCGCACAGCTATGACGGAGGTTTCCGGTTCATTTCACACCTGCACACTTTCAGAATTAGTTTTGAACGAAAAAAATCCACAAACAACTCAAAAATTTAACCTTGTACACCCTAATATCAGTATGCATATTCTCCATACTGTTCTCGATACAGCTTCTTTAGTTGGTAATCATTTCCTTTATTCTCCTGACCTTAATGTTTGCTTCAGAGGTGATGTTGTAAGGAGAAATTAGATGCTGATCACTCTTGGTGCTCAAAGCGTTAAGGACGTTTTACTATCCTCTCATTCTTCTTTTCACTTTTCGTTATTGCTTTGGGAGGCGTTCTGTAAAGGAATTCATTTTTGCGCGCTTGGAATAACTCTATAAATAATTTTTAAATATTAATTTTATTCTGCCGAGCAATTTTCGCAAATTTAGCTTAGACTGGCAGAGCACATTCCCTGAACTCTTTAACTCCTGAGGGTAACTAACATCTAATTTCTCACCAAGGTATCACTGCTTAATCAATGCTTATGAGAATTAAGAAAATGATCGCAAACTTGAAAAGCTCTGGATTTCTTCACTAAATTCTCCCCGTCAGTGCCGTAGGAAATGTATAAAGGATATATAGTATGGGGAATGCAGATGTGCTGATTTTGGGGCGTGAAGGGTCAAGAGCTTCAGTACAACTACAAATATTACATTGAATACCAAGATATAAAAAATTGTGCCACACTGTTGTCTTTATTTCCAACAGGTAGACAGATGGTTACCTTTCGATATATTGGAATCATTATTATCACATAGATGACTCCAACAGTCTACAACAATATAGATTTGTATCGTATATTATGGTGTCTAAGTATGTTGTACTGCAGTGGCTTGGTTGCTAAGGGACAGGTCATTATATAGCACCACGGGGGGTGGGGTGGGAAGGATTTTGGTTGTTTCAAGATTAAATTGACTTGATCTTACCCTAAAAATGTCTGTACTCGAACTTAGTACCCCACCCAGCCGAAGCTTATCCCTGTTTCCTTCGCATGAAGCGACGAGGGTTATTACTACTACCAACTGGATGGGATGCTAGTCAATCGTAAGGTTACCCCCCCCCCCCAGCATTTAATCAGCTTTTCTCAATAGTTAACCGGTACTCATTTATGCTCCGAGGCAATGGGGGAAGGGGGGGGGGTACTGTAACTAAAGCCACGCGTAATTGTGCTCATCCAATTACTTAAAATATCCACACGCCTATGGTACTAAACATGAGTAGAAAAATACTTAGCCATGAGAGGACGATAACTTAAAGGACTTAGCAGGACTTAGCAGAGTTACTGTTTACACGTCTGTCCGCCATTACTGCTAGTGAGCCCGATACGTCACTGCAAGTGACTGGCACCTTAGTTGTAAATTAGACTGTAAGTATTTACTAAAACAGTGAAGGCGTTGAAGGCGCGCTCTGATTGGCTATTCAAACTCCGAATATCTTTTGCTAACAACCTCCGAGCAGTTCCCGCGGCATTTGCAAACGAAAATATTGTCATTGTCGCGGGAATGTATGGTTTAAAATTACCTTTTTGTGCTGTATTATCTCACTGTTTTAGTATATTCTAAAACAGTTATGTACTTCAGTGTCGGCGGCTTTCGGTGGATATTTGCCTCGCCGTCTTACCACTGGCGACTTCCACTTCTTTGAATAGCTGTTGATTATCTACTAAAATGCAGTATTGCATATTGCAGTGCTGCACATCGCCCCCATGTCTAATCTATTAAAAAAAAAACAAATGAGTAACTAATTTGAAGAAAGTAACGAAATTTTCATCATCCAAGGACAAGTAATGTGATCAACAATTATACTAAAGTGCTGAATTGATTGGAATTCCTGATCTGTTAATCATGAAGCAGCATTTAAGCATGACTGATCACATAAACAAGGCTTGTACTGCGGCATTCTATCATTTACATAACTTGAGAAACACCTTTCGAGAGATTCTTTAACTACTTTGGTTCATGCTTTTATAACCAGTCGTCTTGATTATTCCCATCTGGGCTTTTCCCATCTTGACTATTCCCATCTGCAAACTCGATTTTTTAAAACTGTTTATTTCTTCTTTACATGTCTTGATTATTGTAATGTAAGTGCTGAATTGATTGGAATTTCTGATCTGGCAATCATGAAGCAACATTTGAGCATGACTGATCACATAAACAAGGCTTCTACCGCGGCATTCTATCATTTACATAACTTTAGAAATACCTTTCGAGAGATTCTTTAACTACTTTGGTTCATGCTTTTATAACCAGCCGTCTTGATTATTGTAATGTAATTATTGTAATACGCCTTTCCATATAGCATCAGTCTTCGAAGAGCCAGATGATGTCTTATGGGCAAGGCAAACCTTGTTTAAAGGAATTTGTGACTAACACGTCGCCCAGAAAGAGGTTAAGATGAGAAGTAAATCAGCTCCTTGGTTAACTAACGAAATCTGCCACACGATCAATAAAAGATAAAAGATTTTCAAAGCAGCAGTCACCACCAAATGCCTTGAAATGTGGTCAAAATACAAGAAAGCTAGAAATGCAGTCACGTCAGCTTTGCAAGGAGCTAAAGCATCCTACTTCAACAATATGTTCGAAGAAGTAAAGCAATCTAGTGCCTACTGGAACTTAGTTAACAGAGCTACAAATCGCTCAGCACGCAACAGAACAATCGGCCCCCTTAAGAGAACCGACGGCAGTTTTGCTTTCATGGATAAGGAAAAAAACACAAATGATGAATGCATACTTTTCGGAGATCGGCGAGAACTTAATTAAATCACTGCCAATGCCACCGCAGCCCGCTTCAGTGGATGCCAGCACGTCACTTTATATACTGTCACCTAAAAGCCCTATTTCGATTACAAACCATTCCGTTGAAAAAAAAAGACAAATAAACTTAAGACGAATAAGTCAGTTGGACCTGATGACATCTCGCCTAAACTTCTCAAATTGGCAGGAAAGGCTATTGTACCAGCATTGGTCAACCTTAATAATGACAGCATTGAACAAAGAATTGTCTTTTCTTATGGAAGACTGCCCGATGAACTCCGCTTTTCAAAAAGGATGATGAAACAGACTGCGAAAATTACCGACCTTTCTCCCTTTTAAGCGTACCAAGTAAGATCCTGGAAGCAGAAACAAAAAATAGACTGGTGCAGCACGTTTTTGTCGACAATCATTTAATCACAGAGAAGCAATGGGCCTACCGACGCGGCTACTCGACTGAGCTCTTCCTAGTACATCTGACAGAAATATGGAGGAGAGCGTTAGACTCTGGTAATGTTGTCGCAGTAGCCTTTGTGGACTTCAGAAAAGCGTTTGACAGCGTATCACACGAAATCTTACTGAAGAAGCTGAAATATGATTTCGGTATCACGGGAGTGTTGCTGGATTAGGGACTACTTGAGGGGAAGAATGCAGTACACTGTGACTAATGGCGTCGAATCTGACATGTTACTAACAAATTGCCTACCACAGGGATCTGTTTTAGGCCCTATTTTGTTCACTTTATTCACTAATGGTCTGCCCGCCGCGATTACCATGGGATCCCTGTTCATGTACGCGGACGA
Organism: Stylophora pistillata; assembly: GCF_964205215.1. Lineage (NCBI taxonomy): Eukaryota > Metazoa > Cnidaria > Anthozoa > Scleractinia > Pocilloporidae > Stylophora > Stylophora pistillata. Next base: position 6,732,771 of record NC_142525.1, read on the forward strand.
TACGTCAATTTTCAGCATCGGAGAGTCTGCGACGCAGCGATTGCTTCCATGAACTGTGCTCTGCGAGAGGTCTACAGGTGGTGCCTATAGAATCGCTTAACATCTCACCCGGCTAAGAGCGAAGTCGTGTTAATTAGAACAACAACCATTATAGGACCGCTACCTCCTATATTTTTGGGTAAATCTGTTTTAGGCTATGGCAAAAAATTGCGTCTTCTTGGAATGATTCTAGACGACAAGCTTACTTGGATACCGCGCATATGCTAGAACTAGAGAAAAACTCTGCGAAAAAAATATACTTATTGAAGCGCTCAAGGTTCTTGCCCAAAAATGTTCTTTTAACGTTTTATTTTAGTGTAATATTACCTTCTGTGAAGTATGGTACAATATTATGGGGTTCGTGTACAAATTCGGATCTTTTGTACTCAACTGAGAAACTTCACTGTAGAGCAGCAAAAATTGTCTACAACTTATCCAAAGATACGGTATCTAATGTAGCTCTCAACGTTTCAGGATGGAATACGATCAATTTAGAATACAAATTTCAAATAGTTAACCTTTTTTATAAAACAAGTAAAGTCTCACTACCTCAGTCTCTAATTAATAGCATATTCATAAGGCGCGAATGTAGCTATTCACTAAGAGACCAAAAAGCAATAACCATACCTATATTCAACACTAGATTGTTAAAGGACTTTTTAGAATATAGAGGTTTGGTGCTATGGAACTATGTTAACCATCATGTCAAAAAATGTAGGTATTTTCGCTCTTAAGAATCTTAGGAGGCTACTCAGGAAAAATAATCACTTCACAAGCTTTACTTTTACTAGTTTATCAGGTTCAACGGCTAGAAATAGCTTAACTGATGACAAGTGTTTTTAAGTTAAGAGGAAAATCGAATGTTTAATTTACTGTAACATTATTTCTTATCTAGTTTGAAATGTGTCTTAGTATAATTAATAGTTTAATTGGTTAGACATTATTTTGTAATACACGACCCCACAAGCTTCTTAGCTTTAATTCTTATCGTGTATAAATAAAGATTCTATTCTATTCTATTCTATGGTTTATTGTTTGGCTTACCAAAAGTGCAGGTCGCTAAATTACAGCGTGTTCAAAACGCAGCAGCAAGACTTGTTCTTGGCATCGGAAAATTTTCTCACATTACACTAGCCTCCTTCGTAGCCGTCTCTCGGGATGTCACGCAACACTCCCCCGAAATGAACGGCTGCTCACATTCGAACCACACTCCTTTCCCGATTTTAGCCAATTACAGCTACAGTTCCATTTTCTGGAACTGTCGCGCGCAAAATTTTCTAAAGATGACAAGACCAATAATACTTCTCGTTTTATCGTTCCACGATCTCCTGAGATTACAAAATCAAGATGGCGGCCCTTAACAACTGTCATAACCTTTTCAGTGACATGCTTTTTTACAGGCGGGCAGTTCATTATTGCTCCAGCAATTCGTAACGGGACTCCATGAACCAATGCTTTACCGATATTCCCATAAGTTCCTTGAACTGTTATATTTACAGTTTTGCAGGGATACTGAACAGAAACTTTTACGTCGTGATTCGCCGGCGCCGAAGAAGAAATAGGAGTAGAATTAAATTGAGGACGGAAGTCAATCGGGTTTATACGCTTTATTGGCGAAAAGGCTACATTGGTAAGCGGGATTAAATCAGTGAGCTGTCTCTCATTATTGCCTAATTAAAGAAGAAATACAAGTGGTAGATTTTATACAAACATCCTCGGCCGCTCTAAATTGAAGACTTTTCGAGGCCTTTGCTCTCAAAGCGTGCCTTCATTGGACCACTGCCACAATTGAAGAGTGGCCAAAACTTCCTAAAATTTACGGACACAGCACAATGCCTTGGGCTAGCGATTGACCGGCAACTATCCTGGAATGATCATGTTCAAATTGTGTGTAAATCATTCAACAAGAAACTAGGTGTTTTAAAGAGAATTAAGTTTTTACCTAAGTCCACCTTGGAGACTATCTATTTCAAGACCATTATCCCATCCGTCCTATATGGTGTTGCTGTTTGGGGATCATGCTCTTCGGCCTTACTGGAGAAACTTGAGCGTATTCACGCACGAGCTGCGCGGCTAATCTATAATCTACCGAGGGAAACAACCATAAATGAGTTGAGAAATCTAAAGGGTTGGTCTCCCCTTTCCCACTTCTACACAAAAAGGATCCTATCAATAACTTACAAATCATATTATGGGCTCAATAATGATTTAGTTAATAAACTAGTTACAAAAAGTGCCCAAGTGTATGGCCTTAGAAAATCCTTGAACATAAATGTAACAAGACCAAAAACTGAAACAGGACGATTGACCTTTAAACATAGGGCTGCCATTGCTTGGAATACCCTCCCGGACAGCATAAAGGAGGCGTCCAGCCTTGAAGCTTTCAAAGAAAAACTGAAGAAAAACGAACCGATCTTGAGCAGTATATCTTATTCAAAGGAATCTTCATCAATTACAAATAAGGACGATATTTATACATATTTTTGAACTATTATTGTAATACTAGTAACTTCTATATATATGTACATATTCCTATTTCTTAATTAAGTGTAAAGTTTTAAATTAGTTAGCAGGTCCACATCAGGACTTTAGTCTTGCCTACCTAGTAACCTGCTTTATCAAATAAACCATGTATGTATGTATGTATTTATGTATGTATGTATGTATCGTTGACGGCACCGATAAATTTTGGATTCCGGCAGCTCTACTTTGCTTTCGACGCTCACCTCTGGCATTATGCACACGCTTGGCTCTTGGCCTCCCTTGGTAAGATTCAAGAATTTCCCTCTTCAGTTCTAGAACCTTTTCAGGTGCTCGTTGAAATTTCAGCAGCCGCTTGTAACACACAGCTTTACATACACATGTAAACAACCTGCTGCTCACATAGCAGCTGATACCGAAGTCCAATGAAGATCTGATTAGTTTTGCAAAGTTATGGGTACTGTTTCCGAGAATAAATACTCTTTCTTGAGCTGCTGAAGGCGAAGAACACATGAAAAACTTTAAGGTTTCCTCCACAACTTTTTCCGCGTTTCACTCGCCATACCATGCGGCTGAAAGGAAATCTCACATAAACTTCGCGCGAAAACTACATCACTCGCAGTACCCTGATTTAATTGGTTGTTTGAAACACAATGGGAAAGGAATGTGGTTCAAATGTGAGCAGCCGTTCCTTTCGGCCGGGAGAGCGTTGCGTGACACCCCGAAAGACGGCTGCAAAGGAGGCTAACATTACACCGGGGCTTTTTGAGCTGCACTGGCTGCCAGTTTCTTTACGTATCGACTATAAGATTTTACTTTTGACTTTTAAATGTATTTATGGCGTAGCGCCAACTTATCTTAGTCATCTTATGAGTATAAAATCAAACTCATTATACAATCTTAGGTCTACTGGTAAGCTCTTATTGGACCATCCCAAGGGAAAGATGCTCACGACATTGGGAGCAAGATCATTCTCAGCAGCAGCTCCGAAACTCTGGAATGGCCTACCTATGGAGCTTCGTCAAGTAACATCATTTAACAGTTTTAAATCTCCACTTAAAACCTATCTTTTTGAAAATTATTTTTATAGTGTGTAACTTAGTTCATTTTATTCTCACAGTAATGTATTTTTGCTTTCTCTTAAAGATATGACGGTAAAGCGCTATTGATCAGCATTTGTAAATACGCGCTATATAAATTGATAAATTTATTATTATTATTAACCTTTCATAAGATGACGAATTGTAATAAATCAAAGAAGACCAGGCTTGCAAACACTCTCTGTAGAAGATAAGAAGAGTAACGGCTGATGTCCGACTATCAAAATCGCATTGTAACAAAAAATTACCCGCCCACTTTCTTTAGATAAAAATCAAGAACGTACTTCCAGGGATTTTCCCAAATTTCAAAGTATTTAGTTCACCACACATGATTCTTTGAGTTGAGTTCATGAACTCAAGATCCAGTATTTTTTAACCGCCGTCTTCGGTATCATTTATTAAAGCTGAACATTTGAGCAGGTACTTACCCTTTAATTCCAGATAAACAAATAAAGTTCTTTGTCAACTTCGTTAATGAGTTCACTGGACACCGGAATTGAAGATGTCTCAGACATAATTTTTGGTATGACGAATGATTTCACCATTTGAAGTGAGGGGAAGTCCACCGTTTTCCAGTCGGTTTACTACTAATGAGCGTCAGGGCCCTCTAGTCCCACATTTTCACTACCTTTCTGATGGATTTCAGGACAGAATCGAAGTTGGCTTTCTTTCCCCTAACATTGTCGTATTCGTGTCGTGTTTGCCATTCGTCTAAAATGCGAGGAACTTGCAGAACTTGCATTGTGATTAAGGCTCGAGCTTGAATCACGTTGTCTAGCCTGAGACATTGAGGAACGAACCGACCACTGAGTACTTAACGACAGATGAATAAAAAGGACAAATTTCTAAAGAAACTGTGGTGTTGCGTCAGTGGGAAGTATAATAAGGTAGTTTGATTTTACCAACTGAGTTGATAATGTAACTTGGCCACCGTAGCGATTGTCAGAGCTGACCTTTCGTTCTTTTTTGGCATTTTTATGGAAGGAGACGAAGTCTTTATTGAGCCATCTTGACCTCCCGCTTTGTTAATAAGGAATATATACATATATATATATATATATATCATCTTTTTGATATGTATTATATATGTATCAAACTCTAAAATAAATCTATTGAGCACTGTAATGCGGAAAAATCGAAATAAAGACTTCCTACATGTATAGCATATATATATGTAGAGTTTTAACCCATTCAGCCTATTTTCTCGGCCTGAAGACGTGAATTCTGTACCCGGTGCAATGAATCCGTTGCTTGGGAATGCTAATAGATTCCACTCTGCAAGCCGGATTATGATCCCAGATGAAAAGAGACAGAAATTCGCTCGCCTTTAAGTGAGCCTGCTGGATCACAAATTGACATAAATCCTCAATCCTTTTGAGATCTTTAGAGACGTTTATGAGAGAGAGTATTTTCTTCTCACTAGACTTTCCAAGTGCAAAGTTTATGCTTTCGAGAGATGGTGCATGCAAACTGGAAGGGCTTCTTTGAAAGGAGAAGTCACACCAACTGCAAGGCCTCGCGAGGAAATGCAGTTTGGCAATTTTGGGTTGACTGGAATATTAAGATCCCTTGGAGGAACGAAAAAAAAAAGCCCTGTCAGTCTCGACAGAGTCATTTTGTTGACACTGGCCTGTTGACATTAATTGTCATGCTAACGATTTAATAATTAGCAATATTTGAGAATGGGATTTGGCAAAAGAAAGCATCAAGGTAGAGGAAATATGGGCATTTACAAAAGTCTTGAGTCCTTGTCATCAGATATTCGGAATTGTCGATTGGACATGTAAGCGGATAGCCAGGCGGTGATTCACACTCGGGTGGGGCGTGGTGATCGCTCAAAAGGGTTGACAAAAGGGGCGCGGCACATTTTTTAGTTTGTGAAATACAGAAATATGTTATTACAATTGTCTTATATCCAGTCGGAGAGTAATCTCGCCGATTCCTTTTCATGCTCCTTGTACAGAGCGGAATGCGATCCAAACACTGCTGGGATGGTCAGCGGATGTAAAGACTAAATTCGGAGGCTCACTTCCTCGGGTCCCAATCTGGACAGAGGGACGAGGTTTTTTCGCACTCCAGCTGGACTTTTTTCGGAATGTACACAACACTGAGGGGGAAATAACTTGAAATGCACTGCTTGCCTTGCAAGAGCGGAAATTCGCCACGATTTCTTGGTAGACAGGACCTGCTACGATGTACTTCAGACGTTCGCCATAAAAAACTTAGCTTCGTTATAACAGAAGTTTTACATCAACGCACTCTGACATAAACGATGGCGGAGTGACGGTTGTACGTTGTACTGAATCGAATAGTTTAACCGAAAAAGCTTTACCATGTACTTCCTTAAATATCAAAGGGTGCGTCATTCTGTTGTTCCCACAATTTACACGATGAATAAGATCACAAAAGAAACGGAAATATCTCTTTGTTGAAGAATTACCTCTAGTGTCTGCCAGCTGAAGGATTAGGTAACATGGATTGAGGAATAGCTGTGTGGTCTCCTTGGAAACGTCAGAAGAGGATTGGCAGACGTTATGGACAATGCTGACCAGAAGTCTTTAGGTACTGCACGTTATTTGCTCCAGTAGAATAGATCGGCTGTTAAGATCGGAGGAGCAGGCGATTCTCTGGCGAAGCTTTTCATTGGACTCGGCCAGCCCATATCTCAGACAGAATGAACTCAAGGGATTCACGTAAGCCTTGGAAATGATCACCGGAAACACAGGGAGTGCCTCTTTTGAAAGCAATCGGCGCATACAAGTTCAATCGTTAAACAATCGGCGCCTACAAGACATTGCCACTTTGATGTTTAAAGTTAAGCACAGTCTCGTACCTGAGAATGTTTCTGACTTATTTAATGTAAAGAACACTCAATATAATTTACGGAACAGTGACTTCGAACTGCCAAGATTCGAAACTGTAAGATTTGGTAGGAATTCTATTAAATATATGGGACCTCTCATCTGGTCGAAGTTACCAAGACACCTAAGAACGATAGAAACTCTAAATTCGTTCAAGAAGAACATAAGAAAAGTCTACCTTTCAACTCTCGTTGAAATTTAAAACTTAACTAAATAACTTTATAATCTTTTTAATTATCTACTGTAAATAACTATCACCTACATATGTAAATGTATTTGACTTTTAAACTTTTTAGTGTCCCCCTTTAGCTTATAACTAAAAACATAGACACTTAAACAAAGTTTTTCATTTCATTCATTTCATTTTTTTTTCATTTCAGTTGTAGTACTTAACTCTGAGAATAGATCTTCATTGGCATTCATTGTTAATTGATGGATGCTTTCCAGATATAGCAATTTCAAATAAACACCAAGTTATCAAAGTTGGCTTAAGTATGTAATTCATTATGTGCAGTTGTTTGTTTCGTGATGGATACTCGCACCCTGGAATAGGAAAGGAACTTAAAAGTTTTGAGGATGGGAAGGGGGGGGGGGGGAGGACTTTCATTCTGAGAATTGGGATAGTCGTGCATGGAATGGCATCAATGGATGTGCTTGAGCGGATTATTAGGTTTTATGAGAGGGCTACTCGGTAAGGTCATGAAACAGGGGGGGGGGGGGGGCTGCCTATACTTTTATGGTTACACGTCAACAGAAGGGACACTGAACTACAATCCAACCTGTATTAAGTAGCACCCGGTATTTAGCGGTCGGTTTCTGGAAACTCTCCCCGTCAGGTATCTAAATTTTCACTTCTATTGAGCTGTCGTTGTCATCACCCGTGGCTGAGTACCAACGGCCTGTTTGTACTGTCCGCTACCTGTATTGAACGATCTCTCAAGTGGAACCGCTAAAATAAAACTAAAAGTTATCTCTCGAGTAGAATTTTTTTCATGTTTACCCTCTGGTATCAATGTTGGTAGTTTGAGTTCAAATCAGTGTCCTATCTTTCTTTGGACTAACAGGACAAATATTCCGCACGATTATCACGCAAGACATTAGCTGGTCGACCTGTATAAAACGGCCAACATGTGTAAACGGTCACCCCGCCATACCCGGCCATAAGTGACTGATTAATAGTTAATACAGTGTCGATTGTGCTTCTATTATATTCGAACTGTTTCAACCACCACCATGCATTTTGCGTCTCAATCAACAGACCTGAGCCGAGCCAAGATATTAAGGGTCAGTTATATAGACAAAGTTTAGCCATTGTTTAACAAAACCACGTTCTAAGCCATCTTTAATTTACCCGAACCTTTTGTCTAAACAGTGTCAGGAGGGCCGGAAGCTATCAGTACAGGAACTTCATTTAACTAGGCTGGATATAGTTTCTTTGGCGCACACAGACTGGGTTCTAATTTAGCCGAACCTTTTAACTGAACAGTGTCAAGAGGGCCGGAACCTATTAGTACAGGAACTTCATTTAAGGAGGCTGGATATAGTTTCTTTGGCGCGCGCAGACTAGGTTCTAATTTACCCGAACCTTTTAACTGAACAGTGTCAGGAGGGCTGGAAGCTATCAGTACAGGAACTTCATTTAATGAAATAAATTGTCTTATACAGAATCCCTGAGGCCCACTGCTTCCGTATAACTGCGGTTTGGGTTAGACCTCTTGTAAATAACCGGCCCTAAATGTCCAATCTGTGAGGCAGTCTAATTTCGGACACAATACGGCAACTGAGTCCTTAAGTCAAAATTCGGGGTGTATGCTACATAAGCTGGGTTCTCAAACGGAAAATTAAACCTCGCTCTTTTTCTGACGACCCAGCTCTCTACATGTTATTCATCTGGAACATAACCTCACTAAGCTGGAGAACTTAAACGAGGATGACTAATTTATGCAACGATTGCTACACTGCGGTTATGAGACGTATATGAGCACGATCCTTCGCAGTAAAGCACTATTTGATCATATACGTCTCATAACCGCAGTTCACACATATGTTTCATATGTTTGTTGTTGTTTGATTTATCATCTACGGGTTTATGTCGAATTAATTTGATGGCCTGCTCCCAGTTGGCTTGTTAGCTCAATTGGTAGAGCGCTGCACTAGTATCGCAGAGGTCAGTGGTTCGAATCCCGTACAGGCCTGAAATTTTTTTCAGGTCTGATTTTCACTATTGCTCAAATAGTGCTTTACTGCGAAGGATCGTGCTCATATACGATTGCTACACTGTTATGGCGGACAATTAAACGAAAAATTGTTGCTTAAGATAAGTAAAAGAAACAATCTTCTTTTTGCAGTACTCAAAATGGTGTAATTTCGCCAAGAATCAAATCAGAATTGGATACAAGGGAGATTTTCCTCTTTTTTCTTAACTCGAGAAACAAGCAAAACGTCTCAGTTCCAAAACTTCCTTAGATGCACAGTAGGACCGGCAAAATTTTTCCACCCACCCCTCCCCTGACCCTAAGTCTTACTTGTCACTACCCTTGAGTGGTCTATACCCACAAACCCAGTACAGTGAACCATGTAGCCAATAAAAAACTTTATTACAATGTTTTTGCGGTTCTATTAACATTGAGCGTTCCTTTTCACTCCGATGATTAAAAGTACTTTAACTACCTGGTAAGTCTCTTGGACCCAAAATTAAGAATTTACTTGCAAGCATTTATTTTTTAAAACTAAAACAATTTTGTTAAGGTTAATAAAATATTAAGTTTGAAAATACCAAAAAGACAGGCGTAAACCTGGTCGGTGTCTCTGGGTTAAAGCTTGAAGACTTTCCTGATATTCATAACTAGTGAAGTGGGGCAGTGTTAAATCGATTGTTTTAAAGCTTAGATGCTGCAAAGGTTCACATAGACTAGCAACACCGATATTAGTAAAGATATCAATCTTCACATTTAGAGTGGTTAGCTTCCAGTTTGGATGTTCCAAAGCGTTAAAAAGACTGACAACACCAGCATCAGTGATCTTATTATCGAACAGATTTAGTGCGGTTAGCTTAGAGCTTGGATGCTTTAAACCTCCACAAAAATTAGCAACACCGTCATCAGCGATCTTATTATACGTCAGCTTAAGTTTGGTTAGCTTACAGCTTGGATACTGTAAAGCTTTACATAGACTGGCAACACCGGTATCGGTGATCTCATCGTTACACAAAACTAGTCTGGTTAGCTTACAGCTTGCATGCTGTAAAGCTTCACACAGAATTGCAACACAGGTGTCAGTGATCTTACAACGTTCCACGTGTAGTTTGGATAGCTTACAGCTTGGACGCTGTAAAGCTTAACATAGACTGGCAACACCGGTATCAGTGATCTTATTATCCGCCAGAACTAGTGTGGTTAGCCTACTGCTTTGATCATGTAAAGCTTCACATAGACTGGTAACACCGATATCAGCGATCTCATTACCACTCAGACTTAGTGTGGTTAGCTTACGGCTTGGATGCTGTAAAGCTTCACATAGCTGTAAAGCTTTCAGCACCGGTATGAGTGATATTATTATCCCACAGATTTAAACTGGTTAGCTTACTTACTACTAATCCTGTAATAACATCAACACATTCATCAGCCAAGTTACTCTCCGATAATTTCAGTTCAGACACAGGACAGCGTTCATTGTTCAGTGAACCGCAGACTCGTTTTATTCCGGACAGTGTTTGCTGTGATTTTACAAGTTACAGCTTCTTACCAGCGACGAAGTTATCAGAACATTTATGTTGTGCCTCTCCAGCTTCGCCTTTATTTAGTTCACTGATAATGTCCAACATAAATGATAATGTGATGCTGTCAACATCTGATAAGTGCTCAAAATAAAAGCAGCCTTCAAACGCACAGAACTCTTGGGGATGATTCCTGATGAACCTTTCAGTGAATACATCGTCTTTGTCTCGATACTGACTCAGACACTTTATTAGAAGATGCGGATCCATGTGGAGTGAATTCATTAATTTGTCCATGAGTTCCTCTTTTCCCTCAGTTGACAAAATCCCAGCCATGAATTGGAAAACCATTTTAGAGCATTTCTCCGCTCGAATGCGATTTTCCTTTACAAACCAACGGGCGGCCATGAATTCTTGGACAGTAAGATGTGTGAAGCTGAAATGTTTTGTGGTTGTAATCAAACCAGTCCTGAAAGGGGGACCACAGTAAAAAAGACCGCTTCCTTTAAGTTTGTCGACTTCTTTCAATTCAAATCCGCCCTCTATCTCCTTTTCATCAAAGGTTGGCTTACTTTTGAGCAGCAGTTTAGCCGCTAGTTCTGATAATTTATCTAATATGTTCTTAATGATAGGAGGATGCTTGAATTGTTGAGGAATTTCTTTCTGTCTGTATCGACTCGGCGCAGTGCCTAAGTTCAAAAATATCAATAAGTTTGGTGTAGATGTCGGTTGTTGAGACAGGAAGGCCATCAGGCTTTCCTGATTTGGTTAGGGTATACTTCATCTCGAAGCACAACAGATAACAGAGCTTAGGAATATGAGCAAAACTGACGAGGTTCTCATTTTTTATGACATGTTCAAGCACATCGTTCTTCGTCTTTTCGTCTTTCTTGAAGTACTTTTCAATGTATTCTTTGACCTGTTCCGACGACAATCCCACAATTTCCACGTACCGTTTAAAACGGATTCCTCCCAACTTGTCTGATTCATCAGGCCGCAAGGTTACAACAACGACAGAACCTTTCAGTATCTTTCCCTTGATGAGTTTTGAACATAATGCGGCCACCGGCATTTTACATCTAGCGTTATTCTGATATCCTTTTCCCGAGTTTCCAGTGATATAATCTTGCTTAGAATACTCATCATAGCCGTCAAGGATAATCAAAACTTCACCGGAATGATTTTCCATATACTCAAATGTAACGTCATCAATGGTAGAGTTGTCTTCTAAAATCGAAGAATAGTTTAAGATTTCTCTTAAAGTCACAGGCTCTTCATCAAGCAAATTCAATTGACGGAAAGTAAGCAAATAGGCAAATTTGAAAACTGGAATTTTAATGTTTTCTCTTGCTTGAAATAAATTGTTGTTGGCCCAATCGCGAATCAGCTTTTGGCAAAACAGAGATTTCCCAATCCCTGCTTTTCCAACGACAAGAATAGAATTAGGATTCTCCTGATCATTACTCGTGCCAAGAAATATTTCATCGCAGTGCTTAACTGCAGTACCGCTGACTTTTCCGAAATACTCAAGGTCTTCACTCCTTGAATATGTCTCTTCACTCCTGGAAAATGCCTCGTCATTCCTGGTGAGGCCTTTTCTTCCATGTTGTATGAGAAGATTACTGAAAATTTCATCCGTTTTCGCGTTGGAAATGGTGCGAGAGGCTAGCAGTTTGGGTTGGAACTCCGTTTGGTCTGTAATGGAAGTCTTTAAAGCTGTAGTGTAAGCAGTTATGTCTGAAGGATAAGAAAGAGAAAACATTTAATAAATAACAAGAACGTGAGGAGAACAGTTTGCGTTATTTACTGAATTCTTACTCCACAGGGTTGAACTTTTAAAGCTGTTGTGAGGGGACTTACAGCTAAAGAAAAGGGAAAGGAAAATAGCTTATTAATAATGAGAAGACGGGGAAATGCAGTTTAAATACTTCCTATCGAATTCAGCACAGGGAGATTAACTAGCACAGAGCTTGAAAAGTGTCTATTGTGTCTACCAGATGACAAATCGATTCCTAGTCAAAGGATAGAAAAGTTTGTTTCGTTAAAGCGTTATTCCTCCCTTAAAAATCAAATTTATTAGGTAAACAAATCCTTTCGGGCGGCTGGCATATCAGCTGATAATGTCCACTGCTGAGACTGTATGAAAAGTGAATATTTGTATGGGTAATCGCATAGGGCCAAGTAAAATTAAGGATTAATTTCACGCGTGTCTTCAGAAATCTAATAAGGTCAATACTGCACGCTGATACGTACGTTCGTACCAAGCCATTTCAGTTTTCACTCAAGTTTTAATTTTGTTCAACAACGTCAAAGCGTGAGGAAAGCAACCCTGTTAAAAAAATATTGTCATAACTGAAGTTATAAAAGTTTTTGGCAGTTAGGCTATTTTAATGTTTCCTATATTTTGGTATTCGCCCAGGGCAAATACGAAAATTAGTGAAAAATGCCTTCTGTCTCAGCCAATCAGCATTTAATAACTTTGCCCTCCAAGTCATAAGGTCTAGAAGCGAAGCTTGAACTGAAATGTAAAATCATGAGGAGAGTCTCTGAGCCAAGAAAATCACCAGCCAGCAAACCAGAAAAGGGTTTGTTTTGTAACCCTTAAGTTAATTTTCATATCGTGCGAAAACCGCTATTTAAAAAGCTAGTGTTGATCTGACGGCGGATGAGTATATGCAACTAGCTTTTTAATACCACTATCACTGGACTCAACAAAACGAGTTTGTTTTTCTTGTGTGTTTAAAAAAAAAACAGAGGTGAAAAGATAAAAATTTTAAGCAGGCTTTTTTCCACTGGCTTTGTTTCTTTCTGACGGAAATAATCAGAGGAAAATTACTGAGGCAGACGGGAGTTATTGCTTGATAACTGTCCATTGATTTTGCCCCACGCGACGTTCAACGGCTGGGTTATAATTCGAGACAATCCTTGACAAATCCCTCCCTCCCCCATCGCTTCATAATGTTTGTAACATCAACACTGGATTTCAAGAAAAAATTATCCTTGAGAGGGGAGTGGAGTGTTGTCAGAAGAGCTTGACAAGGGTTGCGTGACGTCTCATTCCGAACGCTTGACCGGTACAATTAATAGTTGCGTGACGTCTCATTCCGAACGCTTGACCAGTACAATTAAGTCACTCACAGCCAAGAAAGATGGAAAAATCTGCATTTCTCAAACTCCATCGCACTTAAGACCCCCGGTGACTAATTTCAAAAATAGATATTTTGGACAATTTCGAAATACCCTATTTTCATAACTCTGAATTTCTAAAATGAAAGCAAGGAAAACTGTTTGCGGTGAGAAGGATTCACTTTAATCAAAATAGACCTCGAGGAGATTTCGTCAAGCGTAGGATATCTCAGACCTGCAAATTTCTTTTACCGATTCGTTGCCAATTCGGGAACTTTTGGTATTGGATTCGTTAAACCTTTAAAACACCAATTTGTAATTAAAACAGCGTTCCGACTTGGCAGCGACTTCGGAGATTGAGAAGGCCGCTGAAGTAGAAAAGAGTTTTTAATTCGAATAATTTAAAACCATTTTTTTAAGCTTTAACTTTACCTTACTTCATGAGAGAGTCTACGATCGGCGACAAAATTGTCGACGTGGTATGGGTTGCTAAGGAGGACCTTTACAGGGGACACTTGGTATGTATATGGTGGGCATGAACAGCATGCTGGGAAAAAACTATTCACCGCACAATATTTGTGTGGTGCTGCACGAGGAGATCATAGATCATAGGCATGGATTGCCAAGGAGGAGCACAGGGGATCAAGGGGACACTATATATGATGGGCATGGATCGCCAAGGAGGAGCACAGGGGATCAAGGGGACACTATATATGATGGGCATGGATTGCCAAGGAGGAGCACAGGGGATCAAGGGACACTATATATGATGGCCATGGATTGCCAAGGAGGAGCACAGGGGATCAAGGGACACTATATATGATGGGCATGGATCGCCAAGGAGGAGCACAGGGGATCAAGGGGACACTATATATGATGGACATGGATTGCCAAGGAGGAGCACAGGGGATCAAGGGGACACTATATATGATGGGCATGGATTGCCAAGGAGGAGCACAGGGGATCAAGGGACACTATATATGATGGGCATGGATTGCCAAGGAGGAGCACAGGGGATCAAGGGAACACTATATATGATGGGCATGGATTGCCAAGGAGGAGCACAGGGGATCAAGGGGACACTATATATGATGGGCATGGATTGCCAAGGAGGAGCACAGGGGATCAAGGAGGAGCACAGGGGATCAAGGGGACACTTTATATGATGGGCATGGATTGCCAAGGAGGAGCACAGGGGATCAAGGGGACACTATATATGATGGGCATTGATTGCCAAGGAGGAGCACAGGGGATCAAGGGGACACTATATATGATGGCCATGGATTGCCAAGGAGGAGCACAGGGGATCAGGGAGGAGCACAGGGGATCAAGGGGACACTATATATGATGGGCATGGATTGCCAAGGAGCACAGGGGATCAAGGGGACACTATATATGATGGGCATGGATTGCCAAGGAGGAGCACAGGGGATCAAGGGGACACTATATATGATAGGCATGGATTGCCAAGGAGGAGCACAGGGGATCAAGGGGACACTATATATTATGGGCATGGATTGTCAAGGAGGAGCACAGGGGATCAAGGGGACACTATATATGATGGGCATGGATTGCCAAGGAGGAGCACAGGGGATCAAGGGGACACTATGTATGATGGGCATGGATTGCCAAGGAGGAGCACAGGGGATCAAGGGGACACTATATATGATGGGCATTGATTGCCAAGGAGGAGCACAGGGGATCAAGGGGACACTATATATGATGGGCATGGATTGCCAAGGAGGAGCACAGGGGATCAAGGGGACACTATATATGATGGGCATGGATTGCCAAGGAGGAGCACAGGGGATCAAGGGGACACTATATATGATGGGCATGGATTGCCAAGGAGGAGCACAGGGGATCAAGGGGACACTATATATGATGGGCATGGATTGCCAAGGAGGAGCACAGGGGATCAAGGGGACACTATGTATGATGGGCATGGATTGCCAAGGAGGAGCACAGGGGATCAAGGGGACACTATATATGATGGGCATTGATTGCCAAGGAGGAGCACAGGGGATCAAGGGGACACTATGTATGATGGGCATGGATTGCCAAGGAGGAGCACAGGGGATCAAGGGGACACTATATGTGATGGGCATTGATTGCCAAGGAGGAGCACAGGGGATCAAGGGGACACTATATGTGATGGGCATTGATTGCCAAGGAGGAGCACAGGGGATCAAGGGGACACTATATATGATGGGCATGGATTGCCAAGGAGGAGCACAGGGGATCAAGGGGACACTATATGTGATGGGCATTGATTGCCAAGGAGGAGCACAGGGGATCAAGGGGACACTATATATGATGGGCATGGATTGCCAAGGAGGAGCACAGGGGATCAAGGGGACACCATATATGATGGGCATGGATGACCGGGGGGGATATATATATGGTAAAGGCTGATAGTTTCTATATATGGCAGACACTTCCTTTCGGGTGCTGCGCATGCAGATCATAGGTCTAAATTGCCAGAGAAGAAGTAGGCGGTGGAAATTGTTTGCTAGAGGAGTGATGAAGGAGTGGTAAACACAGAGATCAGAGGTATGGTCAGCAGAGGAGGAAATATGCATGTGAAAGAAACTAGAGGAGAGGAGAACTTTGGGGGAGACCAATAATGTGACTTAGAGGTAATGAAGAAGTCTAGGAACATTCTGTAGGTATTCACTTCACCACGAGATGATAAAAAGTTGGAAAATTGTTTTTGTTAAATATGCTAGAATATCAAATTATAACATTTGGTGCACAATATGGTCTTCAGCAGTTTTTAGTTGTACCCAAATTCAACTTGTAAGTTCAAAGTAGGATAAGAAGTAAAAAGTTGGAATTGAAGTTTGAGAGTAAAATGATGCAAATTTGGATACAGTCTGTGAATCAGGATGCAAAGACAACAATTTGCTAATTCTCAGTTAAACTGAAATTTTAGCCTAGAATGGTTCTTATATGTGACCGGGCACAGGATTTCGTACACTAACGCTTTACCGTTTAACGAAATAATCCGTTTACTATCCGTTTATCATCCGTTTAAAACGGATCATCAAAGCGTTTAAATGCTTTCTTCATCCGTTTAAACGCTTTGCTCATCCGTTTAACGTTTTCGACTAAACGTTTAAAGGGTTAACCTATCCGTTTTAAAAAAAATCCATCCGTTTAGCGGTTACTTGCATCCGTTCAACGTTTTTGAAGAGCAACGGTATAAAACAGTCCCAAGAAGCACCCGTTCAAAATCAATCACGCTTCGATCGAGCGGCTACGTTGGTCTTCGCTACAACTTACTGTTTGCAAATCTCTGGTATGAGAAGGTCTTCGATTAGTAGAATTCTCACTCAGATATTGAGACACGAGAGCTCGCATTACCTTACGAAAACGGAATGATATTCGTTAAGTAACATGAGAAGAGCGAGATTTGTTTTCATGCTTATGCAAATTTATTTCGATAGACGTGTACGGCAAAACTATTTACCGAATCGGTGGCCATTGGGTTTCTCATCTTTTATTTCCATCGATTGAAAGGAAACGAAAATGGCTTTATAAAAGCTATAATTACAAATTACTTTACGAAATCGAACGCTAGATGAAACATGAGCGAAAGAAAGTTGCGTAAGCAAAATTGTTTCGATGGTTAACCGACGGTGAAATCTACAAAATCGGCAGCTACTTTTACCTACGTATAATCCTTTTCTTAAGGTTTTTCACTTGATAGTGCGATTTCATTTTGGTCAATATGTAGAAGAAACAATGTAGGAACATGAAAAAAAAAAAAGACTTCTCGATTCTAATTTTTTTTTTTTTTTGTCATGATTGACAGATTGCTTCCTCTGCTTATATTTTATGCAAATTTTCAAACGCATTGCGAGCTCTCCAGTGCGAGACTCGCTCTCGGCTCGCTTTACTCGCCAGTGGATAGCTTAATTGCAGGCTAGTAATTTAATTTTACTTCGTTTTCTACTGGTGTCAGTCGAATATAATATTAGCATGAAACGTCAGTGTTCCGCAAGAACAATATTATTCGTATAATTGTTCGCAACGGTTTCTGTTAGTTACGTGCATGGCTTATCCCGCTGTTCTATAGCCCTCCTGATCCGTTCAAGGGTTTTGTCCATCCATTTTACGTTTTAGGCTATCCATTAATAGATCCTGTTCAACCGTTTAACGTTTTAAGCCATCCGTTTATTTTTTTTCTCGGCCGTTTCACGGTTGACGGAATCCGTTTTTGGACTTTGCCCTACCGTTTAACGCTTTGGATTATCCGTTTAAATGGATATGCAAACCGTTTAAACACTCTTACTACCCGTTTATTATCCGTTTACAAACCGTTTATTTTCAACCGTTTAACGAAAAAGCGTTAGTGTACGAAATCCTGTGCCCAGTCACATATAAAGGGAACTTAACTGGGAAATTTTAGTCCAACAGGTTCTTAAAGTTTAGTTTCTTGTAAGTGGGTTTTTTACTGTAACTCAGAATTTAAAACCCAACTATCTTTTTCTCAATCTTCAGGGAAATAAATAGTGCTCAGTCCTCACTGCATACCTGTTACCACATGTCAGGTTGATAAGTTATAGAAGAAGGAAATAAATAGTGCTCAGTCCTCACTGCATACCTGTTACCACATGTCAGGTTGATGAGTTATAGAAGGAAATCCACAACTACCCACTGAAGGTTCGTTCACAATTAACATCACAAAGGAAAGTAGATGGTGAAAAGTTTCTAGTTTGTGTAAACCTCTCAAAATTGCAAAATGTGACGAAGTGGAGACTGTTTTAATGTAAAGGACTGCAACGCTTAATCTAAAAACTAATTAGTCTGAAACAGCAGGAAGGAAGAATTCTTTAAGTCTAATGCATTCTTTGGTGCACAAAATAATCATTATATAACTACTGTATGGAGTGAGCAAGGAACATCACCAACACTACAAGCAACTACACAAATTATTTCACTTATCAATTGAAAACAAATCTGACTTACCTTCCGGGGGTAATCTATTAGTACCTAAATTTGTCAATAAACAAAAAAAAAACTGCTGTCAGTTGAAACCAATTTTTTTAAAATGACTTCAGTTAAAATCTGGATCATTCATCTCAAAATATCAGTAATAGGATGTCAACTGTAATGAGTGACCAAGACCAGACTTCTCCTTACAATATCAAGCAGACAGGTAATGAGAATACAGAAAAATATCAATCAGGGGATTTTAAGTTGATCCCACACCAATTTCTCCAAAGGTACATACAAACCATTGTATTGCAGACAGTGGGGAGAGTTTCTAATAAGATCTTGGGAGTAAAAGGGTTCAAACAATTTGATGTGTTGTAAATTTTCCCAGGAACATATGTCAAACCTTTTCAAGCCTTCAAGTTTCCATAAAATTAATTGGCTGTGTTTTCTCCTGGCTCATGGAAAGAACTGTTATACATTGTTACATCCCATCCCTCAAATGAATGTGACCACAGGTTTCTCCCAAACACCTAACCATTGAATTCTTAAGAGTGATCAGCATCTAATTTCTCTGTACAGTAATACTGCTGAGTCATTCATTACGATGATGAGAATAAGGGAAATGAACGCTAAACTATGGAAGCTTTGATCTAAATCAGACTTACAGTGTATTCCTGTTAGGAAAGAACACTGAAACAGAAAGTCATACCTGCATTAAAGTGAGGCCAATCTGGGAATATGACTGGATCAATCAAAATGTTGGCCACAACAGATGCCGCCATCACACAGGCAATTTGTTTCCATTTCTCACTTGAAGACTGCCTTTCATTTGCAAAGTCTTTGATGCCTTTGACTACCACCCATTCTGTCTTAAAATCATGGGCTGCTACAAACACTCCTGAAAAAAAAAAACATTCATGAATGTCTCTTAACACTGACATGTCTCTTAACCATTATAAGCTTATTTCTTTGCATCCTTGTGATAATTATTGTTCAATTGAGGTTCACACAGATTCACACTCTAGCTTCTGGTAAACATCCACATCACAGAAAGAGGTTAGTGTAATTCCCTATATGTACAACCAATGTTTACCAGAAAACTTGTACACCAAGACTGTAAAATTAGTTTTCAGTTTACATTTTTCAAAGAGACAAAATGCAATCAATTAGAGTGAACTCTTTCACTCCCTAGATCTAATTATCCTATAATGTTGGTTGGGAGAACTGGGTTTTGAATCCACTAATAATCCCTTTCTTGATATTTGTTCTATTTTTATTACTTGTCTGCTTGATATCATATTGATATTAGAAGGAGAAATTCTGTCTTGGTCAGTCTGGGGAGTTAAGGGGTTATTAAGGACTGTGATTCTACTCCCCAGGCCTCAAACAATTCAGCAAGATACTTTCTACATTTTAGAAGACACAACTTTGACAATTCATGACATCCTGAAGGGGCAAATCAATTGGAAATTAATTAACTTGTCACCTTCACCCTTACAAAAACATCTTCCTACCATACCCTAGCCTAAAACAAAATCAAATTTGTATATAAAATTCCTGCAAAGTTTCTTGAGCAAGCTGGGACAATTCTAGCACAGCTTTTCTAAAAACACTTGCTACATGTGCAAATACTGTATCTTTGACTCATAAATCATCATAGTTAACATGATTCTCACCTCCACCTTCCATTTCAACTGCAATTGCTTCAGGATGTTGGCCAATCATGTCCTTGTTTGCCTCTGAGATACTCAGAAACACTCCATCACAGTGCACTTTGGCATTATATTCATCAGCATTTTGTAAAGGTGCCTTCCACCCATCAGCCACATGTTTGATCAAGTTACCAATATCTCTGCTGGGGGGAGTTTTGTGTTCTGCTGTTATCAGCTTTGCTGAAACAAGCACATTTCCTAACTTGACCTCTCTGCTGTTCAAACCACTGCAGGCACCAACAGAAATAATAGCCTTGGGTCTCAAGAGTAAGATGGCATCTTTTGACACAGACAAAGAGCCCCCAGGAACATCAGGACCTTTGGAGCACCTCATTAGGGCAATTTTCATTTTCTTTCCATGATCAACACCCATGCACCCAAAGTACACATAGCCAATACTGTTGTGGTAACTCTTAAAGGGTTCCTTCAGGTAGGCAAAACAGCTTAAGAACTCAAAGTCCTCCACTGTTAATAACAGAATATCAACAAGGAGTTCAACATTGATCCAAGCTGAAGAGGTTCTTGGAAGATCACACAATCATCTTTGGAATTTCAATACTGAGCTCTGGTGAGCTGACCTTGGCTTTCTCTGCTGATCCATTTTCAGCACACTTAACTTCTGTCTCTGTAAAGGAAAAATGCAGTTTTAAACAAAATCATTGTACGTACTGATAATGAATTTGATCACAAGTACAATTACATCCAAACATTGTTGGTGAAGGACTTGTTTAAAATCATATCCATGTAACATGACAAATGTTTCCAGCAACAACACTGAAAACCTAATTGTCAGATCTGACCAAACCTTTTCACTCCCAAGATCTTCTTAGCAGTTCTCCTTACTGTCTGCTATACAGTTCTTATGATGCATGTTTGGAGAATTTGGATTGGATCAATTGATGATCTCCTAATTGATAGATTTTTTTAATCTCATCACTCATCTGCTTGACATTGTATTGCTATTGTAAGGAGAAAATCTTTCCTGGTCACTTACGGGAGTTAAAGGGTAAATAAAAAGTTAAGTTAAAATTCTACTACTTCAGTAAAGAGTTTAATGCTCCAAAAACCATGATACCATTTTTAACTCCAATTATAAAAGGAAAGACAAAAAACTGAACCTCTTACCATGCTTTGAGAATCCAAAGAATAACATAGTCACTAAAAGATTTGACTAAAAATGCACTAACATGTAAAATTCAACTTTTCAAATGTTTGCAGTCAAGTTTTGAAACACATTAGGTTACTCTTCCAAATTTGAAAACACCTATCAGTCGCTTAACATAATGTCACAATTTCATGTTTACTTTTAAATTTAAAACCCATGTCACCCTAATATCAGCATGCATATTCTCTACACTGTTCTCCCTAAATTTCCTAAGGTGCTAATGATGAGAATTTCTTTAACAATCAGGAGTTCTTTAGTTGGTGATCATTTCCTTTCCTCTCCTGACCTGAATATTTGATTCAGGGACATTGCGAGGAGACATTTCATGCAGATGATATCGATGGTCACTATCAAGCATCTACATGTGAGGGTTGGATCGAAAGGGAAAAATCGTTAGGTCTCCAGAGTAGACTTTGCCTTTGATGAGTCATATGACAAAGACTGTTCACACTGGAGAGTAAGTTTAACAGTTGGTATCAACAAAAAAATTACACAGACACCTTCCATTCCTGAATTTTGCTCTGAAATGTTAATAAGATCCTCCATGTCCTCTTCCTTCTTGGCCTTTTTTACTGTTTCATCTTCATGTAATTTGTCTGCAATACAGTCTTCATCCTTCAACCACTCTCTTAGAAGCTCTCCGTAGTCTTCCTCAAGATTGGCATGCGTATCATCCCGTTTAATTTCGTTGATGGCTTCCTGATAGGGAGGCCTTGCAATATCCACAAAGGTACCTTTGATCTGGTTCCAGTAGGAACTGAAAGTTGCATCATCAACTGAACCACTGGTAACATGGCTGTAAACTCTGTCTCTGAGGATCTTGATGCGAGTGATGTCAGCTGCTGGAGTGGTGTCTGTCAATGGCGGAAAAACATCATGGCCTGAAGTAGGAAGAGTTAGACCAAAGATATTCCTCAGAAGAAGTAGCAATACAAATGTGTCAAAGTTCCCTGAGGAGACTGAAGATTTAATTGGAGGATACAGTTTGTGCCACTGGGAGGTACTCAGGACTCTCTTCTTTCTAAGCGTTTGTAATTTTGCATGGTTCCGAGGATGAGCAAGAATTATGTGAAGGTTTTCTGGTGGACATATCCTGTCAAAGATCTCCCTCAGAACACAAGATCCAATATGTACGAGAAGGTGACATAACCGAGCATAATTGGTGGTTTCTTTGGTGGAACAATTTGACAGATTAGCAGAAGCCACGAAAACATATCTTCTATAAAAAATTGCTTGTAATTAATATATATAGTAGGCAACAACACAAAATGCAACCAATTATTAGCAGTCTATGATTGCCTTTGGCTACTGCAGTGTGATGTAAAATGTAAAGGTTTATTAAGCCTTATGTTAATTCCCGAAAGAATGTAGACAATAGCGGAATAACATTAAAGGAGGGTGACAAAATCATCAGGAATCCTCAAGAGGTGACCGAGACATTAAATAATTTCTTCACAAGCTGTACTAAAAGTACCAAAGAACAAAATCAAAATGGCTATCCAGCAGATTTATCGCACATATCAAGTAACTTAATAAGCAAGCCGAATGTGTCGCTAAGCAACACTAATCCAACAGAAGTTTACAAAGTAATGAGGAAACTTGCTCCAAACAAGGCTTCTGGATGTGATGGGATCCCTCCACTAGCAGTTAAAGAATCGATGGATGTTTTATGCTTCCCTCTTAGTACACTGATTAATCATGTTCTAACTTCAACTAAGATACCACAACAGTGGAAACTTGGCGAGGTCACTCCAATTCTCAAAAAAGACTGCAGCCTATTAAAAACTAACTATCGGCCGATAACGATTCTGCCAGCTTTATCGAAGGTTTTCGAAAAAATTGTTCATTGCCGAATAAGCCCGTATTTTGAAGAAATTTATCACAAATATGTGTTTGCTTATAGGAAATATCACGACTGCGACTCAGCACTTCTTAGTCTAACCGAACAATGGAAAAAAGAATTTGATAACAACAAATTGATCGGTCTGGTCTCTATGGACTTGTCCAAGGCCTTTGACACCTTACCTCATGAACTGATTGTTTTGAAATTAAAAGAATATGGAGCAGATGAAGCAACAACCACCCTGATAAAAGATTATTTATCAAATCGATTCCAAAGAGTGAGACTAGGGAATACACTTTCCAATTGGCAACCTATTTGCAATGGTGTACCACAGGGATCTATCCACGGCCCTTTACTATTTAACATCTTCATGAACGATCTTTCATATGTCATCGAGAAGTGCACATTGTCCACTTACGCTGATGACACTCAAATCTTTTACGCCGACAATCAACTCTCCAAAATTGAAGAAACAATCAACAACGATCTTATTAGTGCTGATATATGGTTCGCGCGTAATGGTATGAAGAGGAACAGTTCAAAATACCAGGCAATGGTGTTGGGAAAACACAAAGGAACTGATGAACCAGTGTTTAAGTGTGAGGAGTCACCACTTCCCATATCCAACACAATGGAACTTCTTGGCGTGACAATCGATGATAAATTGAATTTTGAAAAGCACATTGCTAAAATAATGTAGAAAAGTCAGTCAACAGGTGGCTGTATTAAAAAGGATGCAGAAAATGCTGTCTTTTGAGACTAGAAGGGATCATTACAAAGCCTTCATTTTACCACACTTTAATTACTGCTCCGAAACGTGGCACTTCTGTAATAAGAAGTCAGCTGACAAGTTAGAGTTGGTGAACAAACGTGCGCTCCATTTTGTTTTTAGAGATAAGTCCTCCCCTTATGAGGAACTTTGAAAGCGTATCGGTCTCTCAAGTCTTCGTGAACAGCAATTAGCGAAAATTTTGTCCACTATCTTTAAGATATTAACTAGTGATGCAGGACCAAAAAGCTTACGTGATCTTATAACAGTTAGGTGCTCCACTTATAATCTTAGGGGCACCACAATACTGGACCTCCCAAAAGTAAAATCAACAACCTTCGGGTTAAGATCATGGAGATATGCTGCATCGAAACTATGGAATGCTTTACCGGACGAGTCTCGAAAGATACAGACACTTACTAGTTTTAAAAATTACTTAAAAACATTAGATCTCATGGGACTCTAGCGCGGTGAGGATCTATCTTTAATTATATTTCAACTCGGTGACTACATTATTAAATTCTTATATTTTAATATTAGCCTGTTTTTAATGATTACATTTTACATTTTATATATTCTAGTTCTTAATTCTTAATTTATTTAAATTTATATACCTTCACAAGGCTTTATAATTTCCTTTTTTCTTTTTATTTCGTGGCGTACCTGTAAACTAGCTTTTAGCTAAGCGTTCTGACCACGTTAAATAAATTGATCGATCGATTGATTGATTCTTGTCAGTGCCAAACTTGGGAGAAAAGGAGGACTTGGTTAGAGCAGAGTTTGTGCACTGGTTAATTGACGGCTGGAATAGGGTAGTGTAAATGTTTCTTTTCAAGTTACAATTTGCACTTGATTCCTGGATTGATACACGCGTATATTGTGATAAACACCAAACCAATGTAGGATCTTTTCTTTCTTTATTCCTTTCCTATTCTTTGAGGTCTTCTTATATCGAAGTGGTCAACTGAGATCAATACTTGAAAAAATTACCTCAGTGTTCTGTGATCATAGCTTTAAGAATATCGGTAATATCAGTTTGGGAAACGAGCATGTGGCAATTAAAGGAGCCAAGAAAAGTAGAAAACTAGTGTTAGATTTTGCTTTGAATCACAACTACAAGTTAACATAATCACAAAATATGTTGTTGCTTACCAATGTTTGCGGGTTTTTAGTACTTTATTGAGGATTACAGTCTAACTTGTCATTTTTTTTACAAATGATCTGGATTACACAAGGTCTTATCCAGAACTGAAACGCTAAATATAATTTCCTGTCTAAAAAGGAACAAATCACAGAGGTATTTATCAAACCAAAAAATATTTTCCAGCTTCTCTCAGAAGTAGTGAAATTCAGCTTTAACCGAAGCGGTTACAGGTAGGAAACTAATAGAATGGGTACATGTTTAAATTTATCTCAATACAAAACTTCTCCTTTATGTATACTCTGCATACCTGGCGCTATGGCTATACCTGCTCCTTTCGAGTCTGCAGATTCGCGCCCTGGCCGCATCAGGTGTTTATTTTTTCCTTTTCTTTTAATCGATAAGATAATCGGTCAATCAAATACTAACGAATGTAAAAACGTTGTATGAAGATATCTTCAACAAGCACGTCTATAGTAGTAGCTAGTAGTAAAAAATGCAGCAAAATTCACACGCTGATGACGAACTAGTGAACCAACATCAATTGCTGCTGAATATAGAGATATCAAGTATATTTATGGGCTCCATCAAAAGGATGATTCGAAAATACCAACATGTACAGGAAGTGCTGACCGAAGCACAAAGGGACTGCAACACACGAGGCTTGCAGTTTGGCTCTTAAGATACATTTTCCGCACTAGTAATTACAGGAATCAAGCAGAAACGTGTATGGTGCATGAATGACTTTACCTTTGCACGAATCGTCCGCTAACGAACGTCAAATAAATCTTTGAAAGTAGAGATCAACCGTAGCCAACTCTAACATCCGCCATTTCACTACACTGAGCAGCCAGACTGGTTACCAGTTCCTGTCAGCAAATTTGAAAGAGAGACTGGCAGATTTAGTAAGCTAAGCCTATGACATTCTGAACTGTCAAAACATTAAAAACAAAAAAAACAAAAAAAAAAAAACCCACACTTCGCGCGATACTAAACACTTATCATGACATGTCAAAAAAATATTATGTGATCCTGAGCACTGAGAAACAACAATCATACATACATATACAAAATTATCTTTATTGTTTCCTGGAACAAGCGAAGTCGCTTCAAGGGGGAGTAAGGCCGTGGCCATTATCCCCTCTGATGCACCCGTACCGGGGGGGGGGGGGGAGGGAAAGGGTGGGTAAATGATAAAGGTAAGTTCTTGGGTTGAAAGCGAACTAAAAGTGACACATTACTGAATAAGAAAACGAGCGCAGGTGATATGAGAAGAATTTATGAGTAACTAACGGATGCTTCGTATTATGCCATTGGACAATACCTCACATGTTTGTATCAGGACTTTTAGCCATTTAAGGAGTGAAAGTATTTGGGAACGTGTCTTGAGGCAAATGCTCGGTTGTTTAGTGGAAAAAAGAATAGGTAGTTTAGACAACCAAGGAAGCTTCCAGAAGATCGATCCGTTGCAATTGTTTGATTTTCTTTACCGTCTGTCAAAAGAGATGGATGCCGTTTCGAAATTCGTTGTTTAATTTGCAGCTGACAAAAAATCTCCAGATACAAATTGTAATCATCAATCTAGCTTCTTGGTGGCCTTCGGGTTCTCCATGCAATCAGAATCACATTTCTAGACTCCAACAAATCAATATTTTTACCCATGTTGACACATACAACACGCAAACAAAAATATCAAGCTAAAGAGCCTCAGTGTACACCGTTGTCTGGAGAGAGATTTATGTATCCATTGAATAATTAAACCTAATGTTATCAATGCTTCCTTCAATAACTTAACCATTATTTGAACAATCGCGGCTAAATGTTTTAAAAGCTACCTTATATACTGTCTCCAATTTTGATTCGACACTGGGGCGCCCATTCTTTAACGCTTAAACACGTGAGGGTGACTAACATCTAATTTATCCACCAAGGTATCACTGCTTATGAGAATTATGGAAATTATTGCATTTTAAACTAAATTCTTCTCGTCAATACCATAGGAAATATATAAAAGATAGGAATGCTGATGTTGGGATGTAAAGTTCTGAGATAAGTGTGTGGATCAGAAAAAAAAAAAAAAAAAAAACAGTACGAGTTTCAGTAAAACTACAAACATTACATTGAATACCAAGATATAAATAATTGTGATATAGTGTTGCTGATGGTTGACCTGTCGATATAATCATTATTATCATAATGATTACTCCAACAGTCTACAACAATATAGGTTTGTATCGCATATTGTGGTGTCTAGGTATGTTGTACTGCAGTGGCTTGGTTGCTAAGGGACCGGTCATTTTTATTCCCTGAGGGGTGGGGTGGGGTAGAGTAATTGGGGAGATGAGAAGATTTTGATTGTTCCAGAATTAAATTTGTCTGTGCCCCATGGAAAATGTACTCGAACGAAAACTTACAAATAACTTACTATAAAGAAAAACATTTACCTTACAGTGGATAACTTTACAGGTATTTAAAAAAAAAAAAGGACACTGCTTCTTATAGAGTAGACATAAACATTGATCCACAGGACTACATTTCTACACAAACCCCATGAAATAACTCGACATAATTTACGTAACATTACGCAACGATATAAACATGAACCGCAAGTACACATCGCCGCCCGGGTGACAACTAATGAAACGTACAAACACGTTAACTAACAAATTAACATGTGAAAATAATACACAAGAAACAACAAGTGTGAGAGTAAAGTGTCATGTCTTGCACAAAAATACAAAGGTATTGACACGGCTAGGTTTAGAACCCAGACCTCTATACCCGGGGTCTAGTGTACTAACCATCAGGCTACTGAGACTCACTCTGTGTTTTTCTCAGCTCTGTAATATTCATAAGTTCCTCTTTCCCCCACACCCCCCCCCCTTCCCCGTTGTCATTGGCATTAAATCGGCATTAATTCATCTATAGGACCCCGATATCTCCTTTCATAATTCCTTTGTTAGAAGGTGCAGAGAGGTGACAAGACATTGTTTGTCTTCGTTAGCAATTCGAAGCTCTCCTACATATTGCCGGTTTTGGGATTTTGCAAACTAAAGATCTCCCTGACTGATTAATTTCACTTCCTATTGTTGTCATAGATTGTTTGGCCATGAAGCTGACTGTTTCAGGTAAAATAATCCATTTGCTTTTGCAAGATGGTTAACCATTTAAGGGACTCTCTCTCTTATTTCCACCCGGTCAATTTCGCGCCAAAAATAATTTTGACTGAAACTCTAGCTGTCACCTAAAAGACTTAACTTAGGACAGAGCTAATTAAAACTAGATATGTTTTGATTCGAAATAAACTTCTGACTTCATTAGGGACACTAATTATATCCCAATCCGTAGGGGTCGTCGCAACGTTTCAAAAATTGAATAACAGACATCCTTTGTAACATTGTGAGACATTTGATTCACATAGTTAAGCCACAAAATTTGAATCAGATTGCTAAAAAACCTGTCTAGGTTGCCAAGAAAGTTAGAATTTCCCTCTCAATATATTTGAAAAGGCGAATTTTAGCATATTTTGATCCCTCTAAATCGCCATCGGCCGATGGCCGTAAATAACCTTGATTTAGACGTTAAGTTTTGGGATTTGGGACCTGATTGACTATTCTATTCGACACAGCTGTTAAGTTTAGACCTATATAGGTAAACACATGCAAAACCCCTGTTCGTTTTCGACTTTTCAAAAGTTATGAGCGTTTTAATCAGCACATGTACGAGTATTTTCAATGGGTAATGCGGACCTCTCTGAAAGCAGAATCCCTGGTAACAACAAATTTTAACTAATTGACAGGGAAATGTGTATCAGCTGGAGGGGAGAATTAACGATCAGATCTTGGGAGTTAAAGGGTTAAGAGACAAGAGGAACAACACATGAGCAGGGTGGAAGGGAGGGGTGAGGTGGTCTCAACGTGTCCGTTGGAGAAATAAACTATGCCGTTAAATTTGTATTTGCATGTGTCAGGTGCTAAGTCACTAAAAACGAACAAAAAGCCAGGCGCGTAAAAAAAAAAAAAAAAAAAAAAGCAGCGGGAAACAGTGGCTTTCATTTATTGTCAGGGATATGGGGATGTGTAGTTTAAATACAATGCTGGGCGTCTGATTTTCTTAAAACGAGTCACTACTCACAAAACAACAACTCTCCAGAAACACTCCGTCAAACAACGGTGTATACAAAACAGAAACAAACTTTTAAAAGCCTAAGATCTTGTCTTCTGTACTAAATTGGCTGAGTTCACCCACTGAAAAGATATACTCGTAATCTATCGTCCACAGTAAGTTCGGAATCGAGCAAGTACAAAATTTCCATTTTAAATACATGTCAGGAGCTTTGACGTTAGACGCTCTTCTCAGCTCGTAATGGCCTTACCTCAATTTAATCCCAATCGCCTACTTGATATTGCCAGAAGTGATTAACACGTAGCTTCTCCCCATTATATTCATACATTATCCAGCAAACTGGTAATAAAAATTTAACACCTGGTAGTGTGCATCTAATATCAGATTCTCGTAACTAATTAACAAGGAAATGCGTAACACCTAGAGGAGAGAATTTACAATCAGATCTTGAGAGTAAAAAGGTTGAGGTAATTAAACCAACAAACTTAAAACTAGCCCCGTCTATTTGTCATCTTTTTAATTTATCTCTTGTAACTGGTGAACTCCCTGTTGAATGAATAAACTCTTTAGTTGTTCCAGTCCATAAAAAAGGAATTGAGATGAATTGAGATGAAATTATCGTCCAATTTCTCTTCTTTGCGTCATCTCAAAAGTATTAGTCACAGCGTTGTCTATTCAACTGCGTTAATAACCGCCTCGGTGCTCCTTTTGGCGATTCGAAACATTGTTTTCTCAAGGAACGCTCTACAGTTACACAATTATTGACATTCGCGGTGTTTGGTTCTCTGTACATCAACGCTTAAATTAAATTTTTATAACATGTTGTTTGGCTCCAGTGAGCGATTATCGCCACATTTCGCAATAGAGAAGAGAAACTAAAACAGTTCCGCCCAAAAAGCGAAGGTAAAGAAGCGTCAAAATAGCACTTACCTTTCTCAAATTTAGTCGTTCCGTACTGATGCGGAACTCGTAAACCACTGAATTCTACAACTTTAGAAAGCTCATGTTCTGATAAAACAAATCTTAACTCGACGATTTACATTTTGACTGACACAGTGATTAATTAGTCTTGCTGATAGTTAGACGAAAGTCCTACTGCAAGTTGCTCCTTTCCTCAGAGATGAAACCGAAGGCTTGAGGAAGAAGTTAGTAATACTCCGAGAAACCCGCTTAGTCTCCGCGTAGTGATCGAGAGAAAGAAACAAAGCATTGCGTCTCCAGCTTATTTTGAGTGGCACGCTATCATGCGAGGAATTCACGCGGACCAAATCTCTGACTCTATCAGTGTGCGTGACACTTGAATAATAATCATATAAATTGATTTCAAACAAGACTGGCTCTGTAAATCTTAAAGTGGTATGATGCATATATTCTTGTGAGCGTTTGTCGTGAAACTTGTACTGTCCAATAATTATACCTCGGAGATAAGTGGAGATCCCAGCACGGTGCATTGGAAGGACGTGGCTGTGATAAAAAAAAAAACAAAACAAAACAAAACAAAAAATTCAAATGCTTTAGCGTGCACCGCGGTGACAATGTTGGTGACAGTAGATCTTCGTGTCAAATTGGTCTGTAACTGTGAGTTATCAAAATTTCAAAAATGATCAGCAAGAAGAAGACTGAAAACAATTTATGATAAAAGAAATGCATTCTACCCAATCCTTTGTCACGTGACGTGATTAAAGGCATATATTAAGGGTTTTCACGCATGGCAGAGATTCACCTGCGCACATGTCAGACCTGGAGGATAACATGGATTTAAGGTACACTGATCAAGTTGTTTGTGGACAATTCAACCATGACAATGAAAAAAGAGGGCAATTTTAAAGAAATTTGCTTTTATCAACTGATTTAATAATGCAAATTGGCCAATGTTAAAAGTTTCTAAACATGACATTTCGGGCGCGGGAACGAAAAGTCAAGATTGAAAAATAAAGGAAGCGCTGTCTCGAGCGCTTCACTTTAAGCTTTTTCATAATCTCTCTTTCCTCTCTCCGCTGACGAATTTGTGATTGCAGTTACACCATAATACAGGTGACCACATGATTTAATTAGAGGCTGATTTTGGTGGATACGTTGCTCATCTTGTTTATGCGATTCCATTTTAAACTCTTCTACCACAGTGGACAGTTAAGGTTATTTCTTTGACGTATTCTCTTTGGAAATGAACGGAAATACTCCTGCAAAATCCAGTGGATGGTGAATCTCCTAAACGACTGTAGAGAACTCATCACTGAAACAAACCGTTCTTTTACTTTTCTTTGTATTTTGGGCTAGACTGCAGAATACCCGACCACTCATTTACATGTCATTAAATAAGAATAGGGTCTATTGCGTTATGCCTCGTTCTTCAAAGCCTCCCGACACATGTAAATGAGGTGGACGGGTAGTTTGAAGTTGATCCGTGTTTCAGTTGCACAGACGCTTGAACAGGCAAGCGTTACCTGACAGAAATACCCCCTCTCCCCCACCACACGCCGCCAGAAAAGAAAATAATATAAACGTATTCTGTCTTATGTTAAGCCTCTCACATAAATACTGACAACAGACATTGCTCGCCCTCACATTTTGCTCCTCTTTCTTGTTTCATTCAGTATTGAAGAATCTCTTTTTTCCTAATCACTGACGGCTTTTCCTAGAATACTGACCTGAGGGTTTAATGTCCCATGGAAAAACAAGAAAGGAAAAGAACGTGCCGACAAGAAAAGAAAACATGGACAGGATCAATCGGGAATGAATTCAAAGTGAGAATAATTGCATTAGGCCACTCTTATGCCATTATTTACAGTCACATTAGTCAACCTCGTTCCCAGGGCCTTTCCCTTAGTTGGGGGTGAATGAATGAATGAATGAATGAAAGCCTTTATTTAAAGAGGGTAGCACTTAATAGCCAGAGACCAATAAACTTGTGGCCCTCACAGATTACACAACTATATAATCAGATAAACATGTAAGCTAAAATATGTAAACATTTAAAATAAGCATTTAAAATAAGACAAGATTCAATTAAGAAGATATTATTAAATAGTAAAATGATGTAAACATTGTTGTTCCTTAAAAATCTTGGCAAACATGTTCTTTTTAAAACATGCTACAGAATCTAGTTTCCTAATTTCAGTACTATTCCACAGTCTTGTAGCCGAAACAGCGAAAGAGCGTCCTCTCTCTGATTCTCCGGGCTTTTGTATTTAGGACAAACAACATTAATGCTTGAATATCTAGTGTTGCGGGAGTGCCGCTTATTATTCAAAATTAGGTGTTCATTAAGATAATTCGGCAAACGCTTATACATTATTATGCATTTATCTATCTTATGTTGCTCATAAAACGGAATCCAACCTAGCTTGTTAAACAAAGCAACTGATGGTGTCGTGCGATCGGCATAAGAAATAACTCGTGCCGCACGTTTTTGCAATCTTAAGACCCAATAAACCGACTCTTTGTCGCAATTTGCCCAAACCACGTTGGCGTAAGAAATAACAGGGCGAATAATGCTATTATAAAACTGAAGTCACTGTTTAAGAGGTAAACAGGCTCGAATCTTACGCGGTATTGCGATTCTAGAGGCTATCTTTTTACATACTTTCTCAATATGTTCATTAAATGACAATTTGCTGTCAATTTCTACTCCTAATAAGGTGGCACAATCCACATTATTGAGCTGTTTTCCGTTTACAGTAACAACTATGTCACTTCCATTTATGTCAGCCACACATCTTTTCCCAGTGATCGTGAGTACTTTAGTCTTGTCTTCATTTAAGGGGAGCTTATTTGCTGAAGCCCAAAATTGAATTTCAGAGACAGACTTATTTAGTGAGGAACTCAAGTTGGCTAAGTTTTTCACATCCGCAAAAGCGTTGGCAGGCATATCGTCTGCGTAAAGGTCCAACTGAGCACTTTTATACAAGGGCAAATAATTAATAAACAAAATGAAAAATAAAGGATCTAAATACTGCCCTGAGGGACTCCATGCAACATCAAAGCTTCGCTTGACTCACTCCAATTTACACGGACAATTTGCTTCCGATCCGACAAATAAGAGTGACACCAGGCAAGCTCCCGGGTGACTATACCGTACAGCTCCAACTTACGCAACAATAGCTTATGGTCCACTATGTCGAAAGCCTTTCGATAATCGACCAGGACCATGCCGCATACTTGATTATTATCTAAGCCGAACAAAAGCTCGTAGCGAACTTAATTAGGTGGAGGGGTGGAGCTTGAGGTGGGAACTAAGGGCAAAGGCCTTTGGAACGCGGTTCTCACATCCGCTAGTAATATTGTAAGACTTTATTTATTGAGGATAGCACGTGATAGTGCACAAACACTAATAAACTTGTGGTCCTCCTAATTACAATAAATATATAAATACAATAGAATCATTAATATATTGAAGAAAAAAAAAAAAAAAAAAGATTACAAATATAAATAGAAATTTAGCTAATTACAAATAATATTTAATTGATAAAATATATAATACAAGATAATATAAACAAGTAAGAATATATAAAACTACTATCAATAAAATTTACCGATTAGCGATTTACCGATTAAATTTACCGATTTACCGAATTTACCGATTAAAATTTATCGACTTAGCCTCGTGTGCTAACTTTTTTTCCTTTCCACATTTTGATGTAATCTGCAATCTATTACGTAGCATATACAGGGCAACGTGGAATCTGAAGTCTGTGTCACAATGGCCTAGAGAGCGATTTTTGTATTAAATAATTAAAACTTCCTGTTAGCGCTCACTGCAACAACTTAACCGTGATCTGCACTCTCCCTCGGTTTTACTTCATATAACGGTGCATGCAAAAACGACAAACTACTGAAGGCATAAACCTGTACGATAAATTGGCTTGGTTCACGCAATAAGAAATTTAATCCCGCAACCTATGTTTGCAATAATTGACTCGGTTTAAGAATGGCTCAAGAATGAGTTCGAAATCAAGTAAGTGCAAGAAAACAAGCCTTTTTTCAGAAAATGCCAGAAGTTATTAACATGTAACTTCTCCCTGTGATATCCATATATTATCTGGCAAACAGGTAATGAGAATTTAACACTTAGTACTACAAATCTAACACCAAATTCTCGTAACTAATTAACTAGGAAATGTGTATCAACTAGAGGGAAGAATTTACAATCAGATCTTGAGAGTAAAAAGGTTCAGGCAATTAAACCCACAAACCAAAGGTATAGGAAGCAAGCAACCTATCAACAAATTCTTTAATCAATGCGATTCTATTTACAACAATCGTTTTATTTCACTCACATTGAGCTATAACAGTTCAAGTACTTTGTAACTCTCGTTTACCCAGAAAAAAAGATCTACAAAAGTTACTTCGAGTACCTATAATAATAAACTATCAAGTCCACAAAAACTATTAACGTTTTCAGGCTTCAAGCTGCTTTCACGACAGCCTTTTACCATAAAGTTCTACTATGATCAGTAATGATTCAAAATATTTTGTTTCCACCCATTTCGTAACTGTTCCTTTTTTAAGATTTAGCTTAAAATAAAGATCATTAAAATAAATTGGCGAGATCTCTTGTAAGCTAATGATGTAGATTAGTTTGACGCTGCTTCCCACTTTTTACAGAAAGTGCTTTAAATAGCTATATTTCTAAATTGCAAGTTGAAAACCTGGTCTGTATTTCTCCACTATGGCTTGAACAGATTTTTTTTTTAACTTACTAATACTATAATTATCCCGAATATCTAGTCTGGTTAGCGTACAGCTTGGATTCTTTAACGCTTCACATAGACTGTCAACATCGGTACCAGTGATCCCATTGGCATTCAGATTTAGTGTGGTTAGCTTACAGCTTGGATGCTGTAAAGCTTTACATAGACTGGCAACACCGGTATAAGTGATCTTATTTTCCCTCAGATTTAGTTTGGTTAGCTTACAGCTTGGATGCTGTAAAGCTTCACATAGACTGGCAACAGCGGTATCAATGATCTTATTACTCTCCAGATTTAGTGTGGTTAGCTTACAGCTTGGATGCTGTAAAGCTTCACATAGACTGGCAACACCGGTATCAGTGAACCTATTATAACTCAGATTTAGTGTGGTTAGCTTACAGCTTGGATGCTGTAAAGCTTCACATAGACTGGCAACACCGGTATAAGTGATCTTATTACGACTCAGATCTAGTCTGGTTAGCTTACAGCTTGGATGCTGTAAAGCTTCACATAGACTGGCAACACGGGTATCAGTGATCTTATTATAACTCAGATTTAGTGTGGTTAGCTTACAGCTTGGATGCTGTAAAGCTTCACATAGACTGGCAACACCGGTATAAGTGATCTTATTACGACTCAGATCTAGTGTGGTCAGCTTACAGCTTGGATGCTGTAAAGCTTCACATAGACTGGCAACACCGGTATCAGTGATCCCATCCCTCAGTCGTCCTATAATCAATCCAGACACAAGAGAGTGTTCATTGATCAGTGAATTACAGACTCGTTGTATTCCAGACATTGTTAGGTGGGAATCTAAAAGGTTCAACTTCTTAACTGGGACGAACTTATCAGAACATTTGCGTTGTGCCTCTCTAGCTTCCTCTTTATTTAGTTCACTGATAATGTCTAATACAAATGATACTGCAATGCTGTCTATATCTGATAAACCACTAAAATGCATGACGCCGAGTGAACTACTGAACGCTTTCGGATGATTCCTGATAAACGTTTTAGCGAATTCTTTGTCTTGATACTCACTCAGACACTTTGCTCTGAGTAATCCAGTAAAATGCCCTGAAACTTGACGACGGGTCAACAACTTTTCCATCAGTTCCTCTTTTCCCTCACTTGACAAAATGCCAGCCATGAATTGGAAAACCATTTCAGAGCATTTCTCGACTGGAATACAATTTTCCTTTACAAACCAATGGGCGGCTAAGAATTCTTGGACAGTGAGGTGTGTGAAGCTGAAGTGTTTCGTGGTTTTGATCGAACCAGTCCTATAAGGCTGACCACAGTAAAGAAGACCACTACCTTTTAGTTTGTTGACTTCTTCCAACTCAAAACCGCCTTCTATCTCGCTTTCATCAAAAGTTGGCTTCCTTTCAAGCAGAAGTTTTGCCGCAAGTTTCGATAATTTCTCTAATGTGGTTTTGATGACCGGAGGAGGCTTGAATTTGTTAGGAATTTCTTTGTGTTTGTATTCTGACTCAGAGCAGTGCTTAAGTTCAAAAATATCAATAAGTTTTGTGTAAATGTCGGTTGTTGAGACAGGAAGGTCACGAGGATTTCTTGTTTCGTTTAGAGTATACTCCATCTCGAAGCACAACAGATAACAGAGCATAGGAATATGAGCAAAACTGACTAGGTTCTCATCCTTCATGACATGTTCAAGCACAGCGCTCTTCATATTTTCGTTTTCCTTGAAGTACTTTTCAATGTATTCTTTAACCTGTTGTGAAGAAAATCCTACAATTTCTACGTACCGTTTAAAACGGATTCCTCCCAGCTTATCCGATTCATCAGGCCGCGAGGTTACAACAACGACAGAACCTTTCAGTATCTCTCCCTTGATGAGTTTTGAACATAAAGCGGCCACCGGCATTTTACATCTAGCGTCATTCTGATATTCTTTCCCCGAGTCTCCAGTGATGTAATCTTGCTGAGAATACTCATCATAGCCGTCAAGGATAATCAAAACTTCTTCGGGATGGTTTACAATATACTCAAATGTAACGTCATCTAATATTGAAGAAAAGTTTAAGATTTCGCGCAAGGTCACACGCTTTTCCTGAAGGAAATTCAATTGACGGAAAGCAAACAAATAAGCAAATTTAAAATTTGGAATTTTAATATCTTCTCTTGCTTGGAATAATTTCTTGTTGGCCCAATCGCGAATCACCTTTTGGCAAAACAGAGATTTTCCAATCCCTGCTTTTCCAACGACAAGAATAGAATTAGGATTCTCCTGATCACTACTCGTACCGAGGAATATTTCATCACAGTGCTTAACTGGAGTACCGCTGACTTTTCCGAAATACTCAAGGTCTTCTCTCCTTGAAGGAGAGGTCCTCCTCCTCTCCTTGAGGTCCTCTCTCTCTCTCTCGTCATTCCTGGTGAGGCCTTTTCTTCCATGTTGTATGAGAAGATTAGTGAATATTTCATCCGTTTTCGCGTTGGAAATGGTGTGAGAGGCTAGCAGTTTGGGTTGGTACTCCGTTTGGTCCGTAATGGAAGTCTTTAAAGCTGTAGTGTAAGCAGTTATGGCTGAAGGATAAGAAAGAGAAAATATTGAATAAACAACAAGAACGCGAGGAGAACAGTTTGTGTACTTTACTGAATTCTTACTCTTCAGGGTTGAACTTTTAACATGAGTTGTTGTGTAGGGACTAACGGCTAAACAAAAGGGAAAGGAAAATATCTTATTAATAATACGAACACGAGTAAAGGCAGTTTAAATACTTTCTATCGAATTCAGCACAGGGAGATTAACTAGCAAAGAGCTGAGTGCTTGAAAAGTATCTATTGCGTCTATTAGTTGAGAAATCGATCCCTTTCCAACGGATAGAAAAGGTTGTTTCGTTAAGGCGTCATTTCTCCCTTAAAAATCAAGTATATCATAGGGTCAACCAACCCTTTCGGGCGGCTGGTATATCAGCTGACAATGTCCACTACTGCGAGACTGTCTGAAAAGTGAATATTTGCAGAGGTAATCGTATAGAGCCGAGTAAAATTAAGGATTAATTTCACGCGTGCTTTCAGAAATCTAATAAGAAGATCAGTAACACACGCTGTTAAGCACGTTCGTGGAAAGCCATTTCAGTTTTCACTTAGCTTTATTTTTGTACAACAACGTCAAAGAAATGAAAGCAACCCTGTTGAAAAACACTTGCCAGCAATGATATCAAAAGTTTTGGGCAAAGGTAACCTATTTTAACGTTTTCTAAATTTTGCTACGTGCTGCGGTATGAGTATTAAACCTATTGTCACAAAGTTTCTCAATTCTTTGTTTTACGAAAAGCAGCGTTACTCCTGGATTTAGGACCCAACTATTTATTTATTTATTTATTTATTTATTCATTTCATTAATTTTGCAACTATTCTACCCAAAGTTAAGGTACAGTACATACCACTCTTTGTCTTAAATGTTCTGACGTCTGGCTCACTGTCTCCTTGTTTGTTGACAGCAAACAGCTTCACTTCGTACTCTGCGTCATACTCGAGACCAGTTATCTCGTAGTGAGTTTTCACAATGTTTTCCCTTTGAACCAGTTGTGTGGATTGTGTCATGGGTTGTTTCGTCCATTCCAGACGGTATTTAATGCTGCAATTACTGCCGTTGGCCTCTACTTCTGACCAGGTCACAGTGAAATGTAAGTCAACTTCACCTTCTGCATTTGTGATGATTGGTTTCTCAGGTAGACCTGTTTAAAATAATGATTCTTTTAAATTTTGTCTCTGCTGAAAGTGTAATACTATGACTTGATTCATTGGCGTGCGTGATGAATTTGAATTTCAGCAACATTAGCAACATAGCCCCCCCCCTTAAATAAACTAGTGGATTTTTTTTTTTAATACTTGTCACACACTTTGCCACCTGCTGATTATCCTATCAGTGGGGAAAGGGGTAGAGGGGTTGAAAGAATCGAGAAGTGATTTAACCCCTTCCCCCAGTAAATTCCCTGAAAAGAGTGCAAAACTATTCAAAACAATGATTCTTTTAAATTTTGTCCCTGATAAAAGTGAAATACTGACTATATTAGTAGATTCTTTGACCTGTGTAATGAGTTTGAATTCCCTAGCAACACAGCCCTCCCTCCTTAACTTCACTAGCAGATTATTTAGCTTTTTTAATTACTTTGGTGACACTCTGCCACCTGCTGATTTTTCTTTTAAGTAGGGGAGAGAGAGGGGGTGGGGTTTAAAAAAATTGAGAACTTTGTTTTACCCCCCTTGCAAATTCACTGAAAATGTACAAAGTTGGAATAAATGTACTCAGTAAACATACATGCCAAAATATTAAATCATGATTTAAAATTCACAATATGGGCCTCAGCAGTTTTAAGTTAAATCCAAACTCAACTTGTTATTTCAAAGTAAGACAGCAAGTATAATAATTAGAACTGAAATGTAAGAGTAGAATAAAGCACATTTGGCGCAGTTTGCAAATCAAAATCCACAGACAAAAGATTTTCAATTCTGTACCATGATCATTGAATTGTGTACCTTCAGAGGCATACATTTCCAAATGGTTGGCTGGCAATCAACACCAAATTAAAAAAAAAAAATTAAACAAATTGACATAATGATATACATTAAAACAAGGTTCATGAACTACTTGTCCTAGCATAAAAAAAGTTAATCACAAGTCTAACAAGTGTGATTTACAACCAAATCAAAATTAGTGATAGTTAAAGAGATGCTGGGCAAATCATTCTCTTATCTTATAGGAGAGCTGAAGTATGAGTATTAATCCTGTTGTCACAAAGTTTCTTAATTCTTTGTTTCACAAAAAGCAGTGTTACACCTGGATTCAGGACCCCACAATATTCATTTCATTTCCAACTAATCTACTTAAATTTTTAGGCAGAGTAAAGGATATGTTAAAGTGACACTATTTATAGCCCGATGAGTATGGATATCATAGTATTCAAGGTCGCTAAGGAGTAACTATGCAGGGGAAACTACCTCTGATGTGATGTGTATGGAGATCCTTGAATGGGTTGCCATGGAGGAAATATGAAGCGTGAATGGGACACTAACTATTGGGGTGTGGAACTTTAGGGAAGATCAAGTTTATATGTGACTTGGAGGTAATACAGAAGTTCAAGAAACATTTGGTATGAATTCACTTGCAACCTATGATTGTACAGTATGATACAAAGTTGGAAAAATGTTGCAGTAAATATGCTAGAATACCAAATGATAATTTAAGGCTCACAATGTCAGTTTTAGCAGTTTCTAGTTTCATCCAAACTCAACTTGTAATTCCAAAGTAAGAAAAGAACTATAATAATAATGATTGGTATTGAAATTTGAGAGTATAAAATGATGCAAATTTGGATGCAGTTTGTGAATCAGAATGCACAAACTCAAATTATTTTTATCACTCTTCTTATGAGAGCTGCAACACGAGTATTAAACCTGACGCCACAAATGTCCTCAATTCTTTGTCATCTGAAAAGCAGTGTTACTACTGGAGTTAACAATGGCTAAAGAATAGGTAAAGGAAAATATCTTATTAAAATGTGAACACCAGGAAATCCAGTTGAAATACTTTTTATCAGTTTCAGTCCAAGGAGATTAGCTAGCACGGAGCTGAGAGCTTGTAAAATGTCTATCGTGTCTATAAGATAACAAATTGATCCCCACTTATGCTTAAGCAGATTTCTTTTTCTGATTCATGACCAATCCGGGACCTTTAGGCAATGGATGTGCTTAACCCCAAAACACCAATATGTAATTAGAACAGCATTCCGACTTAGCCGCTACTTTGGAGATCAAGAAGGCCGCCGAGGTGGAGTTAAGACAAGATTTTTGAATCTGAATACTTTAAAACCATTTTTGAAGTTTTGAAGTTTACCTAACTTCATAGAAAAGTCAAAATCTGCAATTGGCAACAAAATTGTCAACATATTAGTCTTTCTATTGCCCTGGTTAAGTTAACCTATTTGCCTGAATAGTCCCAGGCTCTAAGAGAAATATTTACATTATCAAACGACAGATGTTGAAACAGGTGCTGTGACAATTGGTTCCGTTCTCATCTAGTTTTGGAGTACAGTCGAGGTGAAAAATCTGGTTAAAAACCGTTTCAAGGCGGAGCATTGCTACATTCAGCGATGTGCGTAATGAATTCGAATTCCTTAGTGAGAGAGGCCTCCCTCCCCCTCCCCCACCCCCTTGAATAGACCAGAGGATGTTTTAGTTTTTTTTAATTACTTCTCTGAAACCTTGCAACCTGCTGCTTTTTTTCAAGTAGGAGGAGAGTGGAGGTGGAGTAGAAAAAATAGAGAAGTAATTTGTATGGATTCCCAGGTCGGGACAAACTGGCCAGGAGACATTACCTAAAGGAATGTTGAAGGAGTACTAAAAATGGATATCATAGGCATAGTTGGCAAAGGGGGAACTATGCCTGTGGAACTAACAATAGGGTTGTAGAATTTTTAGGGGAGATCAACTAATGTGACTTGCAGGTAGCCTGTAAGTTCAGAAAACGTTTGGTATAGATTT
Organism: Stylophora pistillata; assembly: GCF_964205215.1. Classification (NCBI taxonomy): domain Eukaryota; kingdom Metazoa; phylum Cnidaria; class Anthozoa; order Scleractinia; family Pocilloporidae; genus Stylophora; species Stylophora pistillata. The sequence goes on from NC_142525.1 coordinate 6,773,992, forward strand.
GGTCTACAGTGAGGTGGTACATAGTTGAAAAAATGTTTACAGTAAACATATATGCCAGAATATTAAATCATGACTTCAAGTTCACAATATGGGCCTCAGCGTGTTCGAAAAAGTTTGGGAAATCATTGTCTTTTCTTTTACAAGTGCTGCGGTATGAGTATTAAACCTATTGTCACAAAGTTTCCCAATTCTTTGTTTTACGAAAAGCAGCGTTACTCCTGGATTTAGGACCCAAGTATTTATTTATTTGTTTATTACATTTGCAACTATTCTACTCAAAGTTAAGCTACGGTACGTACCACTCTTTGTCTTAAATGTTCTGACGTCTGGCTCACTGTCTCCTTGTTTGTTGACAGCAAACAGCTTCACTTCGTACTCTGCGTCATACTCGAGACCAGTTATCTCGTAGTGAGTTTCCACAATGTTTCCCCGTTGAACCAGTTCTGTGGATTGTGTCATGGGTTGTTTCGTCCATTCCAGACGGTATTTAATGCTGAGATTACTGCTACTAGCCTCTACTTCTGACCAGGTCACAGTGAAATCTTTGTCAACTTCACTTTCTGCATTTGTGATGGTGGGTTTCTCAGGTATACCTGTTCAAAATAATAATTCTTTTGAGTTTTGTCTCTGATGAAAGTGAAAAACTTACTGTAACTACATTCTTCGCTGTGTGTAGTGAATTTAAATTCCCTAGCAACACACCTACCCTTAAATAAACAAGTGGGTTTTTTAGTTTTTTCAATTACTTCTCTGAGATTTGGCAACTTCCTGATTTTCTTTTAAGTAGAGGGGAGAGGGGGGTGGGGCAGCAAAAACGGAGAAGTAATTCTTACCCCCCTTGCAAATTCACTGAAAAGGTACAAAGTTGGAAAAAATTTACTCAATAAACATCTATCCCAAAATATTAAATCATGACATAAAGTTCACAAGGTTATATCTAAAAACAACATGTTACTTCAAAGTAAGACAACAAGTATAATGATTGGTACCGAAATGTACAAGTATAGTAAAGCAAATAATTTGGGTGTAATCTCTGAATAAAAATACTTAGACAAAAGATTTTTAATTCTATACCATGCATGATCATTGAGGTGTTTGCTTTCAGAGGCATACATTTTCAAAATCGTTGGCTGCATGGTAATATAATCAATACCAACAAAAAGATTCAATAATTGATGCAACAAGAAACATCAATAAAAGATTGATAAACTACTCTTTCCAGCATTAAAAATTAGAGACAAGTCTAATCAGTGCAATTTACAACCAAGTTTAGGTGATAATGGTGAAAAAAATGTAAAAATGTTGGGCAAATCATTCTTTGTTTTTTATACAAGAGCTGCAGTATGAATACTAAGTCTGTTGTCACAAAGTTTCTCATTTCTTTGTCTTTAATTAAAAGCTGTGCTGTCACTGGATTTTAGACCCAACAGTATTTATTTGATATTTCATTTCAACAATTCTGTCAAATGTTAAGTGAGAAGTCTTAAATAAAGGTACATACCACTTTTTGTCTTAAACGTTCTGACATCTGGCTCACTGTTTCCTTGTTGGTTGACAGCAAACAGTTTCACTTCATACTCTGTGCCATACTCAAGACCAATCATCTTGTACTGAGTTTCCATAATGTTGTCCTGTTCAACTGATTTTGTGCATTCTGTTATGGGTAGTTTTGTCCATACCAGATGGTATTTTATGCTGCAATTAATGTCGTTACCCTCTACTTCTGACCAGGTCACACTAAAATCTTTGTAAACTTCACTTTCTGCATTTGTGATGATTGGTTTCTCAGGTAAACCTGTTTGAAACAATGATTCTTTTCAAATTTGTCTCTGATGAAAGTGAAATATGTACTATGACTAGATTCATTGGTGTGTGTAATGAATTTGAATTCCCTAACAACATAGCACCCCCTTAAATAAATCAGTGGGTTTTATTATTTTTTAATAACTTTTTACACTTTGCCATCCACTGATTTTCTTTTGTATAGGGGAGAGGGGGCGTGGGATTGAAAAAAATCGAGAATTTTACCCCCCCCCCTAGGAAATTCACTGAAAAGGGTGCAAAGTTAGAAAAAAATTATGTACTCAGCAAACATATGTCGGAATATTAAATAATGACATAAAGTTCACAATAAGGGCCTCAGCAGTTTTTAATTATATCCAAACTCAACATGTTACCGTATTTCAAAGTAAGACAACAAGTATAATAATGATTGGTACTGAAATGTAGGAGTATAATAAAGCAAATTGGGTGTAATCTGTGAATCAAAATACTCAGACAAAAGAGTTTTAATTCTATGCCATGATCATTGAGGTGTTTGCTTTCAGAGGCATACATTTTCAAAATCATTGGCTGGTAATCAATACCAACAAAAAAATTCAACTAATTGATGCAACAAGAAACATCAATAAAAGATTGATAAGCTACTCTTTCCAGCATCAAACATTAATCACAAGTCTAATATCAGTGTCATTTACAACCAAATTAAAGGTGACCATAGTGAAAAAATGTAAAAATGTTGGGCAAATCATTCTCTTTTCTTATACGAGAGCCACAGCATGAGTATTAAGCCTGTTGTCACAAGGTTTCTCAGTTCTTTGTCTTTAAGTAAAAGCTGTGCTATTACTGGATTTAAGACCCAACACTATTAATTTATTTCATTTCAACAATTCCACCAAACATTAAGTGACAAGTTTAAATAAATGTACATGTACAGTACATACCACTCTTTGTCTTAAATGTTCTGACATCTGGCTCACTCTCTCCTTGTCTACTGACAGCAAACAGCTTCATTTCGTACTCTGTGCCATACTCAAGACCAATTATCTTGTACTGAGTTTCCACAATGTTTCCCTGTTGAACCAGTTCTGTGGATCCTGTCATGGATTGTTTCCTCCATTCCAGACGGTATTTAATGCTGCCATTACTGCTGTTAGCCTCTACTTCTGACCAGGTCACAGTGAAATCATTGTCAACTTCACTCTCTGTATTTGTGATTGTTGGTTTCTCAGGTAAACCTGGGCAAAATAATGTTTCTTTTAAATGTTGCCTCTGATGAAAGCGAAGCATTCATGGTAACTAATTAAAATACATAAACATGTAAATTAATCATTTCAACAAGTAATAAAAATGCAGAAGGTCTTCACAAAACAGTGGTTGGTTTGCCAGGTCAACCTATTCAAATGTATGTCTTCCAAATTTTTTCTGATGAATGCCAAATAGTTCAATCATGTTATTCCTACTCTAAAACATGAGTAATTGTAAATCTGTTAGGGTTTCACAAATAGTATTGATAGAAGGGGATTTACACTGTCAATGATTTTCATATTGTTTCCATGGCCCAGTTGTATTCAAACTTGTACTAAAAGCTAAAAATCTAGGTTTAATCTACCAATCAACATAAGAGGTAATTGTAATCAAATGTCATTGAAAAGTAGAAAAAAACACATGTATGGAAATCGTCATTTTTTTTTTTTTGACAAATGATATTACCCCTTCGCACCCTGACATTCTCTGTATACATGTTCTCCATAATGTACTCTTTACATTTCCTACAGTGCTGACATTAGGAGAGTTTGTTTAACAAGGTCAGGGCTCCTATAGCCTGTGATCATTTCCCTTACTCTTGTGTGATTCAGCGATGATAATTTAAGGAGAAATTTGATGATAGTTAAGGGTTAAAAAGTTTAAATGCAGAGGCTCTCAAAATCACATGTCAGATCATTTCATTACGCTGACTGTTTACATGCATGCCCACTACCATTCATTCAAACTGTTTACCATTTTATGTTGCTTCGATTATCCAAACGCTCATTTAAAAACAAAAAACCCACAAAACTCTGTTCTCTCAGTGTGCAATAATCATGTTGGCATTTTTTTCAGACAGATTACATGGTTTCCATTAGAAAGCATCCATGTGCTACAATAAACAAAGAGTTCTGAAATGAAGTGGCAAATGTTAAATCCAATGAAATTAATTAGGTACACACCAGTCTTTGTCTTAAATGTTGAGACCTCTGGCTCACTTTCTCCATGTCTGTTGAAGGCAAATAGTTTCACTTCATACTCTGAGTTGTACTCAAGATTGGTAATTTTGAAGTGAGTTTCATCAGTGTTTCCTTGTTGACAAAGTTTGCTGGCTCCTGTCAATGGTTTCTTCCTCCATTCCAGACGGTATTCAGGGCTGACATCGGTGCAGTTTGTATTTGATGCTGACCAAGTTAGAGTGAACTCTACATCCACCTCACCTTCCTCTTTTTGGATGGTTGGTTTGTCAGGTAAACCTTTGAAAAATTAGGATTTTTAATTCCTGACAGATGCAACTGTTACTAACAATAGATCTTTGAGGTAATTAACCATATCTCTAAAACATTGAGTGTTCATCTTGTATAATGATCTCTTTCACAAATGATATCAATGCAAAACTATCCATTACAATTATGACATTATGACTGAACAAAAGAGTTACATCAAGTGCATTTTCTATGCTCCTTGAACCCTTTGTATTACTTTGCTCTCATCTCATTGGCCTTTAATTTGTTTAGCCAAAATATGATTCTTCTTTTCTTAATTCTGTACAATTCCCTAACCAATGTACACTACAATTCAACTCACCTAAGATGTCTTCTACTCTTGATTTCTTGAACCAAACTGGATCACATATAAGCTGCTGCTCATTAATCTCAAAGTTTAGAATACCAACTGCTTTAGTGTTCCTCTCACCCTCTTCCAGTAAAACAGTCGAGCAACACTCTGCAGGGCTGGGTAGGTGACTATCATCATTAAATTTTTCAGGAACACGTTTCCCATCAGTGTATTTGTATCGATTACTTTCAATATAACAGAACAGAGGTTTGCTTTCCTTTACACCTATCTTAGGTTCAAGATCCTTTAAGATACTGCAATGCTTGCGTCTAAATCGGTCATGGTTTAGCTCTGAACACTCTGAATCAACAAAAATCACAACCAATCCAGAAGTGTTATAGAATGGACTTTCCTTGATGATACTCCCCAACTGAAAACATTTTGATTTTGAATTTGATTTAGTAAACTCCACTTGATATTTCTCAGCATCAAAGTTCTCTTTTGGAATAAGTCTGCAACTTGTTATGATAAAGTACTCACTCCAATCAGGGTTTTGGACCTTAGGCTCATAAATTAAACACCCCCAGCCAACAGCTCCATCTTGACGAGTTATTTTGCAGAGAGCCTTGGGTCTCTCCCTTTCAAGTACATCACATGATGGCTGAAACATGAGCTCCCTGAAAGATTTTGCCATTTCACTGGTAAGAAGCTAGGATTACCTTGATATAAGAGAAAAAAAAAAAACACTTAATAACATGATATTCAAGTTACAACCATAAAGATGCACATACAGTCATACTGAATTTGTTTGGTTCAAAGACCTTGCAAGCAGGCTGGTCATTTATCAAATAAGATCCATGTAATTGACTTTGCCACAGGAGTAGTCCTGTTAATGGTCTTAGTCCATCACTAGATTATGATAGCCAGTAATAATATTCTCATACTTAAAATGTTCATCATGTTACTGTTGTGATTCCCCTAAAAACCAACTCTGATCCACAGGGATACAATTGGCCACTGAAACCAGAATGCTCCCTACAATCAGTGGTTTTAATAAATTTTTCCATCTGAAGCTGCCAATGGTGTATTAGGTAAATGTGGCCAGAAAGGGGTTGTAAGACCAATTAAACCCAAACACAAGAGCCTCAAAATAAATCCTTACAAAACCTCACAGATATGTTAAGGTAGGGATGGAAAACTTTATTACCCCTGCAAATTGAGACTAAACAATTGGTTCATGCTTTCAACTGTGGGTAACTATTTATGAGGTTTGGTGAGTAAATGTTACTGCCATGCAAGTATTGAACAATTGGTTAATGCTCTCAACTGAAGGCATTTTGAGGTACGGATGGAAAATGTTATTTCCCATGCAAATACTGAGTTGTAATTGGTTCATGCTTTTAACTGTGGATATGGTAAGAAATTGGATGAGGTTGAGCTGGATATTATGAATTATCAAAACCAAGGTCAGAGTTACACAGACACAAAGATTGATATTCTTGGTAGCATGTACAAACTGAGTTCAATAATTGTATTTTTATGCTTTTTTTTAAAAAAATCTGCTAAAAAAGACTATTCTCTCTAAGTTAACAAAAGTTTGAGAACACTATACTGATTAACTGGGTTTGGAAACAAGGCAGACCACGAACTTGACTTGATAACCCAATATCTGCAGCAGGCGAGTCAGTGAAGCTCAAAGGAAAATAATAATTTAATAGATCAGCAGTATTTAAATATAAATTATCCTATGTATATGTTCAAAAAGTTTCAGGTTTTCCTTTTTCTTCCATTTGTTTTATTTTACAGATTTACATGAGCATTTCAGTGCTTTCTTACCTTTGATGCAAAAGCAGCAGTTTTATGTTTTCCCTCAAAATGTTGTGTAAGAAATATGCATGTCAACCCAATGTTGATAACCTCTTGCAATTGCTCGTTGTTTGCATCTCTTCGTTTGACCACTGTATCACTACAGAGACACTAAAGAAGCAAAGGAGCAGAGTAAAGGCTTCCTTATTAAAAACTGTTTGAGAAACTATCAATTATCCTCTATAATTTATACTGTCAGTATTATTTTTCCTTCCATCTTATATTGTTTATTTATATCTCTCTACTTTTGTGAGTAACTTAGAGCATGGTAAAATTAAAAACTTTGTACAGCACATGTACTCCAAATCTATTAAAAGCTCTCCAAATAATCAAAATTTTCATGCATCAATTCTCTAGTTATCAGTTGTCCAAAATTATTGACTCAATATCCAATATGTAAATGACAACAGTCCTGCATGTATAACAAACGAAGAAACTAAGGTAAATATTTTACACATTGTCTTGAAGACTTTTTCGTTTTATGTTTCATTAGAGCAAGAATTTACTTATTTTCAAAGAAATCCATAGTAATAGGACGACTGCAAACGTTTTAACCAAGCAATGATTGTTGTCTTCCTGACAGTAAACGAGTCTCCAATTAAATGTTTGCGCTGCCACTCTTCGAGCTTACTTTTAAGTAGATAATCAAAGTAGTGTCAACTACCTCAAATTAATTCAACATACAAAAAAAATACCGCAAAACAAATCCCTCAAAACTTGAATAAGTTCAAAGAAAATAGAATATTAACCAGATCCAAGAACATTCCAGAAGTCTCCCACACCCAACCAGTGAACCGAAAGCGAAACTAAGGTTGATGTTTGGTTCCCCATTAATCAAAGCTTACATTAATTGCGTACAACTCATTGTTTGGCTTTAGCGAACGATTATGGCCAAATTTCGCAATAGAGGAGAGACAAGAAAACATTTTTACCCAAAGGCGAAAGTAAAGCAGCGTCAAAATAGAACTTACCGTTTATTCAGTCGTTCCTTGCTGATGCGGAACTCGTAAACCGCTGCATTTTATGACCTCACGCAGCTAGTGTTTTGGCAAAACACATAATAACTCGACAATATACAATTTGGCTGACACAGTGATTAATCTTGTTAATAATAAGACGAAAGTCCTCCTAGAAGTTGCTCCTTTCCTCAGAGCTTACACCGAAGGCTTGATCAAGAAGTCAGCAACATGGATTCGAAGAAACTGCCTCGTTTCCGCGTAGGGATAAAGGATTGCATGACCAGCCTATTTTAACCACCTCGGTCGAGAGGGACTGAGATGGAATGATAGACACCTCATGACGTATTATACTTATTGGTAGTTGGGAAGCTACGAAAACATGCCGATTCATCCCGATGACTTGAGTGGAATATTTGTTTGGAAAATTGCGTCAAAACTTTACACCCGAGAAATGGTAAGTACCAATTTATTGTTTGATGGTAGTATTATAAAACTTTTCGCGCAATTTTAGGTAGATACTTCCGATATTTAAAAGGTGCCAAGGTATTTGGTAGTTTTGGTGGATGTCGGGCGTGGACATCCACCGAAACAGTGATCAAAATCAACAACAGTACTTTTTGAATTTTATCTATGGCCAATGTTAGACCTTAAAGGAAGAAAAAGAATTATATTCCTCAAAACATTAGCAGTTTACGTTCTGGCTAATTATATCTTATAATGCACAGTTGCTGACCAAACGTTCATAATGAAATCATAGGACATGAAATTAGATTAAAGTGGTTTTGGTGGATGTTTCTCTCTCCATCCACCAAAACCACCATCATGACAATTTCTGTTACTTCCATTAGAGAGGAATGGTTTGACCTGCTACTGGAGTAAATAACCACAATTTATTTCTTTGTACATAGATATTTTTGCAAAGTTCTTAAGTTAGCAGCTTTTATTATTGAAACCATAATCATCACACGGTGTTCAATGTAGAATACAAAAGGTCTTGGTGTGGCAATCATGTACTCTTGAAATATGATAAGAGAGAGTTTTTAACTGATTTAACAGATGTTTGCAACAAAATTCCATATCCAGAAGTTTCTTCCTCTACCTCCTCTAAAATCATTAGCTTTAAATACTACAAATCAGCACATCAGTAATTGTTATCAGGGGTCTGAATATCTTACAAATCTTTCACATTGATTTCAAGTAACCTATTTCACTTGGATGATTAATTATACACTCAAGATGTAGAATAGTAATAGTTTAATATTTGTAGTGCGCAAATTCCATTTACATATGATCAAATGCGCATAACAATTATAGAATATAATAATTACATCAGATAATAAATTACAGTAAGACCCTTATCAAATTTACAAAACTAATAAAAACCTTATCTAAATTCTCAAAAAAGAATGAAAAAAATTGTAAAAAAATTGTAAAAAACTATTAAACCATGCATAATTCAATCCTAATTAAAGGCTAAATTAACCCATTAACGTCCAGTGCGCCCGTATGCGCCCATGGGGACCCACACCCTTTCTACGCCCTGTGACGTCATCAATTTTAACTCTGGAGCACGAATTCGAGCATGTACTTGAACGGGTTGAAAATATCTTGCAGACGATACCAGAATGAGCGCAATTGAGTGGAGGAGATTGGAGAAATAGCCAAAAAACCGTGTCACTTTGACTGGAAAATCTGCACGAAGATCGTGTTTCACTACCCACCTACCTTTCCGAGCATGTGCTTTGAAAATAATGAGTAGTTTCTGAAAAATCTCTACACCAAAATGAAGCCTACTCAATTTCCAGCAAGTGAGGAGAAACTTTAGGCAAGGAGAGGGGAAAAAAAGGGCAGGAGAAAGAGAGAAAAGTAGAAGTCGTAAGTGGGGCGTGACTTTTCAACCCAAAAACTATGTCCAAATTTTGCTCTCTGCGCGTGCCTGAGATTTTCAGGCCGCCATTTTGCATTTGGATCGAAAGGCCGTCGAGTGCACGAGCTGTCAAGTGGTTTTTGGTAAGTTCGAGCTTTTAAAACCCCAACAGTGACCCGAAATCTGCTGGACTAGCTTCAAAACACAGTTTTCCACAAAAGCTGCGGCCGTTAATGGGTTAAAAAGATGAGTCTTTAGTAAAATTTTAAATTTACTAAAATCAATCTCGTTACGCACTTTATAAGAAAGACTGTTCCAAAGTTTAGGTGCTACACACATGTAAGCACGATCACCTAATGTTTTCTTTGTTATGGCATTTGGTGCTTGCAGCATGAGACCCTTATTACTAGATCTTAAGTTTTATGGTCCATTCTGCTGCAACTTAACAAGATCTTGTAAATAGATTGGACCATGTCCATTAATTGCTTTGAAAGTGATCATGATAAATTTGAACTGTATTCTAAACTGAACAGGTAACCAGTGCAGTTCTCGTAGAACTGGTGTGATGTGACACATCTTTGGGATATTAAAAATAATCCTTGCTGCCGAATTTTGAAAGCATTGGAGCTTAAATAATTCTCTAGCTGGTAAACCATATAAAATACTATTACAGTAATCTATCCGTCCGATTACTAAGGCATGTATCAATGTTTGTGATGCTTTCTCATCTAAGCATCATTAGCTTACATTTTACAAATTATTTCCCCTTTTAATTTATGGATAGACAGTGAAAGACCTATGCCACTTTGATCAATACAATCATAATATACCATGTATTTTGTGATAAATTATTTACCACAACATAGGACAGTTGTTGCTGAATGTTTTTTGTTTGATTGTTTGTATTTTTTTTTACTTACAACATCCAAAACAATGGAGAGGATAAATTTAAATGGAAAATTTTATTAGTGGTTAAAATGAAAGAACATTGGAAGATCAAATTAACTTTATTACCCAAATTAACTTTGATTTCTTGCTTATGCCAGGCTCCTAATATTCAAAGGCATTATTATTTTTGTGTTCTTTTGTGTAACATAACTTGAAAAATAAACACAGAGAAAGGCAAACACAAAGGAATAAACTTGAAGCTAAAGCAAAGTTTAATTTGAGCCATAGCTGATTGAAATACTGAACACTTAACCCATTTGGTAAAGTTCATGTATATGTCAGCCAGCTTGTCACAAGTCTTCCCTCTCTCCTCCTAAAGTCTCTATAAAAAAATTTTACTATGTGGTCCTGCCATGATGATAAGTATATTACAGCTCCTCAATTTCCTTCTCTCAAAACAAAGTAACTCTGAATTTAATAATGTGATGGACTTGATAAAACTCTACCAATAACTGGCTGCTACTCGTAACATTAATTTCTTGATATTTAAACCAAACTGTTTTGAAGTTTTAATATTCTGTGATCTTTACATTTTTGGCATTGCCATTTCCTCTTTGAGTTGATTGCCCACTCTTGTTCTCCCCCCTCTTGAGTGAGACTTACTTCCTCATCCAACTCATCTATAACAACAACAACAAAAGAAAGCGGTATGGTAAAATCAAGGGATGTCTCGCCAAGGAGGGGCAAAGATCACAGATATACCATAATCAATACGCTATAAATTAGAACCCTAATGCTTCATTTTGCAGTGATCACCTTCTTTTTCATTTTCAGACCAGACTGGAACCTCCATATGCGTGTTTCCTTGTTCTGAGTGGGGACAAAAGAAAAAGGAATCAGCGTTGTAAACTTTTCTCCTCTTATCTGTTTTTATGTTGACATTTGCCGGGTCAATTCTTAAAATGCGGTTTTTAACCGTAGCTCGATACATGTGCGCGCGCAGGACAGATGTCCTAGGGAAGTATCGTCGGTTTGTGTCTTGTGCTGATCATCTCGAAACAAGACCACTTTCACAAAGATTTTCAAATGCCGTCTCTTTTCATATATTTCCTTAACTCCCCCCGCAACAAGCTCGTGGATCCTCTTGATGATCTTCTCATCTAGGGGTTGAGATATTCCAGCGACCTATAGAAATAAAAAACTCGAACTGTGAAAATGCTCGCTATTTCAAGTGGGAACGCCCTAGTAATACACACCTGTACGTTATTTACTCCTTTGCCATTTTTTTTGTACTGTGAGAATGTTTGAAATTGTACTTTAACAACAACAAAGAAAACGAAATCATGGCAAAAAATGTACAGGCACTTTTATGTCACACTTTGACCGGCTTGCCCGCCGCGTACTTTTTTTCATTGACCGTTGCATTAATTCGTGTTGAACACTAAGTTACCTCGCCAAAAAAGTGATTCTGATGGTCTGTAATGAGAGTTAGTTCAATGTAAATCCTTCTTTCGTATTTAGCGATCCCTTGTAAAGCTTTTCGCAAATTTGTAGACGCAGTCTCCCTTCTCTTTTTGCTGTCTTCTTGAATCTGAAAGACTAAAAATCATACATTTGAAGGAAAAAGATGGATGCCTTGTAACAGTAAACTGAATGCCTCTGATGCAGTGCACAAATAAGCTTTTCTCGCTGCTTCAACTCAACTTTTCTGTCAGGTTTTAAAATTGATTCACGGCGTTTACGTAGATGAAAAGACAACTTGGTGCTGGCAGTGTGTTAGCTTTGTTTGACCACACTAACGTCGCAGACACAGAGAAAAAAACATCAGGAAGCTCGAAGTGTCTTGAATAATCAAAAACGAGACCACCCAGTTTCGTTCCAGTCAATAAGCAGGTGATTATGTAGCATGAATTTTGGACAGTGATAACGCTTATCGGATTTATTAAACCGAATTCGTTCTGTCAATACATGAGTGGAACTACCTTGTGCGCTCCAAAAAATAAAATTTCTCGCATTTTTATCTGTACTTTGCAGTCAAACTTCCGCGTGTCTTGAACGAGAAATCTTTTCTTGAACACGAAATTTTTGTGACCAGCCTTCTGTAAAAGACAAGTATATCAGCGTGAGATGAGTGATTGTGCATTTCTTAAGCTGTATATTTTTTGGAATATGAAGAAACAGAAGTGTCATTGCGTGATGCCTTGAAAGGTAAGGAGCCGACATACGACAGCTTGATAGAAATAAAAAAGCGTAGAATTGCGTTTATTTTCTCTTTTGTCAGCAGCATACGTCAGTGAAAGGTTTTTATAATTGGTAAGTTCTAAACCATCTTCAATTTAGCCGAGATTGAAGTGTTATCGCGTTTGTCATAAAAGTATTCTGAGATCAATGTCATATGACCCAGTGATCGATGTGTATCTGACCTTTCGGGTTCACAAGCCATAGGTGACAGTAGTAACACCAATGTCGCGGATGAGAAATATATGTGAATGTGCAGTACAATATTTCATTTACTTCTTCTGCGTCTTTTCGTTTCCTTTTCTCTCCAGCTTTTCTATCTTTGCCGTGCTGACAATCAAACACTTTCCTTCTCAAAATTATGAAAGGCACACCATTAAAAGGAATTTTTTGTACCTGTAATGTCTCGTGGATCTTCCCAGAGTATTTTGTGACTTCTGTTCGAGTGATCTGTTGTTAAATTGTGATGGAAGATAGGATCAGTAGAGCAAGGACGAGAGTGATACAAGCTAGCACGACGTAACGCTTCTAAATATATATGAGCATACCTGTGTTTCCGAAACCTTTGTCAGCCTTAAAGCAAGAAAACTTCGTCGTCGATCCTGTTTCGAATTCCCCAATGAGTTTATACGCCTCATCAACAGAAGTTATGTATCCAAAATTATCCTCATCTCTACCATCAGGCAAATTGTTTACGCTTTAAAATTCCCGCCATATTGTTTCTGTTTGTTCTTCGGGTGTTCGGTTATGTCTCCGCGCGGATTTCCGAGAATCTTCGGTTATGATTTGCAAGTTGTTAAGTATTCCACCTCAGTCCCTCTCGACCGAGATGGTTTTGGTGGATGGAATCTAATGCTGACCATTTTAAGCGGCACGCTATCACGCGAGGAACTCAATGAAGAGTAAGTCTCTTACTCTCCAGGTGTGCGTGACATTTGAGTAATATTCATTTCATGCATTACAAAAAAGACTTCCTCTCAATAGTTGTACCCCGAAGATACATGGAGATCCCGACATGGTGCATTTGAAGGACCTGGCTGTGATAAAAAAAAAAAAAAATTGTGCAACTGCAATTGAATGTTTTCACAATTTAAAAAACGATCAGCGAGAAAAACTGACCAAGAACAATGAAAAAAAATGCATGTTACCCCACCCTCTGTCACGTGACGTGTTTAAGGCAACTATCAAGGATTTTCACGCATGGCAGAAATTCAAGTGTGCACATGTTAGACCTGGAAGGAAACATGGATATAAGTCACACTGATCAAGGTGTTTGAGGACAACTAAGCCGCGAAAATGAATAAAGGAGTTAATTTTAAAAAAATTTGGTTTTATCGAGGTCATAAGAGGAGGTAGGGGGAAAATCGAGATGTTGGCCGGGATAAATCGATTTCAGTTATCTTAAGTTAGCTTGGGTTGGAATTGCGATTTCCTAATGTTGTTTCTTATTCCCGAGGTTAGTTTGAAATTAAAAGAACAAGTCTCATCGCTGTTTCCCAACACATTATATGAGCTAAAGGCGACCAAGGCGCACTGAAAGAGGATAAATGTTATCATTTTGAGCCATTTTCCGTGGACAAAATGCCAAACACCGCTGAAAGGGAATGTGACATATATGTGCAAGTAAGCCATGCACATTTCGGACTACCGCCTTGCAACATAGGTAGGTTTTTATGTAATATATCAAAAACGAGGGCGAGTGCTTCATCACGGGTTCCAAACACCGAGAAACAGATGAAAGCACGAGGCCGAAGGCCGAGTTTTTGACATGTATTCTCAAATGAAACAATAAGAAATTATGTAGTGAAATTATGTATGAGACCTCAACTTGTCAACAAAACTTCGTGTAAAACCCGGGTTCCCCTCAGGTTTAGAACCCCCGCGAGTCTTGGTTTGCCAACATGACGAGGTTACTAAGCCAATTTCAACGGTCGTTGTGTCGTGTTCAAAAAGGACTCGGATGTCTACAAACGTTTTAACGTTTCACTGAGGACACGAAGAGCCGTCTGGCGTCGATCATAGGGCTGAGATTGTGTGGCTAGAGAATCGAAATGAAAGTTCAACCTTTGTGTTTCCTCAAGTGGTTTTTTGTCTCCGGCATGAAGAAATATATCCGCACAAGACAACCTTTCCTAGAGATGAGAATTAAATTCTATTTTCTGCGTCCTAACTGCTTTCTTGATGCTTAAATACAAAACATTCACACTCGCTATGAATAATAATTTTTAGCGCAATCTATAGCTAATTACAAATGAATAAAAGAGTGGTGCGTACTGGGAATAACGATCTAAACAAATATGACTAATTGCAATATGCAATGGCATATTGCAACACTTTGCCCTTCAATTCTGCGGTGGATCTGTGGCCGTGGGTACATTTTAGCTCGGGATTTTTTACTTCGTTCGGGAGGCTGTCTGGACAGAAGTGTTCGGCCTTGTCTTCTCTTTAAGAAGAGAAAATTAAGATTACAAAAAAACCATTAAATCAAGTGAAATCGGTAAAATAACGAAACCAGGAGCAAGCAATACACGTATGGAATAAGGTAAGCCATTTTTATTTAATATTTTCACTTTTAACTATCTCTATGGCTATCTTGTAGAAAATTCCATACAAATCCTTCTAAATCGATATGCAAATTGTGTTCCTTGTGTGGTTCTCAAAGAGAGCTTGGGCTGCCTGTGGTTTAGCAATCACAAAAATAGGAAATCCATGTCAAACTTAGGTACTATCAAAGGAAGAGAATGTTACCAAAATGCTGGCCAGCATGGCGTGCAAGGTTCAGTGCGAGGCATGAAGACAAACTTTTCTCATCTATAAATCTGCCGCAGAATTCTGACAGGCCTGGAATACATATAACTCCGCTTGTTCAAAGCTAGTTACATATTATTATGCAAAGTTTCATGTACAATAACTCTGGATTTAATGATCTTGATTCTTGGATTTTGGGTATTTCATAAAAGATATCCAAGCCAGTAAATTGTGAGGAATTTTCGACCCTTCTGCCTCCCCTTCTGCAATGTTGTTTGCAGCCAGTGCCCTCACGCTAAGTTGCCCATTGCCTTGACCACAATCTTTTCCCATAACCTATCCAGGCCAGACAATGAATAACATGAACAATTAATAATGAACAGTTACAAATTAAAAGTGGAAACAACTTTAATTAAAAGAACACCAACTGTAACAAATGCAAAACAATGCAACAATGTATCTGTAATATTACCATGGAAAAAAAACCTGAGAGATTTGTCTGTAACCAGGTTTGGTTGCGTTTTAAAATATCCGTATGGTTCGAGTGAAACGAACAAGAACGACACGAGTCGAATACCTGTGCACCGTGTATTGATTTCTATACAGCGAGCGCCGTAGTCGCCACCAAACTGGTTTTGTAAAGCGCCTGAGGTGTGCGTTATCATTCTGCGGAGGTGGACGGTCACTATTATTCTGGATTTCTCTGTGACTTGAGCTACGTCACAAAGTGACTTATTCCTTTTTTTTTTCAGCATAAAACATGGCCTCCTCGTGCGAAGTTGGGGAATGTCTCGGTTTTCACCTCAATGATGTAGTAAGATTTTTAGAGAGTGGTAACCACGACTGCGATACCTTAGATTATGCAATTTTCCGATTAGATTGGGTCTTAAATGAGCTTGCGAGATACTTGGACACTGAAGGTACAGGAGCGATAAACGCACGCGGAATGGACCTCGTTTGCGAAGCGAGAGAAGCGGTTATCAACGCTGACCATAGTAGAGGTGCATTTCAGGCAGCTTGTATTTTTGCTGGAGGAAAAGATTTCGACTCTGACCTTTTGGGAAAGGTTCAGGTACCATGTTTAGTTGTTCGGTAGCCAGAAAACAGTGACCTGAACTTTTCAAGCACCCGGTTTTGGTCATGACTCGAACTGGATACAGAGTTCGTCACCACTGTTTCAGTCCCTGTAACAACTCTTCCTGCAGTTGACACAGCAGTGTCGTCAGACTCTCCATCTCCACCGAGGAAACTAGCTGCTTCTCTCAGAAGACTAACAACCTTGTCAGTGTTACCGTTCAAAAGACATCTCGCAAAACCAAAACTAAAAAACGTCCAGCCGTCCAGTTATTAACCTTCCAGTTCGCGCGCCAAGTTGAGTGACCGCCCCCTTCTTGTATTTGAAGTAAAACCGCTGACAACGCAGCCCAGGGAGTTGAATTTCGCGAAATTCAAGAGATTCAATTGTGACAAATTCACGAAGCCGAATTCTGCAAAAATTAAGCCTCCCTATTCTACGAGAGTGGCAATTCTAAATTGGTCACAACTGTAACTGTTAGCGCTTTAAGGTGTAGTTAATGTAATTGTAATTTCCTTTCACGGAAAAGAGACGTCCACAGTGAAATGAAACGTGCTACAATAAACAGGAAAACAGTGCCATAAAATGAAAAGACAGTTATGGCGGGGATTATCCCTCATAGTTTACAACAGTGCTCATCCATGATTAATTATTACAAACCGTACAACTTCATAAAAGGCGGAATTGCGACGTTAAAACTCGTGGAAGCATTACAATAAGTTATAATGGCGTAAACCTGAAAGTGATCAGCACTAAGAGGACTACATTCAAGATAGTTTTATTACATTAAAATCCATTCTTGGGTTCATGAATTATTAGTTAGTTTGAAAACATGGGCAAGCAGGGAAGTGCCCCGGGCCAGCAAAAGTTAAGGGTTACTTGCCCAAAGGGCAAGGTGTAATTCAAATATTTTTCGACCCCTGTTAGGTGTGTGCTTCTTTCCTCTAATCTATTGATATGTCAGATCAAGATCTCGAAGCAAGAACTACATCTATTTACAGAAACGCATTAACAGAGCTAGAGGGCACTTTAAGTTCAAATAGGACCAATAAAAACATTGGTGACCTGCATGGTGCAAGTGTCTGCACATCTGCCATTCGCGATCGCGAACGTGCCTCGGATAACTTCAGGTGAGTAAATAATATGTCATTTATTAAGCTTAAGCTGAAGGTTCTTTATCTGTGAAAAAGAAAATTGTAGCCTGAAGAACAGGCGTAATTTTTTGGCGTCTTTTAGGCATACAGGCGAAGCTTTCTCTTCCCCTCGCGCGCCACTCGCGCTTGGCATTCACCACGCTTTCGCCTCTGTTCGCCAAAATACGCCAGAAAATTACGCCTGTTCTGCAGGCTACAATTACGTTATTATTCTGCGGAGGTGGACGGACACAATCATTCTGGATTTCTCTGTGACTTGAGCTACATCACCAAGTGACTTATTCCCTTTTTGTTCATTTTGCCGCGGTACTTACGTTAGTCCCCGCGTTTCATTCAGAGATTTTTGTATTTCCAATTTGTCATGGCATCAACTTGTTCAAACGTCTTTTAAAATCTCCATAACTCTCCATGTTAACAAACAACGAAAAGCACTCAAAGGCGATTTTGCAAAAAAAAAAAAAGCAAGACCTTCAATTCGTTCTTTCCGAACCGCAAATCCGGCCACTGATATAGGCTCCGGCCGTGTGCCCTCATGTTTACTCCTACTTTTGTGAGCGTAAGGTTCAACATTCATGTCATACATGTATCTTAGAATTATAAATTTTTCACAGCACAAAATTCAAATCTTATCAAAAGCACTGCAAATAATCAAATTTTTCATGCACCACTTCATTCGTTATCACTTGTCCAAAATTAACTTAAGGGCCAATATGTAGATGACAACAGATTCTGCATGCATAAGTACTAACTAGGAAACTCAGGTAAATATGATACACCATGTTCTGAAGATTTCCCCGTTTTAAATTTCATGAGAGCAAGAATTTACTTATTTTTATGAAAATCCGTATTAACAGGACGACTGCAAAACGTTTTAACAAAGCAATGACTACGTATGATGCACGATCCTCGCAGTAAATAGCGCTATTTAAGCAATAGCGAAAATCAGACCTGAAAAAAATCAGGCCTGTACGGGATTCGAACCACTGACCTCTGCGATACTAGTGCAGCGCTCTACCAATTGAGCTAACAAGCCAACTGGGAGCAGGCCGTTAAGTTGATCCGTAATAAACCCGTGAAAGTGATAATCAGATACAATGAGATATATGAAGTTCATATATTTTGAACTGTGGTATTAGATACGTATGATGCACGATCCTCGCAGTAGATAGCGCTATTTAAGCAATAGCGAAAATCAGACCTGAAAAAAATCAGGCCTGTACGGGATTCGAACCACTGACCTCTGCGATACTAGTGCAGCGCTCTACCAATTGAGCTAACAAGCCAACTGGGAGCAGGCCGTTAAGTTGATTCGTAATAAAAATTTAAGATAGCTCAAACTATCTCAAATTGATTCCACACGCGAAAAAAAAAAAAAAAATCAACCAAACAAATCCCTGCAAACTTGACTAAGTTGAAAGGAAATAGAAGATTAACTGATTTTTTTCAGGTCTGATTTTCGCTGTTGCATATATAGCGCTATCTGCAGTAAATGGTTTGAACCCGGGGGTAACATGTGAAGGTGTAGTCTGATCGTCCGGGTGAGTGTAGTCCTGAGAAGGACTGTTGTCGGTGGTAGTGACTGACGTTTCGACAACCTGTGCGGAAGTCATCATCAGAGTCAAGTGAATGATTGTTGTCAGTAGAATGACAACAATCTACTGACAACAATCATTCACTTGACTCTGATGATGACTTCCGCTCAGGTTGTCGAAACGTCAGTCACTACTACCCACAACAGTCCTTCTCAGGACTACACTCACCCGGACGATCAGACTACACCTTCACATAGCGCTGTCTACTGCCAGGATCGTGCATCATACGTATCTATAACCGCACTTCAAAATATATGAACTTCATATATTCATCATATCTGATTTATCATCACGGGTTTATTACGAATCAACTTTCGTTTAGAGTATACATCAATGTATTTTTGCAGGGGGGTAGTTTTTTATTTTTGAATCAGAGTTTTAGCCTAGGTATGTCTAAGTTTCTACACTTGTTGTTTAGTCTTGTGATTTCTTACTTTAAGAAGTAACTAAAGGTAAAATTTTTTGAATTGTATTTTTATTACAGCCATGCAATTGAGTCTGTAAATGGAAAGTAAACACAAAATAATGATGGTAAGAAACGAATTGCTTGCACTATAAATTATTGAAAGTAATCTGCACTCTCCATATTTGTTATTTTTAATTGACATGCTTTGCACAGGTGTTGTGTGATAAGTGTGAATAAGACTGTGCAGCGAATTAGCTCGTGCTGCAGCATCCCATATCCAATAAATTCAATAGAAGAGCCTTCGGTCATTTCACGCCTTATTGGATCTTGACACGTCCTTAAAAGAAAAGTTGCTTGAGACATATTTTTATCGTAAACATTTATGAAGCTTTCTTCTGATATATAGTTTGCTAAGATTTTATTGAAACTACTGTAGTGTGCAAACAATTTTTTTCCTGAAGGACACCCGCAAAAGTGGGAAGTAACCTTGAGCTTGTCCCTTGCGATTAAGTCATATCATATAAATCTGCCCTAAAAACGAAAAATTTACATTACTTTTATATAATGAGGTGAATACTTTGACACACAGTGGCTTTAGCCTCTGCATATTTTCTATGTTTTTCTCTGAATACCTGGGAGCCGAGCAAACTGGTAACCACCCATATTCTCTCGTTCTCTTTAAAATAGGATTGTTGATCAATTTTTGCTGACTTGGCTACCATGGCTCAAGATGGAGGACCACGTGGTGAGATAAACTAATTTCTTCTCTGCCATCCTGAGAGGGTTTCTCATACTTTCAGAATAGAACAGAATTTTGGCTAACCTAACAACTCAACAGGAAATCGTCCCTTTTAAATTGAATGTTCTAAGGGAGTTCTAGAAGTTACTTTGAGGTTTATCGCCTATCATGAAATAAAACCAGTGAACAAGGCTGTTGTGAATTACACACAACTTCAGATGAGGGTGTCTGGCGTAGTTAAGTACTGGTGCATTTCATCCCTGAGAAGCAATCAAACTACTGTTTTCTGACCTATAACATTACTTAAGAATTATTAATCAGTGACTTAGGTATCAGGCATATCAAGGAATATTGGCACTCTCCCTAATGGTTCATGTGCACATTCTGGGGTGAACGTTATTGTATCTCTAGTATGAACATTGGTGGTGATATTTTTGACAAAGGCCATCACTGGACGGCCATGTTTACGGATTTTGAAGGAAGTATTAAACCACAGAGGCTCAGGGCTAAACAGCTTTGTAAAATGTCGTATATTGATATTACTAAGTGATACATATCTTATGTTTTGAAGAGCATGTGATTAACATGGACTGGCTGGAACAAGAAATAGTTATGGAAGAGCAGCTGGAAAGAGAAGAGAAGAACAAAGAAAAAGGGAGGAGCAAACGAAAAGAGAGAAACAAAGAAAGGGAGAAGATCATTTTTCCGACACATACCTATACTTAAGTTATCCCTTTTAAAATATTCAAGCTATATATCTATTTTACACAGTAATTCCTCTTTTTTTCAAATATGTGAAATCATAATCTCTTGGAAAACTACTCTATCAGGGATATAAATTTAATGTATATTGTTTCTATTTTTATTTTTAAGTGAGCTTAATGATCTTGTTTATAGGAAAGCCATATTAGTACGTCAATGTCATCGGAAGACATTAAATATTTGGAAGAGAAACTTAAAACTTGTCCTTTGCTTACATATATTTTTCTTTTGTGAAGCCCTACTAAGTGACTATTGATGTCATGTTAAGTTCTCCTTCGGTTCCACAAGTAAACAGGCAGCACGTTGGAATGGGACGACAGTAGTTCATCCTAAGTCACCAGGGGCTTCTTTTGCATGAACCCTTAAATTATTCTGTTACAATGTTTTATCTGGCGGTGAATAGTACCCGTGGGCCTCACGAAGACGTTCACTTTGCTTGTCAAGCAAAGATAAATCAAGAGTTTGCCGTCAATATATGCACATGCATAACTTTTGAACTTTAAACTTTTGAACTTTATTTTTTATTTAGACACGGTAAATCTATCAGATAAAATAATATGCACATGCATAACTTTTGAACTTTATTTTTTATTTAGACACGGTAAATCTATCAGATAAAATAATAAAACAATCTATTATTACAATTACAATCTACTTTAATCTATGTAAACATGATCTAAAATTCAAAAGTGAAATAGAAAAAAATAAAGAAATTCTGCTTTACATAGATGCCGTGTGCGTTTTGTCGATTCAGACGAAGAAATTGCGACAACCATTTGGAAAAGATTGAAGTGATTTTGCTTGCTGCAATTCAGGGGACAAGCTATTCCAGATAACCGCACCGTTATAGCTAAAGCTATTTTTTGGAAATTGGTGCGGGGCAATGGAACAGCTAGTTTGTTTTCAGAGTTCCTTAGATTATATGGAGGATCATATTTAGTGAAAAGAGAACCAAGATAGTCGGGCGCAAGACCATGTATAGATTTATAGACCATGGTGGCCACTTGTACTTGTCGCTGAGTGTCTAACCGTCTCCAGTTAAGTTGCACAAAAAGAGGATCAGCGCTTGTGTCATAACCGGAGAAGGTCAGAATACGGGCAACCCGGTTTTGCAACTTTTGGAGCTTATTCGAAAGACCCTTGTTACAATGCCCCCAGACCTCGCTGCAGTAATTAAAGTACGGTTGAACTAAGACACTGAAAATGGACTCAAGCGTTGTTCGATTAACTAAAGGCCTAAACGTTTAATTGCTCCAATGCCCGATGCGATTTTCTTGGCTATTTTTTCAATGTGCATATTCCATCAAAGGTTTTCGTCTATATGCACACCCAGAGATTTGACTGAGCTAACTTGTTTAATTATGTCACCACCTATGATTAGTTTAGGGGAAGTATCGTAGGTACCTATCCTTTGCCGCGATCCAATTAACATGAATTCAGTTTTAGATGAATTTAGAGTCAATTTAACATTGGATAGGTCGTGATTCATAACATCATTGATCATTTCTATGTTGTTAGTGGCAAAGGTCAGGTGAGTATCGTCGGCATACATACGTGCATCTGTGTATACAGCGACTTCTGGGAAAATTTCCCATTGCCTGAAGACTTTTTAACGCTAAATTGACTTAAATTCCAAGGGTGTGAATAATATGCAGACCCTTTTCAACAATCGGAACATCACAGTGGTGAAACATAACACCAAAACTTGCATACGATAAATCAATAATGGGGAAGGCTACATTCTCTTTTCCAGCAAAATAATCTCAAACTAAGTGATATTTGTCGAATAATCCTAAGGCTTTGTGGAGGGGATCCTACAAAGTACCGGCTAAAATTATTGACTTCACCCGGGGATAGCCTTCCGTCAACTACCCCCCGACCCAAAATTTTCTTACGCGAATAAAGGGTGCACTTCCAGCGATCTAACTTACAACTGCAATATAACTGTTTATCCCTATTTCCATGTTTTGATTGCATTCGAAAATCAAAACAATTTCACAGCTCGTACTCTGCATGTGCAATACATCCAAACTTGACATATCCATTCTTAACCCCTTTTTCCATTTGAAAAAAGAGAATCAAAACAATTTCACAGCTCGTACTCTGCATGTGCAATACATCCAAACTTGACAGATCCATTCTTAACCCCTTTTTCCATTTTTCACTGAATGTGGAAATTCTCGTAAAAAGGCAATAAATTCTGACAATTTATCCAGCAATTAGATTATATCCTAACATGCCAAATCCAATCTTCACCCCAACTTTCCACTTTCTCGATCAACTCTAGAAACACGGGGTTAATTATAACAATTCATCCGACAAGTGGATAATATCATAACTTTTCCATATCCAATCTTTACCCCGATTTGTTCAATTAACTGTAGAAAAACGGGAATCGTGAAAATTCGATTGGTTAACATCATGACTTGCCGTGTCCAATCGTTACCCCGATTTTCCATTTGTTCAACGAGTCCAGAGAAAGCCGTGATAAGTTCTGACAATTCATCACGCAAGTGGAATATAACCTTAGTTGCCATAGGAAATCTTTACCCTAATTTTCCATTTTTTTTTTCGTTTATTAGAGACAAATAAGGTAAAATCTGACAATTAATCCCACATGTGGGATATGCCAAAAATGGGGTAAAATCGGACAATTCATCCCGCAAATGAAACATATTGCAACTTGTTATGTGTAATGTTTATCCGACTTTTCATTATTTTCAGAGAATTCTAAAGAAAACACAATTCATGTCATAAAAAGAATATATTCCACCGCGCTGATTGAATTATAACTCTGTACATCCCTGATTTTCCGTTTTTTCTATAGTAAATTCGGAAAAAACGGGGTTAATTCTGAAAACTCACCTCTTAAGTAGAGTACATTTTAAGTCTCCATATCCAATCTTGAACCCGCTCTTCTATCTTTATTTCAAAGAATTCCAGAAAAAAAGGGGACGGTAAGTTATGAGAATTTATACCGTAAGCGGAGTATATCCTAAGTTGTCATATCCATTCTTTACCCCAATTTTCGAATTCCTTTTTTTTCAGTGAATCAATTCCAGAAAAACAGGACAAACTCTGACAATTCATGCTACAAGGAGATAATACCCAAAGTTCCCAAATGCCATCTTTGCTTCGATGTTGTTCCAATTTTTTTTTTTAAGTGAACTCTAGAGAACAGGGGTAAATTCTTAGAATTAATACCGCAAGTGGAATATAACCTACGTTGTCATGTCAAATCTTTCCTGATTTTCCTTTTTTTTAATGAATTAATTCTAGAAAAACGGGGTAAACTCTGAGAATTCATGCTACAAGCGGATAATACCAGTAGTTCCCTTATGCCATCTTGCTCTGATTTTGGAATTTTTTTTCAAGGAATTACAGAAAAACAGAGAAAATTCTAGTAACTCATTCTCCAAGTCGAATATATTCCATTGACTTGCCACATCTCATCTACCTTACCCCGATTTTCCATTTTTTTTCAATGAGTAGAAAAACGTGGCTCCCACTAACTCAATCTTTACCCGATTCAATCTTTACCCGATTTTCCATTTCTTTTTTCAGTAAATTCTGGAAAAACGGAGTAAATTCTGAGGATTCACGCTACAAGTGGATGACTCTAAGTTCCCATATGCCATCTTCAACCCGATTTTCCATTCTTTTTTTTCAATGAATTCTGGAGAAATGGGATTAATTCTACAAATTCATCCGCAAGTAGCTAACACGCTAAGTTCCCATATTATGATCTTTACCCCGATTTTTCATTTGATGAGCGAATTCGAGAAAAATGGGGTAAATTCTGAGCCTTCATGTTACAAGTGAATAATACCCGAGGTTCCCATATGCCCGAATTTCCATCTTATTCTTCAGTGAATTTTACAAAAACGGGGTAAAATCTAAGAGTTCATTCTCCTAATTAATAGATCCCAAGTTGCCATAGCCAATTTCCCATAAGTTCCCATATACCATCTTTACCCCGATTTCCCATTTGATCAGCTAATTCGAGGAAAACGGGGTGAATTCTGAGCCTTCATGTTACAAGTGAATAATATCCGAGGTTCCCATATGCTATCTTTACCCCGAATTTCCATGTTTTTTTTTCAGTGAATTTGACAAAAAACGGGGTGAAGTCTAAGAGTTTATCCTCCGAATTAAATAGATCCCAAGTTGCCATAGCCAATCGTTAACCCGACTTTCCATTTTTTCTTTCAATGAATTCTAGAAAAACGGGATGAATTTTGAGAATTCGGCCTCAAGTGGCTATACCGGCTAGTACCCTTAGTTCCCATGTGCCATCCTCACCCCAACTTTCCATTTGATCAGTGAATTTCAGAAAAACGAGGTAAATTCTGAGCATTCATGCCACAAGTGGATAATATCCGAAGTTCCCATACGATATCTGTCAATTTTCAATTTTTTTTCAACAAACTCTAGGAAAACGGGGTAAAATCTAAGAATCCATCCTCCCTGATGAAATAGATCCCAAGTTGCTATATCCAGTCTTCAACCTGATTTTCCATTTCTTTTTTCAAAGAATTCAGGAGAAACGGGATTAATTCTGCGAATTCATCCGCAAGTGGCTGACACGCTAAGTTCCCATATGCCATCTTTACCCCGATTTTCCATTTGATCAGCGATCGAATTCGAGAAAAACGGGGTAAATTCTGAGCCTTCATGTTACAGGTGAATAATACCCGAAGTGCCCACATGCTATCCTTATCCCGAATTTCCAATTTTTTTTTGAGTGAATTTGACAAAAAACGGGGTGAAGTCGAAGCGTTCATCCTCCCAATTAATTGGAACACAAGTTGCCATAGCCAATCTTTAACCCGATTCTCCATTTTTTTATGAATTCTAGAAAAACGGGATAGATTCTACGAATTCATCCGCAAGTGGCTAACACGCTAAGTTTCCATATGCCATCCGCTTTACCTGGTTTTTCCATTTGATCAGCGAATTCTAGATAAACAGGGTAAATTCTGTGAAATTCATCCTTAAGGTCCTTAAGGTGGAATGTATCCTAATGACTTGCCATATGCGCCATAGCCATCTTTACCCGATTTTCGATTTGATCATTATGTGAATTTGTCGTAAACGGGGTAAATTGTGACAAATCCGCCCAAAAGTGCAACAAATACGACAATAATTTAGAAACAGTACAAAAAAAGAGCAGCTCAAAACAGCGGAACCGGACCGTAATGAAATTTAGAGACAGAAGTAAAGAAAGTACAGCTAAAATCAGCGGAACCGTAATAAAATCACATCACAATCTACTATTTCAAATTTTCACAATCTACTACTTCAGATTTTTGCCATAGAGAAAAAACCTACGATATTGGAAATAAACAACTGAAGGCCAAACTTCTGTGATTGAAGGAAGACTTCGTGACGCAGACAAATTATCACAACTTTGACCTCTCAGTCGATCTCACCTCCGGCAGATCAGCGAAGCGTCAAAAATATACAATTTTATGTCGACGAACCATAATATATGATCTTCAACTATTAAAGAAAATGAAACAATTGTGAAAATGGTAAAATGTTTTCATTGAAGTCGCAAGTCGAACAATGACGTCTGTAAATAAAGCAAGACTGCAAATGAAGCGTGAACAATAACGCATCCTTTGGTCAAAAGTCGCTTTGTTATTTACGTAGCAAGTTGCTCTTCTACGTTTAGGACGTTTAGATTAGAAGAACGATACGATCACACGGCGTTAACGAAGGAGCGATAGAACTTCAAGGAAAGTAATGTGAGAGATTGCGAACAACATGTTTTCCTGAGATCAGTTGGAAGTTGCTCATACGTGTCAAATTTTCTACTTCTCCCGACCCCTTTGAATGAGCACTTTTGCTTGAAGACATAACTGCAACGGAGCCTCTTAACCAGTCCCAAGCCGCGTGTCGCTCTATAGATCACAGGATGTGATTGGCCATTGTATCACATTATGTCAGAGGACATATCTACAACAAGAGGACATAAGTGCAACGTACAACGCATCAGTAATAACTTCCCTAAGGCCCAGTCAAACGTCGAATTTCACATTCGCGATCGTCATCTTGACTTTTCTTCATGACACTAGTACTTTGACTTCAGTGGTTCAGTTTCCATCATTTCATTGAAATACGACTCACAGATTTTCGTTCTTTCCACCCTGAAGTGTCCTCTTCGTTTTCGAAAACTGAACACCTCATACAAAAGTAATTACCGCTCGACAAACAAGTACATTTTGTGTTTGCGAAGCAAGAACTACAGATTCCTTCGTCTCCCGCCATTTATTTGTGCAGTTTTGGCTGTTTTTCGCGCGGCCAAGAGCGGCCAAAGGATAAAGAAGAGCTGACAGAAAGAGAAGTCCATGCGCTGGATTTTAGCGCGGAAACTCGGATATTGTCATAGCAGCCTTGTTCCCAACGTCTCTCATCTTCCCGCCCCACCAAAGATGAGAGACACTGGGAATGAGGTTGGAGTCATGGTTGATTTTCTATCCTGTAGCTTCATGCTTCGAGGCGTTGTTTCCTTTGCCGCTTTGCTTTTGCATATCAACTTCCAAAAACTTTGAACATTCCCTAAATATTTTCGAAAATTATTTTTCTCCTTAAAAACTGTGGAAATAGGAAAATGTCTCTGACGAGAAAAAAATGCCTCGGTTTTAAATGCCGGCTCCTAGTTTTCGCAAATTTCGCAGAGTTTTAAGCCTCGCACGTTTGAGCCCGCGTTATTGACCGCATACCTTTGAAGTTATTCAGCTCCTTCGAACTGACATGGTCATGGTGAGCATTTGTGCTTTGTTCCAAATCATTCGGTACCCCTCCTCTGGATCCGCCACTGCTAAGGTACACCAAAAGGCTGCTACACCTGAATAAGATATTTTTAAAAAATGCTAAAATCCTGCCATTTCCGGCTCGTTCTTTTTTCGATCGTCTCCACCGAATAAAGGAGGTGATTTATGATTCAATATTTCACCCTAACAACAACTAAGTGGAAAAGGGAAAGGATACTGTTCCAAATTATGGGGTGCACTTAGCCCTCAGCAATTTGCCAAGCTTCCCCCTTGTAGTTTGCCGGTATCCATTCCTCCTCCCGGTTGGATAGAGGTGAGTGAAGGGTCCTCCTCAACAGAACAACGCAATGGCAGTACCAAGGATGGACACTCCACTTCTAGTAGTTTCACAGTCCAGCGCGCTAACCCATGGAGCACAATCTCGCTAGAGATTTACGTCCACCGCTCCCGGAAATAAGTAAGTTCGTGCCGGTATGAGGCGGCGTTCCATCTCAGCCCTGCAAGAGGCTTATCATCTACCTTTCAGAATCGTACTAGCAAACTCGTTGAGAATCATGATCGCACTCAAAGTAGTCCTTCGCAAATTCAATACATCAGGAAAATCCTAGTGGATCGGCGATTTTACTTTTCCTGACCGTACGAAGATGTTACCGATGCATGGAGAGATTGATTGACATCTCTCCCAAAATCTTTCACGCGCCATTCGTATTTACGAATCATGTTGCTGTAGCTAAGAAGTTAGTGGACTGGTACTGAGCTAAAGCTGTCTCGGACGTTGCCGAAGGTGAAAACTGTTTCCACATATCGCGAATGATCGCCGATCATCGCAGAATTACGGGATGCGTCGAGAAAATTAAAACGTTTCAGATGTATTGCCAACCAACTAAGACAATCAGGGATCTCGAGGTTTCGAGTTTTCTCTTGTCGTAAAAATATGGAACGTTCGCGAAACAATGAAGTAGCCAATAGTTTGGGAGTTTTCAGAAAAAAGAAAAGCACCCCTAAGTACTTTGGCCCTCTGTCACAGAAGTGCAGATTCTTACCACACGTTCGCGAGTGACAAAAGGTACAGAAAATTGTCAAATACTCGTAAAAAATTGTTCGTGGCCAATACAACGGAAAATTATGTAGAAGATGAAAATTGCCCCAGTGAGATGAAAAAGATAAACAACAAAAATGCCACATCTTTATTTTTTAAAACAAAGGTGAAACGGACACTGAGAGACGAAAAAAAAAAAGAAATCACAATCTTAGCGCTGATCTATCACGAGAACCACTTACATGTTAAAAAAGAAAAGATCAGGTTAAGACTTTTTTGAAGATCTCTGACAGAAGAACACAACTAAGACAAACAAAGAACCTATAGCAGAGTTGAACCGAGTGGGAACTGGGAGGGACATTTATGTCCCATCCGGGTCCTGCGTACCCCAGCTCTTTCCTCTGCTCCATCATCCATTTGTAAAGAGGCTCAAAGTATTCCGACAGAGCGCCAACATCTAGCGTTTCACTTCCGGTCAGCTTTTTGAGAGCTTCCGGCCAAGGTTTGCTTTTGCCCATCTTTAGCATATCCCTAAAGGTTGAAGGAAAGAGACGCCATTTAATACTAAACGTTGATATCTTCGTTCACGCGAGAGCTCTAAAATTCAGATTTGTGAAAAGCAATTCATTGCATAAATAGCGCTCTCTACTGCGTGGATCGTGCATCATACGTATCTAATACCGCAGTTCAAAAAAAATATATATGAACTTCATATATAAATTGCAGCAATTCATTTGTTACCAATGAACGATGTTTTTATGAATTCTCGGAAAAAGATTGAATCCTGTCCGTTCGTGACGTGCTATTAAGTGCACGTGGCACGTGCACCGTCATGACGTGACTCGCTTTGGGGTTTAGCTTCTCCCTCCTTCTTTTTCGGTGTTAACTCCTCCACCCCCAGATCTCATTAGTAATTCTCCTTACTGTCTGCCATACGATTCTTATGATTTAAGTTCAGAGAATTTTATGTGTGATCACCCAATAATCCCCTAATTGACACTTTTCCTTATCCTCACGACTTCTCTACTTGCCACTGAAAGGAGAAATTCTGTTTTTTCACTCATGGGAGTTAAAGAATTTCTTCGACAGCTTTCAAAATATTTCTACTTGGTTTTTTGGTGTCGTCTTATGCCCAGCAGTTCACATTTGCCGGATCTCTGATTAAAAGGACAGTTGGATAAAAGAAAATTAATTTTAAAAAATTAAATTTGGCATCTTGTATGTTTTCTAATAATGCGCGCCAAACACAAAATTTCTATTTGATTAAGATTCAGTCCGCGTTCATAGCTCTCGCACATCCAGCAAAAAAAAATTAGAAAAATATGAAACGCATTCATAAGAAATAAATGACTTGAAACTTCTCAGTACAGTACACCAATAACTGAAGGAAAAAGCACATTCATAAAAGAAACACATCTTTTGTTGTCTCAATTTACCCGATCTTCTTTCCTGCTGCTTTATACTTGTAGATGGAGCGGGTATGCAGAGGCCCCTTATGTCCGGCTGCCTTACAAGCGGCCTTGTGGAACTGGAATTGTAACACGTAGCTCATAAAGTACCTGAGGAATAATAATAATGATAGAAAGAAGTAAAAATTGACTGGCGACACATTCATTGGAGAAATGTTCTACCAAATACAAAGTCTCTAGGCTAGCTCTCTTCTCGCCCGACGTTCAATTAGGAAATAAGCAGTTCAGAAAGGCATGTGACTACTGCTGCCGCATTCCACATCTTTATGAGTACCCTGTTCCGCAAGAAAAAGATGATTCAGGAATATAGTGTCTAATTGACACTCAAAAAATAATCAAAGTAAATTGGGGCTATTTTCTTATTTCATTGCAATTTCATTTTTGTGAGACTTTTGTTTCAAACAAGAAAGCATTCCGTGTTGTAGGATAATCCTGGCACCCCACCCCCCTCCTGATGGTCCCCTCCCATCCCCCGAACGTCGACTGTGAAAGGGATAAGAAAAAACTCCTTTCCCACTTACAGCATTACCCACCTGATGTATGGTGTATTAGCAGGAATGTGATACTTGCATCCAGGATCAAAGGCTTTTTCTGTCCTTTCCACAGCAGGTTTTATTCCCTGGTACTTAGTCCTCAGTTCCCACCA
Organism: Stylophora pistillata; assembly: GCF_964205215.1. Lineage (NCBI taxonomy): Eukaryota > Metazoa > Cnidaria > Anthozoa > Scleractinia > Pocilloporidae > Stylophora > Stylophora pistillata. The sequence continues at coordinate 6,804,803 of NC_142525.1, forward strand.
CGCGGCATTGTAATTCTCCTCAGTGATCTTACCACTGAAAACCTTCCATCTCCATTGGTCGATCAAGAATCCAAACGGCAGAAAAGCGACTTTGCGCAGAGCCATCTTCATCAAGGCGCTTATGTCAGATTCTAGGAAATGAAGTCAACGAAATACTTTGTGAGACGACTAGACTTACGCTTAAATTCATACTGTACAGAGCTATCAAACTATCTTTCGAGCAGGCCAATTAAAACCAAACAAGAGGTGGTAAGAAAAGAGAAAAGATCGTAAGAGTGGAAGCTCGGGTAAACGATGTTAAAATTGCTGTAATGATAGAACGGAAATTCACTGTAATTCGATTTTGATTCGTGTGTGGTTCGTTAAAGCGAGGAGTTAAGAGTCGATTATTCTTCCAAACAAGAATTGCCATCTCACCTGTATCATTGCTGACCTCCTCTAACAAACCGATGTTTTTCAAATGCTGTGGCGTATCAACGGACAAGGACATAGTGTTGCCAACGGCTTCATGGAAACCTGGGTTGGCCCCGGTGCGATAGACGATAGATTGGTTCCAGTACTGTAAGTAATACTGGATATGCCCCAGCTCATGGTGCGTGGTTACCAAGTAATTATGCGTTACACCAGTACACTGCTTGACTCTGCAAATAAAAGGAAAGTTTTGAAATTGAAGTATGCTCCAGAAAATTCGCAACTTTACCTCCGCCACCATAGAAGTATGTACTACAAGACACTACCCACTGCGTTTTGCATGAAATTTAAATATTAATCTGACCGTTCGAAGACTGTTTTAAAATATTCTTAATATCGATTGTGTAGGTCACCATTTTGAGAATAACATGGTAACCTGGCCGTTTCAAGTGTCAAGAGGAAACGATTTCGAAGAGATGGGAAAAACAGAGTTAGAAAGTTGGTACGTCACTGCTACCCGGCCAGGTTGCTGAGCCAAATCGAAGATGGCAGCTTTACGCGGCTTCCGAAGTGAAATTTCCGGCGCATTTGAAGTCATCTTCATTATGCGAATCTTTGTAAACTTAAAATGCAGTCAGGATCATAATTTCAAATCTACTTTATAATTGCGGGTACCAATATTAAACAATAGCATCGGAATCAAGTTGTGTTCACAACTTTTGGTGGTCCGAGTCCAATTTATTTCGCGAAATCTACGAAAATAACGTTTCAAAAAAAAAATTTCATTGAGAAGGTGGTCCATAAAAACTGTGACAGTACCCCCTCCCCCGTTTTCCTCAGTTTCTACTGACTGCAAGTTTTTTCAGGCGAAAAATGTTTGCTCGCCTTCATTGAAAAGTTGTCTTTCATGAGATGTCACGTTGTTTAGAAGCGCCCGTCGCATGAAGCTACATGGGAGATTTCCGTGAGCATAAGAGTTCATTTAACTTAAAGGATTGAGTTCGATTCGTGTTAGTTCTCCAAGTATAAGGTAGACGCGTATAATGCTTTTCCTACAACAACAAACATATGAAACATATGTATGAACTGCGGTTATGAAACGTATATATGCACGATCCTTCGCACTAAAGCACTATTTGAGCAATAGTGAAAATCAGACCTGAAAAAAAAAAAAAAAAAAATTTCAGGCCTGTACGGGATTCGAACCACTGACCTCTGCAATACTAGTGCAGCGCTCTACCAATTGAGCTAACAAGCCAACTGGGAGCAGGCCATCAAATTAATTCGACATAAACCCGTAGATGATAAATCAAACAACAACAAACATATGAAACATATGTATGAACTGCATTCATACATATGTTTGAGGCCTGAAATTTTTTTTTCAGGTCTGATTTTCACTATTGCTCAAATAGTGCTTTACTGCGAAGGATCGTGCATATATACGTTTCATAACCGCAGTTCATACATATGTTTCATATGTTTGTTGTTGTTTGATTTATCATCTACGGGTTTATGTCGAATTAATTTGATGGCCTGCTCCCAGTTGGCTTGTTAGCTCAATTGGTAGAGCGCTGCACTAGTATCGCAGAGGTCAGTGGTTCGAATCCCGTACAGGCCTGAAATTTTTTTTTTTTCAGGTCTGATTTTCACTATTGCTCAAATAGTGCTTTACTGCGAAGGATCGTGCATATATACGTTTCATAACCGCAGTTCATACATATGTTTCATATGTTTGTTGTTGTTTGATTTATCATCTACGGGTTTATGTCGAATTAATTTGATGGCCTGCTCCCAGTTGGCTTGTTAGCTCAATTGGTAGAGCGCTGCACTAGTATCGCAGAGGTCAGTGATTCGAATCCCGTACAGGCCTGAAATTTTTTTCAGGTGTGATTTTCACTATTGCTCAAATAGTGCTTTACTGCGAAGGATCGTGCATATATACAATGCTTTTCCTCTTATTGCGTGACGAGGGTACAAAAAACAAAATAAACAAGTTACGTAACTTCGGTAATCGCTTTCGTCGAAACTTTTACATCGTCTTTAAAAAAAGCAACAAATTTAAACCTTTTTCGTAGTCTGCATAGGGTAGCTGTGACGAAATTAATTCTCAAGCGAAAGTACGCAGTTCTAATAAAATAATTTGGATATATCAACAAAGTTAAAATGGTAAATTGGCCACCGTAACGATTACAAAAGCTGACGTTTCGAGCGTTAGCCCTTCGTCGGAGCGGATATAGGAATTGTGGGTTGTGTGTGCTTTTAAAGGCAGAAAATGGAGCTACGTTATTGGTGGGAACATGGCAACGAGAAAAACACGAATAAATTAGTGGAATAAAAAGCGTTCTTTGATCCATGTGGGATTTGGACTGCCGGTTTGAAAGATGAGCTTTTGTTCAAGAGTTTTACGGCTTTCCGTGCTATCTAAGTGTAAGGAAAGACCGCAGGGGATCGGAGGATTAAGGTTATGTCCAAATCAAATTTACCTGAGCCCCCCTATAAGGCTTTTTCATGTTGTTATGATCCCCCAACCTCATCATTGGCAGTCAAGTTTTAATAATCATGACTCTGTTAGCCACACCCTCCTGTACCCACTGAAAACCATGCCACCCCCCAAAAAACCAAATTTCCTCCAATTCCTTCCCCACCCCTCACAGGGCAATAAGTAATGACTGCTCCCTTACCATAGAGAGTAATTTAGCTCCTTCTACAGTAAATGTGTCTCCCGATGCACAGTCCACTCCAAATAAGGCACATATATCACCAGCACCGGCCTCTTGCACATCCTCCGAAGGAATAACAATAATGGTGAAAAAAGTGGGCTACTAGAATATGTGTTCTATGTGCCTACGAACAGGCCCCAACATTATCAGCACTTAAGGCATTTTACCTCCAATGTTTTAATCTACCGGGAAAATGTGAGGCGTTGAGGAAGCGAGTACACGAGAAGTCTGAAAGGTGTCCAGCGTTAATTATCATTAGTGCCAGACCCCAGGAGAACCTCTCCTAGACTCGTGTCAAATCTTCCCGGTAATAGCGATAACGAGGGAGGCTACTGTACCATTAACCAGGCCAATTTCCAGATGCAGAAATCCTCTGGTTAAAAAACGAGAGTAAGTGCTGAGATTTAGATACGAATATTAGTTTGTTACTTTCAAGCTATTATGACGCCTTTTTTCTCAAGAAATGTTTTTCAATTAACCTCAATTTGAAAGTGAGGCTCTTTAAAGCTCGGAAATGGTCTTTCTCTCCTGAGATTGTTAGGTTAGGGGGGAGGGGTAAGTGCACCATTGCCCTGATACTGCTAGCCTCCCGGTTAGCTCAATTGGTTAGAGCGCTGGACTGTTGTGTGGGAGGTCGAGGTCGATGGTTCGATCCCCAGCCGGACCAACACTCAAGCTCTTAAAATAACTGAGGAGAATGCGCTACCTTTCTATAATATCAAGAAATGGATAGACATTCTAGTCTTCTCGGATAAGGACGAACAAACCCTTGGTCCCATCTCCTGCATCTATTAAATAGTTAATTTGGTTAGGCAGGGGACGTCAAAGAACCCACTCACGAGATTACTGTGACGTGGTCTGGCCTGTTTACTGGGAATTGGGGCATCTTCAAATAAGTTTCCTTTGATTGTTAGTAAACTGCTGATTCAGTCCGGCCAAAGTCCCCCAAAAAGTATCGTGATGCGCATTCGATCATATCCACATGTTACTTTGCGCAATATGAATATTAAATTACTATTATTACTATTATACTGACATTAATTCGGCGTGTTTATCACCCTCTTTTCCTTGACTGCATCGTCAGGATTCAAAAACGACAAAAAAAAATTGTGTACCGTCTTTTCTTTTTGGTTACCTCCATTGTGTCTGAATGCACTCGGACGATCCTTGGCACCTTCAGACACTTCCCTGTCCGAGTATTTACGATATACGCCCCTCGCCTTAACATCCCTTGGTACATTCTGAGGTAAGTCAGCTGAACATACCTTCCGGCCTGCAAGATAATCAAACAGAAGAAAACACAACTACACTTCAGTGAAATGGGCTAGAAAATTCAGTATACTTGACTTTCACTGCAGTAAATCTCAAAATCTCTCCGCATCTTAGAATTGCAATGGTTTTGCTTTTTATCGCTCTGTGCTTGGTCCACTAAACTTGCGTCACCCTGTCAACCAATCAGGTGCAAGAGCACTAGAAATATCTAGGCGAGTGAGCGCTCAGTCTTTTCTCGATGAACTGATTATAGCTGCCATCTTTGTTTTTTTTTCAGCAGGGGAAGGGTGGGGAGAGAGAGAAATTTCCACCAAGGGGGTGAGCGACGGTCATAATTAGGAGAGGAGAGGGGGTGGAGCAAAAGAAATTTCCTCGCCCCCTCCCTCCACCGTCCACTCTTCCTCTAAATCGAACACGACCGGTCAAATAAACAGTCGCGCGCTTGTATAGTTCACTCACTCTCATAACACGCTTGCACTGCAGGCTGTAAATTATTTATTCCAAAGAAGTTGTTTATACACAAATATCTTCATTATCATCTTACCTCAAGCTTGAAAGCCAGACCTACAAAAGGGTGAGAAGAATTCCTATCATTGCTCATCTCCACTTGCTCCCCGACACTAAAATAAAAAATCTACTTTTTAGAGTTTATTCTAGAAATGGACCACTTTCATAAATGGCTGCCGGATTAATATTCTTTTGTTTAAATTTAAATTAGCCCTTCTGGCCTCGTTCTCCAGTACAAAATTCAATTCAAAAGAATACATTATCACAAGCAAGGCCAGAAGGGCTAATTTAAATTTATGAAAGTAGTCTCTAATGCCCCAATGTGGGACAAATAGGCCCCCTTCAATCATTTTAAGGAGGGGGTCATCACGCGAACACCCACCGCTAGAGCCTATCTATGACGTATCGCTATTATTTTCATCTGCATTATTTTCTGGTTTCCTGATCCTGACATAAACCCTTACTCCAAATTCCTTTGAATTTGCAGACACGTGAAACAGACTTGTTGAGAAACAAGAAGCATTCCTTTCATAGGAACCTGGGTCTTGAAAAATAATCATTTCTTCTAAATGCAGCTGTCCCAAATTTTCTTGACAAGTTTTACGTCATCTATACATCAACGTATACCTTAAAATGATATTTATATTGCAGTACATAATTTGAACTTCTTACTTTTCAGCATCCAAGGCAAAATTTGTCACCTCAAAAGGTTCAGGCAGGTAATCCACAACACCATCAAGGAGAGGCTGACGGACAGAAAAAGCATTTTTCGAATATTTACACCTTATTACATGGTTTAACATATAATACGCTCCGATATTTTACGAGTTGCTCAGTATTTTTCCTAGCCACAAAGGGGCGAGGAAAGATAAAAGCGATGGGCAAAACGTCCGCTGGTATTATAATATGTTAAACCATCGAATAAGGGATTTATTATTCCCCTGTTGTTTCCTTTTCTAGCATTTGGCTCCTTGTTTGCGAAATACATCCTTCGGCCTTATCTGTGCCTAGTATCGATCGCCTGCGTGAAAAACGCAAACAAAACGAACGAAACCATTAAAGTGTTCTTTATGACCGACAAAATAAAAAAAGCTTAAAAGTTCGTTTCTCTGAAAGTCAACACTAAAAAACGAAAGAGCCAAAATTAGTGTTTGGATTCTTCAGTGTGGCCAGTTTAACACGGTGGCATATTTTCTTCGTCCTCATGACTTTATTTGGCAAAACTAAATAGTGGTGGAATAAGAATAAGCAGGAACCTTTAGGGTCCTGCTTTTGTTTTGTGTGTTCTCTATGTGTGTTTTCAGTGTATTCCTTTCACCTTTGGTAGATGTAATTTGTTTGCTTCACTTTTCATGAGTATCAACACTGTTGGGTTTTGCCGAGTAACACTTTTTTCCCTGGCTAATCCCGGATTTACACGGAGGGGCTCTTCTTGTGAAAAAATAAAGGAATGACTCATCCTTTTTTAACCATTTATCTAGCACAGACTCACCTGGACCCCTTTGTTTTTCAGAGCAGATCCAACGAAAACTGGAGTAAAACTTCTCTTTATGGTCGCTCAGCGAATGGCAGCCTAGGACAGTAAAAAATCATTCAGAAGTGAAACTCTGATAGGGTGTTTGTTGTGTGAGTCTAAAGCTACCCTACAGTATCATCAAGCTAGATTCAGCTGAAGTTACAGGTACCTTAAGCAAGTACAGGTTGCCCTGAAAACAGACGAACCACTTTCAAAGCACTGTTAAAAATTCCAGTTTTAAAATTTCCAAAGACTGCCTCTGATCCATTCGGCACCGTTCTTTCCTTAACCATTGTAAGTTTTCAAAAGTTGGAAGGCAATCATTTAAAAGCAAGCAATGAAGTGAAAACAGAACCTGAAATTTTAGAGGTGTAGAGTTCTAAAAATTCTAACAATTAACTAGAACCAAGAGGTCATGTGTTAGCCCGGTTTCCATTCGCAAGTTATTTGCTCACATAGTACTAGTGCCCAGGAACAAAAACGGTTATCACGGTACTGTTTGGCATCTCACATCATCTAATGTTTTAATTAGAGTTTATAATAGCCTTATTCAACCACATTTTGATTATTGTAACGTAGTGTGGGGAAACTGTAACAAAGGCCTTTCTGAAAAACTGCAAAGGCTGAAAAATCGGGCAGCTCGCATCCTAATGTCAGCGAGCTATGATAGTGATGTAAAGTCTGTTTATGAGCCTAATGGCCCATTAGGCCAGTGCTTAAATCCGGTTTCTGTAGCATGAAACGACTAGGAGTATTTCTACTTCCCCCTAGATGGGATGCCAGTCCATCGCAGGGTTACCCCCCAGCATTAAATTGCAAGTACCCATTTATAAACCTAGGTGAAGAGAGGTACTGTTATAGTAAAGTGTCTTGCCTAAGAACACACTGGTAATTTGGATGATTTGTTACGGGCACTAGGGTTGCGAAGACTCTACTATCAAAGACTGGAACAGAAATCTATCCTAATGTATAAAACATTACATGGTATGACACCTGATTATCTGAGATCAAGATTTGTATATCGTGACAGTTGAAGTGCTTATCGTTTAAGGAATACAGAAAACAAATTAGTTCTTCCACAACCTCGAACTGACTATCTCAAGAGAAGTTTTTTATACAGCGGAGCTCAATTGTGGAACAACTTACCTGTAGACCTAAGACAAGCGTCTTCGCTGACTGATTTCAAATCTAAATTAAGTCGCCACAGTTTAAAGTAAGATCTTAATTCTAAGTAAATTTTAGACATGGCCTCCATGAAAAGCAGAATTTTCTTTATTTATTTCATTAATTTGAATTGTTATTATCAAATTATTATTGTAGTTGGATAGATAGATTTCTAGTATAGAATTAACTAAATCAACTGATGGAAAAACCATGTATAAATAAAGTTATCCTATCCTATCCTGTTAGGTAAACGTATTAAAATGATGGGGGGGGGGGGGGGGGCCCTTCCATGGCACAGCTCCTGAACCACGATAGGTACTAGCGATAATTAGTGGCTTTTTCTTCCAGAAAAATAATGTTGCATGTGTAACAGCACTACTGGTTTTCAAACAATTTATACAATTTCAACTTTGCATTTCAACATTTTTGCAAAAAATCTCCTAAAACCAATCAAAATGCGTGTATAACTCAGCTAATTATAAGAGAGAGGAAATCTGTCAAAATAAACAGCTTTATCCATCCATCCATCCATCCATACACCAGACATAATATTTTTTAATACCTACAATTAATTGTTCTTCTGTTGGTGGTATCTCCTCCAGAAACATCTCCCCAAGTGTGTCATCCACATCTGCCACAGTTTCTGATGAATACAAACCCCGGCATTTAAAAGACTGTAAAAACAGCATCATGCAGAATGCTACAAACTCTTTTTTTACAGCACTTTAGGTAAAAAACGGGGGCTGTAATGTTGCTATGGTAACCTTACACTACATAAGTAACAAAGAGAACTTGTTGAAAAATGATTTGGCCTGTTTTGATTCAATTTTAGAAGAAACAAAATGTATTGATCCATCAAAAAAATTTGTTACAAAATCATATAGAACCACCTTCGGCTCTCGCTTGTAGCTGAGGGCCTGGACATAAAGGACTATGAAAACCCACTAAAATCATTGGAGTTTTTTTTCTTTTTTTTTCAGTTCAGTGCTTTGAACCATGTACTAAGTATTCTCGAATTGTGTTGGCTCCACTTCATCTGACCAGCCCAGAAAATTTACCCTGTTCGCTCAAGCTCTCAATCCATCAAATTCAAAACTTGAAATAACTGAGACTTGATCACTGGCAATTTCCAACACCAGATGCAATTTATTCAATTTCACTTTGGGTTCTCATTGGCTCCCAGCAAAATTTTCCTTTGTTCTAATAGGTCATAAAAAGTGCTCTTATTTCAAAAAAAAAATCCTCAAGTTTTACCTATCAGCTCTTGTCTTCTTGTCGTACACTTATTAACCATGTCTTCAGGGATCACACCCTCTACCACTTTGGACCTGTTAGTTAATAATAATTATAATCAGCAACAGTTGTAAAACACTGTCAAAGATAATTACCATTTTTTGGATAAAGCTTTTTTTCTAGTAAGGGTAGATTTTAGCCTCAGTGTATTGTATCCCAATAATAACATCAGCAGGGTCATTGAATTTCTAGCATTGTGATTTGCTAAACAGAGTCATGTATAAAAAAAAAAAAAACAAACAAAATAAAACTTATGAGAATGAATAATCTTACCCATGATTTCCTTCAAAGTAATAAGCCTTCCATCGCACAAGATCAATGACTCCATTTACCTCTGATTCCAAACCAATCGGCAACTGAGTGAAGGCTGCAGTGTGTTGCAGCTTTGCTCTGTCATGAGTGAAATAATTTTTTTCACCTTTTAATAGGAAGTTTCTCTAATTAAAGACTTTGTGATAAAAAATTAGCAATTTACAAAATGGTTTTTCAAACTTCTCCCAAGGTCATTTTCAAGTTGTAATGAAATATAAAAAATTATCAAATAAATTTGATAGTTAAAAAACAGATGAAAATGTAACAAGCATCTGAAAAAAGACTTTCCTCTAAAATGGTGAGTGATCATTTCCATTTTTGGCTTTGGTCTGGTCTCTTACAAATGTCAAAGTCACCCAGGGTTTTGACACAGCTGTAGAAATTCCATTGCAGCCCAACCGTTTACATGTTGAATGCTACACTCTTCAAGTAATTTTTTTGCACTCATTTTGTCCAGTTTCTCTTTGTAAAATCCATAAAATTTTTTACCTCATTCCTTCTTTGCCACTAAGTTTTAACTTTAAATGGAAAAAAAATGTTTCCCCATACTTTTCCCTCCCTTCCCTAGACCTACCATTTTCATCTTGAGTATTTTATATTTTGAGGTACACAATCAGATAAGAAGTTTGTGAAGAACATTATGCATTGTAATGTTCCCACCAAGTTGTGTTATCATTAACATGAGAATATAAAGTAGAACATTATCAGTATTTTCAAAAAACCAAGATGCTATGCTTGTAACATGCCAATATTCAAACAAAAACAACCAAGAATAAAACAACAAACAGTTTGACCATGTTCACCTGATTTGACTTAAAACTCTGTTTGGATTTGCTCCCATTCTGAAAAAAATGATAGAAAAAAAATACGCATTACTTTAATTTGCACTCTCATATCATTCAAAAAATACAAATTAAACGCCTTTTATCATGGAAAATTCTGAGAGGACTTTTAAGTGACAACAAACTTTTTGCATGCCAGATGTTTATGGTAGCTAAATTAAATTTAGTTCTTATTGTCTACTGCCTACGGACAATGTTGGGATAGTCCAAACTAGGTTCAAATGCAAGATGTCAAGAAGGCAAAGTGCAGCAATTCTGACAGGTTAAGCTTTTAAATATAACAGACCCCCAGATCAGCAACCAGTGCATTCATTTCAAATTTAGGACAAGATGGAGGTGCTTCTTTAAAAGAGGGATAACCCTTGTTTTTTAAATTATGGCCTAATATGATCTTCTCATGGAAGAAATTTGGGTGTTAACAATACAACTTTGTATCAATAATTGATCATACAATACTATTTTTGATAATAGTACAGTGTACAATTATTTCAAACTGAAAATAAGTGCCATGAATGTTTAGGCTACTTTACAATTACACGGTAAAAAAATTTTGCAAACCTGATCACTCATCTGTAAAAGATATTGAAGAAGCAAAGGCACTTTTTTCCATTCAAAATCAAAATACTTTACTAACATTAGCCACATCACTTAGAATACTGACTGTGCTCAAAAAATTCTTTACAATTTAACAGCCACACATACTAAAGTTAATCTTACAAAATTGTTGCCCTACCTAAAAAACTAATTTTACTTGTTTAAGACAGAGAAAACTTAATTTGTGGGGACGGATGTTTGTAGAAATTTTTTGCATAGAGGAATTTTAAGGACACTTCTGTAAGGGGCACTTAGTGGAGGCTCTACTCCGAGGATTTACAGAAAACCAACATGTCCAATAAAAAATAGATTCCTCACCTGTCGAGTTTATTGATGAAGGCAATACAGGGTACATTGTAACGCTTCATCTGACGATTAACAGTTAGTGTCTGACTCTGGTAGCAAAACGAACAAAATGATAAGCAATGTAAAAGCCACCAATTCTCTAGTCTCTGACAGCATCTACTATCTTTTCAATAATGATACTTGGTTATATACAGAGTGGGAGATACAGCGCACGCTGTAGAAAGACAGCAAGATGCCTTACTCTTTACTTAGTCTAAGGATATAACAAAACCAACCTGCACCCCTCCAACAGCACATAACACCAGAATGGCACCATCAAGAGCTCTCAAGGCTCTCTCCACTTCTACTGTAAAATCCACATGTCCTGATAAATGAAAAAAGTGTCAGCAAAGTTATCAAAATTCAATACTCTAACTTAAAACTTCCACATCATAACTACAGGTACATTTGTATGTGATGACAGTTCAAAAGTTTATCCTTTCTGACCAAGGTAGGATTCTCTGTGATAAAGCTGCAACAAGTTCTGGAAAGCACCTTAGGAAATGGATAGAGTACAGGACATGTACTATTATGGGGAACTTGCAAACTGATGTTAGGGTGTAAAGCGTCAACAGACTCACCTGGTGTGTCAATGATGTTGATATTTGTATCTTTCCAGTTAACATATGTTGCTGCAGACTAAGATAAATATTTACAGATAAATGTACTCAGTTATATCAACAAGTAGATGAAAATATAAAAAATAATATCATTTCTATAAACAGATGGTAACAAAACAACAGAACTTGTGCTGTATCTAAAAAATATTATCTTCACTACGCTTTGCAAACATTCCAATCACAACAAAATTTAAGATGCTGCAATGTTGCTACCATAATCATGTATATCATCTCCAAATTGTACATTCATATGATTTTTGTTTCTAGAAGTCCTACAGCAAAATAAATGACCTTGAATTGAACATTCTTGGGAGTTGTAAAAAGATTAAAAAGGATCTCTCCATAGCCAGGCTCCATATTCGACTGTGATTCTGTGAAGATCAACTATTTGATGCCACGGTAATGAACATTACTTAGTCACCAATGAAAGTAATGCCTAAAAAAAATTCAGGACCATACAGGATTTGAACCCATAACCTTTGCAATACCGGTGCAGTGCTCTACCAAATGAGCTAACAACAAGCCAACTGGGAGCTGGTCATTTTGTTGGTTTCTAATAAACCCTTGAGTAATGAATGAATGACTGTGAATATATGAATATTATTATTTATTTCAATATATTTGAACTGCAGATTAATAATTAATAATTACTTAATATCTACCTGTATGGTTATTCCTCTCTGTCGTTCCAAATCCATGGAATCCATAGTGGCCCCTACATTGTCTTTATCTCGCACCTGGTAAGAAAATGAGGATTAATACTGATTCTTTTGATACATTAACATAATTATCTTTCTTGAGCAAAGAATCTGTTTCTCTTCAATAAATCATTAAAAACCTGAGATATACTGCATTACAGTTCATCAACTAGAGTAAGATTCTGTATCTTGCATTTTCACATTTGCTTGTCATAATTACGTAGTTTGATCATGAATGCTGGTGAGAGTTAAGCCCTGGGAAAGACTGTTGTTGGTAGTAATAATTCATGTTTTGAAAGCATCAGTGGAAGACATAATCATCTGACTCTGGTGATGACTTCCACAAGCTGTTGGAAACATGGAGACGCCCCACACCAGAGCAATTTTGTAATCCTTTGAAACCAGATACTGTTTTGACTGTACAGTTATTACTTGACTGATGGACACATGAATGTTTACTACAATAATTGCATGTACATTAGACTTTGATGAGTCTTTTTTCAAAGAGGAGACAAAGACAAGCTTGTGTTTACAAAGTTAGTCGGTTTACGATACTAGGTAAATTTTGTTATATGTTAGGATGATTCAATTAAGAGAACCAATCGCAAATCATACAAGACTTGAAGTTTTACAACACAGGGATGTGCCTAAAGTTTTTAACAGGCCGGAATCTAGGAATGATAGGCAGGTATTTGGGCTGAAGGCCCACTCTAGCCTGCCTTTGGCATGCTGTACCTGGGGGGGTCCAGGGGCATGTGCCCCGTGAAATTTTAAAAATGCGTACTCGCAGAGATCCATTTTCCTTGATTTTGGGGGCAAAATCAAGGGCATTCATTATTTCCGATACATGAACTACAAATGCCGCTGGCCATTGGGCCTGCAAAATAGACAATGTGATGCTAATGATGTGATTATCGCACTAAATGAAGTGTTTACAATCCTTTCAGTTCAAGTAAGACAGCAATAAAGGTGTAAAAAAACGAAATAAATAGATAAAAATCTTCTGACAACATCTAAAATGTTGTAAGAAGATTGTTATCTAACCCAAAGATCAGATAGAATGATCATATATCATACATGTAACTATAAGTCATAACACTTTTGCTACTAAGAAAACACAGGTGTTAGACTGCACCATCTGAGTCAAAAAAGTTTTGACCACTGATGCTAATGATGTGATTATCGCACTAAATGAAGTGTTTACAATCCTTTCAGTTCAAGTAAGACAGCAATAAAGGTGTAAAAAAACAAAATAAATAGATAAAAATCTTCTGACAACATCTAAAATGTTGTAAGAAGATTGTTATCTAACCCAAAGATCAGATAGAATGATCATATATCATACATGTAACTATAAGTCATAACACTTTTACTACTAAGAAAACACAGGTGTTAGACTGCACCATCTGAGTCAAAAAAGTTTTGACCACTGTGATGACAAAATATCGTTGGTGATAAGAGGACAGAGCACGCTACTCCTTATTGATTTGTTAAATTATGTTCAAGCAAACCAATTTTCTCAATTTATTCTCACCTCATGCCTTTGACTGATCCTTCCAGTGTAAAACAACAGTCTTTCTGTCAGTGTGGTTTTTCCAGAGTCAATATGGGCAGAGATACCAATATTTCTAATTTTTGACACATCCTTCAATCAAAATAAAGGAGAGATTGCTGTTTTTAAAGCACAAAGCCAAGGCCACGAATGTTAAAAAAAGCACCCATCCAGAAATAAATAATTCCAAAAGGGGCCTGCATGTATAAAAGTAATGAACACTGCAGAAAAATCAAGGCTTTCCCTAGGTAACCAGGGTTCTTGCTAAAGATTTTCATAAGAGGTAAAAAATAAGAAATAGTAGGTAACTTTGTTACCTTCCCCATGCTGGGGTGTGCGGGCTGCACAGGCCTCCACTAGGGTCTAGGGGTAGGTTTTCCATGTGTGGATGTCACGTTGCTAACTGCAACCTTTCTCCAAAAATGCTGGGCCTTTTCACTTGGCCATGAGAAGAATGGAATGGAAAACATGGTCAAGGTCATTTCATGAGGTGACTACGAGAGATGAATTTGGTCAAAAAAGCAGGATTTCTTTAACATAATTATGGTGTATTTTCAAACCAGTAACATGTGATAGATATCTTCACAAAATTGGTTGGAAGGAGGAAATAGATATTTTTCCAAAAAAATTAAAAACAAAAACATTTGATAACTTCAGTAGACATTTCAGTCCTGGGTCTCAGTGAAATAGCTGGTAACATTTACTTGAACAGCTAGTAAAAACAACCGGTTACCAGCTCTTAACATGAACCCTGAGTAACATAGTAGCAGAAAATACAGAGGTAAACTCAAGAGAACCACCAGGATTTCTTCAAAGGCAGTAGGAAGTCACACTGCATCAAACAGAGGGCACACAACAGAATGTTATGTTGACTGTGACCCTGTGTTTTACTCAGTGTAACAAAAAGAGGCTTACAGAGGTGGGGGGGGGAGTTCACAGGCACCCAGGGACCTCCCCCCCAGCTACATTCTTAAAAGTAATGGGATAATATCACTATTCACGTGGGAATAAAAGACAAGGTAGAAGAGGTGGAAAAAAATTAACATCGGTGGACATTTAACTTAGTTAAAAACTGTTTACATTCCCCGAGGAGGTTGTGTACCTCAAATAATATTAAAGTTATGGGCACTCACCGTTACTCCAGACGCGAAAAAACGAACCTTAACCTGCAAAAAAATAAGCATCTGTTTGTAAGATTCAAGATAAATTAATAACGAAAGATAAGTACAACAAGGTCAAATCAAGTACTGCAGTAGAAATAAATGCAGCTTTTACTCCTTCAAACTCGATCTGGAATTATTCTTTCCTTATAGATATCCAAATACAGGAATGACAATTCAAAATGATTGTATCAAACTCGATCTGGAATTATTCTTTCCTTATAGATATCCAAATACAGGAATGACAATTCAAAATGATATTACTCTTTTGATTTCTGATTCTATCGTTACTTCGATCTCAAAACTTCCAAAACCTTTGACGTAAAACAAATCGCAGTGTTCGAGAAAGACGTGCGATTATGTAAGCTTTTCACTTCTTCGCGATTGAGAATTCTTGTTTCGTTAAAATTCATTAAAACTAATATAACGGTTAAAACATCAAGGTTGAAAATCTTACATTACGAACAAGAAGGCGAAGTCCAGATCGCTGGATCAACAGTGTCGTTAAACCCATTTCTCAGCTAAAGCATTACAGTCCGTATGTTTCAGGGAATCCTTCAAAGTAGTTTTCACCAGGCGCACGTGAACCAGTTAGCGCATGACCAGACAATCCCTACTGCTGCTTACCAGTTTCGTGGAAAAATGAGAAAGCCATTTCCAGAGCTGAATAATGAAATGTCTACGTCAGAGCGAATCCGGTCAACACCGCGGGCTCAAATGTTCTTGGTCTAAAATTTAGCGATGAAAATAATAAGGGCTGACTTTTAAAACTGAGGAACTCTGTTTTCGTCGAAGGCATTTTCCTATTTCCAGAGGTCTTAAGGAGAAAATTAATTTTTGAAAATTTTTAGGGGGTGTACCAAGTTTTTGGAGGTTTTTCGGTTAATATAAAGAAAAGCGGCAAGGAAATGACGCCTCAAAGCAACAGAATAGGAAATCAGCATTATGAACGACTCAAATTCGTATCTCCGCGGCAAAATCCAGCGCATGCGTATACGTTATTCAGCTCTGTTATCTCCAAACACATGTTATGTGATTTTTGATTTTATATCTGTGTTATCAAAACTTTCATTTTAAAATTTCCTGTAATCTGCGTTTTTACATTGCCAATCGCCTTTTATGGGCCAAGAAATACGGTTTTAGGCGCCGCCGATTTTTAAAATAGCTGAGTAATCAGGCCTGACACCTGATGAATGGCGTGCGTGGAGCAGAATTAATGCACAGCTCGCCAATAGCTCCCTCTCTTGTCATCACAAAAAGACAGAAAAATCATAATTTGAATCAAGAATAGTTTTATTTGTGACTCCAACTTGTGCATACAGATATACAAATCGTCAAAAGATAGATCAAAATGAAACTATGATGAACTGGTGGATAACCTGTGCAGAATATGACAAGAATATACAGTAGTGGATTGAAATAAAAGCCAATGATCCTTTAATTTCAAGAAAAAGAAATTTGAATTGAGCCGTTATCCACACAAGAGTCTTAACCAATTCGTCTGCCATGTTCAAATGTATCATATGATCTCTCTAGCCCTGCTGGCGCAATCCCCTAGAAAACCGTACCCAGCTCCCCATTCTTAACCCCCCTCCCCTCCAGAAACACAACTTCTGTCTCATGCAAAGCCTCTCTCACATCAAGACTGACAACAGCCACTGCTCACCCTCCCAATATTTTCCTTTTTCTGTGTCATCTTTGTTAGTAAATTCTCCCTCTTTCTAACTGACAGCTTTTCCTAAAATACTCACCTGAGGGCTTCATGTATACCCAGTTCCCATAGAAAAACAGAAAGGAAAAAAAACGTGCCAACTGGCAAAGATAACATGGACACGATCAATCGGGAATGAATTCAAAGTGAGAATAATTGCATTAGGCCACTCTTGCGCCATTATCTATAGTCACATTAGTCACTCTCGTTCCCAAGGTCTTTTCTACGGAGGCCCATAAGGGTCACTACATAAAAAAGGTCAACTGTATATTAAACACTGCATCATATACACGCAAAAAAAAAATGTGGCTGCAAATAAAAAATATTATCTTGCTGCAACTAAAAAAAAGATGTTGCAAATAAAAAATGTTGCAGCAAATGAAAAAAAGATGGTACCCAGTCTTGCTCCTTTCAAGCCTCGTGCAAAAACACTTCACCGAGATCGCCCTGTTTTGTCCTAGTTGCGGGAAGGAAGCCAGCAAAGAATCAAGGTTTTTCTCAGCTTGTGGCTCTTCCCTACAGCAGTCGAGTGTTCCATGCCCCTCAGGGATCGGCTCTGAAGCGGAGCAACCTGCAGTAAAGAATCCAATAAAATTTCAGGAATTTTAAAAACGAAAGAGCGAGAGCAGATAGGAACATTTGAAGCCAAAATCTACCAGGAAAGTGGAAAGAGATGTTTCTGTAAGCATTGGCATCATGACTGCTAGATGGAAAAGCCACAAACTGAGCAAAACTTTGATTCTTTGCTGGCTTCTTTCCCACATCGAGGACAAAACATGACTATCACAGTGAAGTGTTTTTGCACGAGGCTTGAAGGGAGCAAGACTGGGTACCATCTTTTCTTATTTGCAGCAACATTTTTTATTTGCAGCAACATCTTTTTTTTATTTGCAGCAACATATTTTTTTTTATTTGCAGCAACATAATTTTTTTTATTTCAAGCAACATCTTTTTTATTTGCAGCAAGATAATATTTTTTATTTGCAGCCACATTTTTTGTGTGTATATGGTGCATTGTTTAATATGCAGTTGACCTTTTTCATGTAGTGACCCTTGTGGGCCACCGTACTTTTCCCTTAGTTGGGGGTGGAGTTGGGGTGGGAACTAAGGGAAGAGGCCCTGGGAACGATGCTGTCACATCAGTGACAAACGCCACTAAGCGAGTCCTGTGCCAAATTTCTTTTTTTTTTTCCACATTTTGACGTTATCTGCGATCTATAACGAAGCATATGCAGGGCAACGTGGAATCCGAAGTTCGTAAGTGTTACCATGGCCTAGAGAGCGATTTTTGTATTGAATAATTAAAACTACCCCTGTTAGCGCTCACTCCAACAACTTAACCGTGAGCTGAACTCTCCTTCGGTTTCACGTCACATAACGGTGCATGCAAAAACGAAAAACTACTGAAGGCGTAAATTATTGACCTGTGCGATAAATTGGCTTGGTTAACGCAATAAAAAATTTCATCCCGCAACCTATCTCTGCAATGATTGGCTCGGCTTAAGAATGGCTCAAGAATGAGTTCGAAATCGAGTAAGTGCAAGAAAAAAAGCTTCTTTTCATGTCTGAAACTCTGAAGTCAGAGCCCCTTTTTGATTCACAGTGGCCTCCTCTCAATTTATTCCCAGTCTCCTACTTGACAATGCCAGAAGTGATTAACATGTAACTTCTCCCTATGGTATCCATACATTATCTGGCAAACAGGTAATGAGAATTTAACACTTAGTACTACAAATCTAACACCAAATTCTCGTAACTAATTAACTAGGAAATGTGTATCAACTAGAGGGGAGAATTTACAGTCAGATCTTGAGAGAAAAAGGGTTCAGGCAATTAAACCCACAAACCAAAGGTATAGGAAGCAATATATTACCAGCGAGCAATCTATCAACAAAATCTTTATTCAATGCGATTCTATTTACAACAATCGTTTTATTTTACTCACATTGAGCTATAACAGTTCAAATACTTTGTAACTCTCGTTGACAAAGAAAAAAAGATCTACAAAAAGTTACTTTGAGTACCTATAATAATAAACTATCAAGTCCACAAAAACTATTAACGTTTTCAGGCTTCAAGCTGCTTTCACGACAGCGTTTTACCATAAAGTTCTACTATGGTCAGTAATGATTCAAAATATTTTGTTTCCAACCATTTCGTAACTGTTCCTTTTTCAAGATTTAGCTTAAAATTAAAATCATCAAAATAAGTTGGCGAGATCTCTTGTAAGCTGATGATGTGGATTAGTTTGACGCTGCTTCCCACTTTTACAGAAAGTGCTTTAACTAGCTATATTTCTCAATTATAAGTTCAAAACGTCTGTATTTCTCCACTATGGCTCGAAGAGATTTGTTTTTTAACTCACTAAAACTAAATTTACTCCGAATATCTAGTCTGGTTAGCGTACAGCTTGGATTCTGTAACGCTTCACATAGACTGGCAACACCGGTATCAGTGATATCACTATACGCCAGAACTAGAGAGGTTAGCTTACAGCTTGGATGCTGTAAAGCTTCACATAGACTAACAACACCGGTATCAGTGATATTAACACTCAACAGATCTAGTGTGGTTAGTTTACAGCTTGGATGCTGTAAAGCTTCACATAGACTGGCAACACCGGTATCAGTGATCTTATCACTCAACAGAGTTAGTGTGGTTAGCTTACAGCTTGGATGCTGTAAAGCTTCACATAGACTGGCAACACCGGTATCAGTGATCTTATTAGCCCTCAGATTTAGTGTGGTTAGCTTACAGCTTGGATGCTGTAAAGCTTCACATAGACTGGCAACACTGGTATCAGTGATCTTATTACTACTCAGATTTAGTGTGGTTAGCTTACAGCTTGGATGCTGTAAAGCTTCACATAGACTGGCAAAAGCGGTATCAGTGATCCCATTACGCAACAGAGTTAGTGTGGTTAGCTTACAGCTTGGATGCTGTAAAGGTTCACATAGACTGATAACACCGGTGTCAGTGATGTTATTACTACTCAGATCTAGTGCGGTTAGCTTACAGCTTGGATGCTGTAAAGCTTCACATAGACTGGCAACACCGGTATCAGTGATCTCATAGCCAATCAGATTTAGTGTGGTTAGCTTACAGCTTGAATGCTGTAAAGCTTCACATAGACTGGCAACACCGGTATTAACGACTGATCCTATTATAGTCAATTTAGACACAAGAGAGTGTTCATTGATCAGTGAATTAAGGACTCGTTGTATTCCAGACATTGTTAGGCGGGAAGCTAAAAGTCTCAAATCCTTAACTGGGACGAACTTAAGAGAACATTTGTGTTGTGCCTCTCCAGCTTCCTCTTCATTTAGTTCACTGATAATGTCCAATACAAATGATACTGCAATGCTGTCTATATCTGATAAACCAATCCATTGCATGACGCCGTCTGAACTACTGAACGCTTGCGGATGATTTCTGATCAACGTTTTGGCGAATTCTTTGTCTTGATACTCACTCAGACACTTTGCTCTGAGAAATCGAGTATCATTCCCTGAAACTTGATTACTCGTCAACAACTTTTCCATCAGTTCCTCTTTTCCCTCACTTGACAAAATGCCAGCCATGAATTGGAAAACCATTTCAGAGCATTTCTCGACTGGAATACAATTTTCCTTTACAAACCAATGGGCGGCTAAGAATTCTTGGACAGTGAGATGTGTGAAGCTGAAGTGTTTCGTAGTTCTGATCGAACCAGTCCTATAAGGCTCACCACAGTAAAGAAGACCACTACCTTTCAGTTTGTTGACTTCTTCCAACTCAAAACCCCCTTCTATCTCGCTTTCATCAAAAGTTGGCTTCCTTTCAAGCAGAAGTTTTGCCGCTAGTTTTGATAATTTCCCTAATGTGGTTTTAATGACCGGAGGAGGCTTAAATTTGTTAGGAATTTCTTTGTGTCTGTATTCTGACTCAGAGCAGTGCTTAAGTTCAAAAATCTCAATAAGTTTTGTGTAAATGTCGGTTGTTGAGACAGGAAGGTCGCGAGGATTTCTTGTTTCGTTTAGAGTATACTCCATCTCGAAGCACAACAGATAACAGAGCATAGGAATATGAGCAAAACTGACTAGGTTCTCATTCTTCATGACATGTTCAAGCACAGCGCTCTTCATATTTTCGTTTTTCTTGAAGTACTTTCCAATGTATTCTTTAACCTGTTGTGAAGAAAATCCCACAATTTCTACGTACCGTTTAAAACGGATTCCTCCCAGCTTATCCGATTCATCAGGCCGCGAGGTTACAACAACGACAGAACCTTTCAGTATCTCTCCCTTGATGAGTTTTGAACATAATGCGGCCACCGGCATTTCAGATCTAGCGTCATTCTGATATTCTTTCCCCGAGTTTCCAGTGATGTAATCTTGCTGGGAATACTCATCATAGCCGTCAAGGATAATCAAAACTTCTTCGGGATGGTTTACAATATACTCAAATGTAACGTCATCTAATATTGAAGAAAAGTTTAAGATTTCGCGTAAGGTCACACGCTTTTCCTCAAGCCAATTCAATTGACGGAAAGTAAGCAAATAAGCAAATTTGAAATTTGGAATTTTAATGTTTTCTCTTGCTCGGAATAATTTTTTGTTGGCCCAATCGCGAATCACCTTTTGGCAAAACAGAGATTTCCCAATCCCTGCTTTTCCAACGACAAGAATAGAATTAGGATTCTCCTTATCATTACTCGTGCCAAGAAATATTTCATCGCAGTGCTTAACTGGAGTACCGCTGACTTTTCCGTAACGCTTAAGCTCTTCACTCCTTGAATATGTCTCGTCATTCCTGGTGAGGCCTTTTCTTCCACGTTGTATGAGAAGATTAGTGAATATTTCATCTGTTTTTGCGTTGGAAATGTTGTGAAAGGCTAGCAGTTTGGGTTGGAACTCCGTTTGGTCTGTAATGGAAGTCTTTAAGGCTGTAGTGTAAGCAGTTATGGCTGAAGGATAAGAAAGAGACAATATTTAATAAATAACAAGAACGCGAGGAGGACAGTTTGTCTACTTTACTGAATTCTTACTCCACAGGGTTGAACTTTTAAAGCTGTTGTGTAGGGACTTACGGCTAAACAAAAGGGGAAGGAAAATATCTTATTAATTATGTGAACACGAGTAAATGCAGTTTAAATACTTTCTATCGAATTCAGCACAGGGAGATTAACTAGCAAAGAGCCGAGTGCTTGAAAAGTGTCTATTGTGTCTATCAGTTGAGGAATCCACCCCTATCCAAAGGATAGAAAAGGTTGTTTCGTTAAAGCGTTATTCCTCCCTTAAAAATCAAGTATATCATAGGGTAAACAAACCCTTTCGGGCGGCTGGTATATCAGCTGACAATGTCCACTACTGAGCGACTGTCTGAAAAGTGAATATATGCAGGGGTAATCGGATAGAGCCGAGTAAAATTAAGGATTAATTTCACGGGTGCTTTCAGAAATCTAATAAGAAGATCAATAACGCACGCTGTTACATGTAAGCACGTTCGTGGAAAGCCATTTCAGTTTTCACTTAGTTTTATTTTTGTACAACAACGTCAAAGAAATGAAAGCAATCCTGTTGAAAAACATTTGCCAGCAATGATATCAAAAGTTTTAGGCAAAGGTAACCTATGTTAACGTTTTCTAAATTTAAAAATGCCTTCTGTCTCAGCCAATCGGCATTTGGTAACTTTGCCCTCAGTCTATCTTACAAGGCCTAGAAGCGAAGTTTCGAGGGAAAATATAACATCATTAGGACAGTCTCCGAGCCACGAACATTATCAGTCAGCAAACCAGAAAACAGTTTATTTATTTTGTAGCTCTTAATTTTCATATCGCGCGAAAACCGCTTTTTAAAAAGCTAGAGTTGATCTGACGGCGGATGAGTATATGCGACCAGCATTTTAATACCACTATCACTGGACTCAACAAAACGAGTGTGTTTTTCTTGTGTGCAAAAAAAGAGAAAAAAAAAACAGAGATGAAAAGAGAAAACTTTGGAGCAGGCTTTTTTTCCACTAGCTTTGTTTCTCTCTGACGGAAACAATCAGAGGACAAATATCCACGCAGACGGGAGTTATTGCCTGATAACTTAGGTATCCAATAAAATAACACGAGAATTAATGGGAGGTTGCAATTCGTAATAATTGTTAACAAATCTCTCCCTCCCCCTTTCGCTTGATAAGGTTTGTAACAACAACAATGGATTTCGTGAAGAATTTATCCTTGAGAGGGGAGTGGAGTCTTGTCAGAATAGGTTGACAAGAGTTGCGTGACGTATCATTAAGGACGCTTGACCGGTCCTGTAAAGTCGCTTACAGCCATGAAAGATGGAAAAATCTACATTTCTCAAACTCCATCACACTTAACACCCCTCGTAACTAATTTCAGAAATAGATATTTTCGTCAATTTTGCAAAACCAGATTTTCCTAATTCTGAATCTCTGGTAAGAAGCACTCCCTTGAGTTTAAACATAAGTCAGTGAGGATCTCTCAAGTGCACGATATCTCTGACCTGGTTTATGCTTAAGCAGATTTCTTTTTCTGATTCGTGACCAATCTGGGGCCTTTAGGGAATGGGATACCCTTAACCTAAAAGACCAATTTGTAATTAGAACAGCGTTCCGACTTAGCCGCTACTTTGGAGATCAAGAAGGCCGCCGAGGTGGAGTTAAGAGAAGATTCCTGAATCTGAATACTTTAAAACCATTTTTGAAGTTTTGAAGTTTATCTAACTTCATGGGAAAGTCTAAATCTGCAATTGGCAACAAAATTGTCATCATATTAGTCTTTCTATTGCCCTGGTTAAGTTAACCTATTTGCCTGAATAGTCCCGGGCCCTTAGAGAAATATTTACATCATCAAACGACAGATATTGAAATAGATACTGTGACAATTGGTTCCGTTCTCATCTAGTTTGGGAGTACAGTCGAGGTGAAAAATCTGATTAAAAACCGTTTCAAGGCGGAGCGCTGCTACATTCAGCGATGTGCGTAATGAATTCGAATTCCTTAGCGACAGAGGCCTCCCCTTCCCCTCCCCCTTGAATAGATCAGAGGATGTTTCAGTTTTTTTAATTACTTCTCTGAAACCTTGCAACCAGCTGGTTTTTTTTTAAGTACGAGGAGAGAGGAGGTAGAGTTGAAAAGATCGAGAAGTAATTTGTATGGATTCCCAGGAAAGAACTAGGCAGGAGACATTACCTAGAGGAATGTTAAAGGAGTGCTAAAAATGGATATCATAGGCATAGTTGGCAAAGGAGGAACTATGCATGTGGAACTAACGATAGGGTTGTAGAATTTTTAGGGAAGATCAACTAATGTGACTTGCAGGTAGCCTATAAGTTCAGAAAACGTTTGGTATAGATTTGGCCTACAATCAGGTGGTACATAGTTGAAAAAATGTTTACCGTAAACATATATGCCAGAATATTAATCATTGTCTTTTCTTTAACAAGTGCTGCGGTATGAGTATTAAACGTATTGTCACAAAGTTTCTCAATTCTTTGTTTTACGAAAAGCAGTGTTACTCCTGGATTTAAAACCCAACTATTTATTTATTTATTTATTTATTTCATTTGCAACTATTCTACTCAAAGTTAAGGTACAGTACATACCACTCTTTGTCTTAAATGTTCTGACGTCTGGCTCACTGTCTCCTTGTTTGTTGACAGCAAACAGCTTCACTTCGTACTCTGCGTCATACTCGAGACCAGTTATCTCGCAGTGAGTCTCCACAATGTTTCCCCGTTGAACCAGTTCTGTGTATTGTGTCATGGGTTGTTTCGTCCATTCCAGACGGTATTTAATGCTGCAATTACTGCTATTAGCTTCTACTTCTGACCAGGTCACAGTGAAATCTTTGTCAACTTCACTTTCTACATTTGCGATGACGGGTTTCTCAGGTAAACCTGTTCAAAATAATAATTCTTTTGAGTTTTGTCTCTGATGAAAGTGAAATACTGTAACTAAATTCATCGCTGTGTGTAATGAATTTAAATTCCCTAGCAACACACCCCCCCCCCCCCACTTAAATAAACAAGTGGGTTTTTTAGTTTTTTTAATTACTTCTCTGAGATTAGGCAACTTCCTGATTTTCTTTTAAGTAAAGGAGAGAGGGGGGTGGGGCAGCAAAAACAGAGAAGTCATTCTTACCCCCTCTTGCAAATTCACTGAAAAGGTACAAACTTGGAAAAAATTTACTCAATAAACATCTACCCCAAAATATTAAATCATGACATAAAGTTCACAAAGTTATATCTAAGCTCAACATGTTACTTCAAAGTAAGACAACAAGTATAATGATTGGTACTCAAATGTACAAGTATAGTAAAGCAAATAATTTGGGTGTAATCTCTGAATAAAAATACTCAGACAAAAGATTTTTAATTCTATGCCATGATCATTGAGGTGTTTGCTTTCAGAGGCATACATTTTCAAAATCGTTGGGTGGTAATATAATCAATACCAACAAAAAGATTCAATTAATTGATGCAACAAGAAACATCAATAAAAGATTGATAAACTACTCTTTCCAGCATCAAAAATTAATCACAAGTCTAATATCAGTGTCATTTACAACCAAATCAAAGGTGACCATAGTGAAAAAATGTTGGGCAAATCATTCTCTTTTCTTATATGAGAGCCACAGCATGAGTATTAAGCCTGTTGTCACAAGGTTTCTCAGTTCTTTGTCTTTAAGAAAAAGCTGTGCTATTACTGGATTTAAGACCCAACACTATTAATTTATTTCATTTCAACAATTCCACCAAACATTAAGTGACAAGTTTAAATAAATGTACATGTACATACCACTCTTTGTCTTAAATGTTCTGACATCTGGCTCTCTCTCTCCTTGTCTGTTGACAGCAAACAGCCTCACTTCGTACTCTGCGTCACATTCGAGACCAATTATCTTGTACTGAGTTTCCACAATGTTTCCCTGTTGAACCAGCTCTGTGGATCCTATTATGAGTTCTTTCCTACATTCCAGACGGTATTCTATGCTGCCATTACTGCTGTTAGCCTCTACTTCTGACCAGGTCAGAGTGAAATCACTGTCAACTTCACTCTCTGCATTTGTGATGGTTGGTTTCTCAGGTAAACCTGGGCAAAATAATGTTTCTTTTAAATGTTGCCTATGAAAGCGAAACACTCATGGTAACTAATTAAAACACATAAACATGTAAATTAATCATTTCAACAAGTAATAAAAATGCAGAAGGTCTTCACAAAACAGTGGTTGGTTTGCCAGGTCAACCTATTCAAATGTATGTCTTTAAAATTTTTTTCTGATGAATGTCAAATAGTTCAATCATGTTATTCCTACTCTAAAACATGAGTAATTGTAAATCTGTTAAGGTTTCACAAATAGTATTGATAGAGGGGGATTTACACTGTCAGTGATTTTCATATTGTTTCCATGGCCCAGTTGTATTCAAACTTGTACTAAAAGTTCAAACTCTAAGTTTAATCTACTAATCAACTTAAGAGGTAATTGCAATCAAATGTCATTGAAAAGTAGAAAAAAATACATGCATGAGAATTGTAATTTTTTTCTTGACAAATGATATTACCCCTTCACACCCTGGTACTCTTTACATTTCCTACAGTGCTGACATTAGGAGAGTTTGTTGAACAAGGTTAGGGCTCCTATAGCTTGTGATCATTTCCCTTACTCTTGTGTGATTCAGGGATGATATTTTCAGGAGAAATCACATGTCAGATAATTTCTTTTCGCTGAATGTTAACATGCCCACTACCATTCATTCAAATTGCTTACCATTTTATGTTGCTTCAATTCTCCAAGAGCTCATTTAAAAACCAAAAAGCTACAAAACTCTGTTCTCTCAGTGTGCAATAGTCATGTTGGCATTTTTTTCAGACAGATTACTTGGTTTCCATTAGAAAGCATCCATGTGTTACAATAAACAAAGAGTTCTGAAATGAGGTGGCAAATGTTAAATCAAATGAAATAACTAGGGTACACACCAGTCTTTGTCTTAAATGTTGAGACCTCTGGCTCACTTTCTCCATGTCTGTTGAAGGCAAAGAGTTTCACTTCATACTCTGAGTTATACTCAAGATTGGTAATTTTGAAGTGAGTTTCATCAGTGTTTCCTTGTTGACAAAGTTTGCTGGCTCCTGTCAACGGTTTCTTCCTCCATTCCAGACGGTATTCAGGGCTGACATCGGTGCAGTTTGTATTTGATGTTGACCAAGTTAGAGTGAACTCTACATCCACCTCACCTTCCTCTTTTTGGATGGTTGGTTTGTCAGGTAAACCTTTGAAAATTATTGAATCAGGATTTTTAACTCCTGACAGATGCAACTGTTACCAACAATAGATCTTTGAGGTAATTAACCATATCTCTAAAACATTGAGTGTTCATCTTGTATAATGATCTCTTTCACAAATGATATCAATGCAAAACTATCCATCACAATTATGACATTATGACTGAACAAAAGAGTTACATCACGTGCATTTTCTATGCTCCTTGAACCCTTTGTATTACTTTGCTCTCATCTCATTTACCAATAATTTGTTTAGCAAAAAGATGATTCTTCTTTTCTTAACTCTGCACAATTCCCTGATCCATGTACACTACAATTTAACTCACCTAAGATGTCTTCTACTCTTGATTTCTTGAACCAAACTGGATCATATATAAGCTGCTGCTCATTAACCTCAAAGTTTAGAATTCCAACTGCTTTAGTGTTCCTCTCACCTTGTTCCAGTAAAACAGTCGAGCAACACTCTGCAGGGCTGGGTAGGCAACTACCATCTTTTTCAGGAACAAGTTTCCCATCAGTCACTGGCTCTCAAAATCACATGTCAGATAATTTCTTTTCGCTGAATATTAACATGCCCACTACCATTCATTCAATTTTTTTACCATTTTATGTTGCTTCGATTCTCCAAACGCTCATTTAAAAACAAAAAACCCACAAAACTCTGTTCTCTCAGTGTGCAGTAATCATGTTGGCATTTTTTTGAGACAGATTACATGGTTTCCATTAGAAAGCATCCATGTGTTACAATAAACAAAGAGTTCTGAGATGAGGTGGCAAATGTTATATCAAATGAAATTAATTAGGTACACACCAGTCTTTGTCTTGAATGTCATGACCTCTGGCTCACTTTCTCCATGTCTGTTGAAGGTGAAGAGTTTCACTTCATACTCTGAGTTAAACTCAAGATTGGTAATTTTGAAGTGGGTCTCAACAATGTTTCCTTGTTGACAAAGTTTGCTGGATCCTGTCAAGAGTTTCTTCCTCCATTCCAGACGGTATTTAGGGCTGTCATCGGTGCAGTTTGTATTTGGTGCTAGCCAAGTTAGAGTGAACTCCACATCCACCTCACCTTCTTCTTTTTGGATGGTTGGTTTGTCAGGTAGACCTTTGAAAATTATTGAATCAGGATTTTTAATTCCTGATAGATGCAACTGTTATTAACAATAGATCTTTGAGGTAATTAACCATATGTCTAAACACTGTGTGTTCATCTTGAATAATAATCTCTTTAAATTTAATTAACTAAACAAAAGAGTAACATCACGTGCATTTTCTATGCTCCTTGAAACCTTTGCATTACTTTGCTCTCATCTCATTAACCTTTAATTTGTTTAGCCAGAAGATGATTCTTCTTTTCTTAATTCTGCACAATTTCCTGATCAATGTACACTACAATTCAACTCACCTAAGATGTCTTCTACTCTTGATTTCTTGAACCAAACTGGATCACATATAAGCTGCTGCTCATTAACCTCAAAGTTTAAAATTCCAACTGCTTTAGTGTTCCTCTCACCTTCTTCCAGTAAAACAGTCGAGCAACACTCTGTAGGGCTGGGTAGGTGACTATCATCATTTTCGGGAACAAGTTTCCCTTGCATGTATTCGTATCTATTACTTCCAATATAAACAAACAGGGGTTTGCTTTCCTTTACACCTATCTTAGGTTCGAGATCCCTTAAGACACTGGAGTGCTTGCGTCTAAATCGGTTGTGGTTTAGTTCTGAACACTCAGAATCAACAAAAATCACCACCAATCCAGAACAGACATAAAGTGGACTTTTTTTTATGATACTCTCCAATGGGTAACATTTCAGTTTTGAGTTTGGTTTAGTAAACTC
Organism: Stylophora pistillata; assembly: GCF_964205215.1. Taxonomy (NCBI): domain Eukaryota; kingdom Metazoa; phylum Cnidaria; class Anthozoa; order Scleractinia; family Pocilloporidae; genus Stylophora; species Stylophora pistillata. The sequence continues at coordinate 6,833,636 of NC_142525.1, forward strand.
CACTTGGTATTTCTCAGCTTCAAAGTTCTCTTTTGGAATGAGTTTGGAACTTGTTATGATAAAGTACTCACTCCAATCAGGGTTTCGGACCTTAGGCTCATAAAATAAACACCCCCAGCCAACAGCTCCATCTTGACATGTTATTTTGCAGAGTGCCTTGCGTCTCTTCCTTTCAAGTACATCATATGATGACTGAAACATGAACGCTATGAAAGATTCTGCCATTTCACTGGAAAGAAGCCAGGATTACCTTGATGGTGAGAGAAAAAAAAACTTATTAACATCATATCCAAGTTACAACCATAAAGATGTACGTACAGTCGTACTGGATTTGTTTGGTTGAAAGAGTCCTCGCAAGCTACAATTACTACATAAGATCCATGTAATAGCCCTTGCCAAAGGAGTAGTGTCTTGTTAATTATCTTTAAGTTGGTCACTAGATTATGATAGCCATGATGCGATAATGTATTCTCATACTTAAAATGTTCATCATATGTTACTGTTGTGATTCCCCTAACAACCAACCGACCGATCCACAGAGATACAAATGGCCACTGAAACCAAAATGCACTCTACAGTCAGAGGTTTTAATAAATTTTTCCATCAGAAGCTGCCAATGGTGTATTAATAGGTAGATGTGACCAGAAAGGGGCCGTAAAGGCCAAACCCAAACACAAGAGCCTCAGAATAAATCCTTAGAAACCTTTACAGGTATGTTAAAGTATGGATGGTAAACTTTATCGCCCCCGCAAATTAATACTAAACAATTGGTTCATGCTTAACTTTCAACTGGGGGTAAATTGAGGTAATGATAGAAAACTTTTTTGCCCTGCATGCAAATACTCTACAATTGGTTCATGCTTTCAACTGTGGGTAACTATTTAGGGCGACCCTAAAAGCCAGAACGATGGAATGCTAGAGCAACAGAATGCTGGAATGACAGAATGCTGGAACAATGAAATGCTGGAACGACAGAATACCGGAATGCTGGAATGACGAAATATGATCCCAAATGCTAAAACGCGGAACGACGGTATATGACCCCGAATCCTAAAACCCAGAAAGACGGAATATGACCCCAAATCCTAAAACCTGGAACGGATGTCAGGACATGTTGACAAAGACAATAACGCACGTGACTAAAACTAAGTGTTGATTTTTCATTCCTTTGCTGTGTTATGAATAATTATGAACCATTATACATGAAAGGTAGCTGCATTGTAAACCTGTTTATTTATCTTTTGTTCTGCTAAGGAGATGGCTCAGGAGATTTCGTGGTCAGTTTCATTGCATACCGCGAGCATTTTTGGCACATTTGTTTGAAGTACTAACGAATCCATTCTAGAGCAGCTGTAGGTGCACTTAAAAAAAAAATCATATTTTACTTTTAAGGAAAGGTCATGAGTTGGTTCTGCTGCCAATCAATTGCAGAAGTATCAGAAGATTAGGATTAATGTGAAACTAATTGAAGACTTGTGATGAACTGACTCGACAGCGCCACGAATTAGGCCAATTTTGAAGGTTTTGTTAAAGAAAATGCCGTAAGCCGTTTCAATTAGATTTCTCCTATACGAGGGAGAATTTTAACAAACGAAGGTTGCTGTCATATGTATTGGACTAAAGCCTACCAGTGGACAAAGTATGGATGAAATTGAATTTTGAGCTGTTTCCGCGATTTCTTTGATTTTTACTGGCATTTAATCTTAAGTTGTTTATTGGAAAAAGGCATTTCCCCTCAAAAAGTCTATTGATTCACATTAACGAGTATGAAGAGTGAACACTAAATGTAGTGTGCAAGTAAACACAATATTTCATTCATAGAGAACAATCCCTTTCTTTCCTTCAAATTTAAGGCTAAATGAGTGTATAAGTCATAAAAAAAATGCCTATGTATGCCCTATCTGAGAGCTTGATTATGGTACAAGTCTGTTAAGATTGACCCCCTTTCGGTTTATCAAGTAACTAAACTGTTAACAGAAGAGAGCACCTTATAGCATAGTTTTTTCAACTCTTGGCAAATCTCCTTAACTGACATTATTTGCCATTCTATATCTCTTTGCACAGTTAATAGAACACTGCAAATATCACCTTTAGTCTTCTAAGTTTCCTGGGTAGTCTTCAGCATACTCGATTAGTGCTGGTGAGTTAATTTCAGAATATCATCCAAAATGTCGAAGTAATGGCAAGTATGATAGACATTGTAAGAAATATACAACTTTTTTGAGAGACATGTTTGGGCATGCATATGACATCTTCAGTCAATGAGTACTCATTGACTGAGTGAGTACTCATTTACTCATTGACTGAGTGAGTACTCATTTACTCATTGACTGAGTGAGTACTCATTTACTCATTGACTGAGTGAGTACTCATTTACTCATTGACTGAGTGAGTACTCATTTACTCATTGACTGAGTGAGTACTCATTTACTCATTGACTGAGTGAGTACTCATTTACTCATTGACTGAGTGAGTTCTCATTTACTCATTGACTGAGTGAGTACTCATTTACTCATTGACTGAGTGAGTACTCATTTACTCATTGACTGAGTGAGTACTCATTTACTCATTGACTGAGTGAGTACTCATTTACTCATTGACTGAGTGAGTACTCATTTACTCATTGACTGAGTGAGTACTCATTTACTCATTGACTGAGTGAGTACTCATTTACTCATTGACTGAGTGAGTTCTCATTTACTCATTGACTGAGTACTCATTTACTCATTGACTGAGTGAGTACTCATTTACTCATTGACTGAAGATGGCATATGCATGCCCAAACATGTCTCTCAAAAAAGTTGTATATTTCTTACAATGAATATCATCCAACTTGACATGTATGGATTGGAATAAACTTTGCGTGTTCTGCATGGAGATGTACAAACACACTTATAGCAACCAACACCGGCTGTAGGCAAATTATCCTGCTGTTAATTTGTTTCTTTTTTAGGTTAGTTGAAATGCCTTATGGCTGTAAAAATATCTTATGTAATTAATGCAGCCTGCAAGAAGAACAAGGTGTGAAACTGACTTTCTTGACATTCCTACACTCGATTCCCATTCTAAACTCCATATTCCAGATTCCTTATCTTACATTTCGCCAAAACGTGCTCAAACATGGCAAAAAAGTTCTCAAATAGTGCTCGATAGCTACAGAAACTGCTTTATATCTAGAAATAGCGCACAAAAGTTGCTCGCAGTAGCGTTTTTGTTTTTTTATTATTTCCGAGCAGAGATATATACATATCCTAGTTTAATCAAACTTTTAACTCTCGATTTTCAGTCAAGTATAGCAGCGCGTGTCGTAAAAAACTCTTTATCAGTCATGCATAGTTTCTAAAAGCAGTCATAGCATCACAGAACCGTATAAAATCAACCTTATTAAGCTACCACTGTTATTAGTCTTTCTTCGATCTATTGTATCGAGGCATCACAGAAACTTCAATTCAAGAGCGCTAAAAGTTTTGATGAAGACGAAGTCGCGAACCAATCAACTTGGACTGTCCCACGCTTGGAAGGACCTTAGCTCGTGCAGTTCCATGACAACAGTTAGCTAAATAGGTGACAAAGTGGAATTATTCATAATTCAGCTTCATGATAATAGAATTACTCGGCGTTACTTAATTAAAACGTTTCGAAGACAAAACATTGCATTTGACAAAGGGAAAGTTGTGAAAATTGTGCTGAAATTTTTTCCAAACAGCGCAAAAATGCTCAAACTCTGATAAAAAGTCATTGTGATCAAGACTGCTGGGAATGTAAAATAGTGCTCCAAATTCGAAAAAATGCCAAAAAACGCCCAGCGCAATCGGGACAGGCCTACTTACATACCTAATTAAAAATTCCACTTTTGTCATGGAACTCCACGAGCTAAGGTCCTTCCAAGCGTGGGAACAGTCCAATTTGACTGGTTCGCGACTTCGCGTTCATCAAAACTTTTAGCGCTCTTGAATTGAAGTTTCGAGAATATTCCATGGCTGTAATCACAACAGACACTTGTATCCTTACGCTTATTGCTTCTTTAAATTGTGCAAGAAAATCTCTTATAACAACAAACATATGAAACATATGTGTGAACTGCGGTTATGAGACGTATATGAGCACGATCCTTCGCAGTAAAGCACTATTTGAGCAATAGTGAAAATCAGACCTGAAAAAAATTTCAGGCCTGTACGGGATTCGAACCACTGACCTCTGCGATACTAGTGCAGCGCTCTACCAATTGAGCTAACAAGCCAACTGGGAGCAGGTCATCAAATTAATTCGACATAAACCCGTAGATGATAAATCAAACAACAACAAACATATGAAACATATGTGTGAACTGCGGTTATGAGACGTATATGAGCACGATCCTTCGCAGTAAAGCACTATTTGAGCAATAGTGAAAATCAGACCTGAAAAAAAATTTCAGGCCTGTACGGGATTCGAACCACTGACCTCTGCGGTACTAGTGCAGCGCTCTACCAATTGAGCTAACAAGCCAACTGGGAGCAGGCCAGTTGGCTTGTTAGCTCAATTGGTAGAGCGCTGCACTAGTATCGCAGAGGTCAGTGGTTCGAATCCCGTACAGGCCTGAAATTTTTTTCAAGTCTGATTTTCACTATTGCTCAAAAAAATCTCTTATGTTTTGAACAACGCAGCAAAGAATGTAAATTGAGTTATTTAACAACTCAGTTTGAGGAATATTTTCCAAGTCTTTTATCTATTTGACTTTCGACTGCCGTTCGGCTTTAGTGAATTTTGAGTTCTTGCATGTTGTTCTATACGTTGGCAGAAAAAAAAACCTTCGAAATTCAAAGGTTACCCACTGTAGAATCGAGCTTACACATACCCATAAGCTTGCTGAGTTAAGGAACTGAGAAGGATTTTACAATATGTGTTTCTTAGGCGTCGTTTCCTCATGTGCGATACACCGACGTACATAATGATCATTAATGTCACTTCATCATTATTTCACGTTGGTTTGTTAAAAGCATTTTTCTTACCTTTGGCCTTGAGCTTCTCTCCTGGTGTAGGCACAATCTGTTACACAACGCAAGAAGTGGATTCAATCAACAGCTGTTGGAAGAAATTGATGTGACTTCAACACACAGTATTATGTAGCCCACTCAAATGGGTGCGCTCGCTTTCGATTCTCTATGAAATGCCTCAAATTGAAGGTTGTTCGTCAAATCATCTTTTTTAACCATTTTTTGGTCCTAAACTGCTTTTTCTGTATAATAACACGTGGGTTGCCCTTTGCGAAATTTTAAAAAAGGATCGAAGATGCAAACAATAATTTTCCTGTCTCAGCATTGAGAGAATTTACATTACGGAATCGCGCTCATTGAAAAGCGTCGCCCGTGAAAAGTGAGGTATCCATGATGCTTTGCAGGTTGAATGGGGTTGCAAAAGCTCACCGCCAGCTTCGGTCTCTTAAGATCTAAATTTAAGAATTCCCAAACGGGAGTTGTAAAATTTCGCTTTGCGTCCGTTCAGAAACAATGGCGATACAATTGAAGCAATTAGTATTGTTTGAAGGTGATGAAACGAAGTGTGGTTATGGCAAAGCTGAGTTGGAACTGAGCGTGTACATACGTGGAGTAGGAATTTACAACGTATACTTAAGCTTTTCGAAAAGTAAATAGACTTTCCCGACGTGTTAAGTGAAACTGACAGCAATAACGGGCTAAAAAGAAATATTTATGTAATGTTATTTTGTTTTCATGGCGAAATTGATGGTCGAGCCTTGTAAATCTGTTGCATTTCCGTCGTAACATATTTATTCGTCTATGAGCCGTGAACTCAGCTATAAGCCGAACTCAGCTATAAGCCGAGACCCTAAACTTCGGTCTGTTTTAATTGGGTTGTTAAAACATGTGAACTGAAAATACTCGGCTAAAAGCCGAGACCATATTCAGAGAATTCCATTCTCGAAAAAACTGAAATGAACGCAGAAGTTTCGAAACAGAAAAGTGTTTCAGTGCAGTATTGCCGTCGAAAACAATTCCGAGATAACCAGAGAGTACGTCATCAGTAAGTCTATGGTCCGAGATTTTGGTAGTTTTATGAAAAGATCGCTCAGCTTGAATAAATAATTTTACATTTGATCGATTTTTAAACAATATCGCCTAATCGAGATTACGGCTATTCTTCTTCGATGAATAGCGCTCTGTTTCGGTTGTCTGAGCAAGAAACAATACTTGTGAACACCGGCAATACTTGAAACAACACTTACCAAAACAGTCCTGCATGAAGTTACGCATGCTCTCTTTTTCTTTTCTAGCTTATTTGCATTTTCCCGTGCGACGTTTTCAATAGACCGGTTCACGCTCTTGAGTGCATGCTGGGTAATTAGGGCAAGCAAATCCAAAATGGCGGATACGAACAACACTCTTTTGCTCGATCTGAATACTTATAGTTCAATATAGAAGTCACAGCTACATTTTGAGCTCTTTATGTTATTGCCATCTCGCTCAAAAGTCGTTGACAGTTCAATATCCCAACAACACGATCATGGCCACGCACCTCGAAGATTTTTTGGAACTTTCATGTGGGGAATTGCAGTTTTATCTTAAACAGCGAGGTTTGCCCTCTGGAGGGACACACTCGGATCTTGCTGCTCGTGCTTTGGTAGCTTTTGAACATAAAACGCCTATTCGAGATTCGGCCGAAAGCCAAGCCAAGTCACTACAAAATGAACATGTAGAACTACTACGCACATGCGGTATAAAGGATCCGTTATCCATGGTCGATTGGGAGGACTGTGTAACAAAGTGGCCGCATACAAACATTGGTCAAATATTCTCGTTTATACTTGGAAAAAAAGCTTTCGACACTGACTATATTGGTCAATATAAAATCAGAAAAGCGTATTCATACTTTAAAAGTGGTTTTGTGCACACTGTATACTCAAAAACAATTCATGGACAAGACAAAGTTCTGTTGTTTGCATCTGTCACTCCATCTCAAAGAATTCGCGAAGAACCTCATAAAGTGTGGATAATTTGTAAATCTCCCGGTGAAATTCTTGGGGCATATTGTAGCTGTACAGCTGGATACAGTCAGTGCTGTAATCATGTCATAGCCCTTTTATATAAAGTTGAGTTTGCCAACCAGAAAGGTTTCACAGATCCTTCCTGCACAGATAAGGCATGTGTGTGGAATAATACTAGCAAGAAAGACATCCAACCCATGAAATTAAAGGACATGGTGTTCCAAAGCCACAAGGTAGTCAAAGAAAACCCAAGTTATGCTATTAATAGCAAGGAAAAACAGAACTTTGATCCTCGGCCAGAATCCTTGAGGGTTGTTACCGAAGAAAGCAAGCAAAAGTTTCTAGCTTCTCTTCGAAACATAAATCCTGATGCTGTCATCCATATTTCATATGCACCACCAACTTCTGATGATGTTCCCCCATCACTACAAATTATAGCTGATGATATATCCTCTAAAAACAATGGTGTAGATGCTGATGAATTAGTGAGACAATTTCTGGAACAATTATCTTTCAATGACAGTAGCATTAAAGAATTAGAAAAGGCCACAAGGGATCAGGCTAACTCCAGTATATGGAAAGAGCAAAGAAAAGGTAGAATAACTGCATCTCATTTTCATGAAGTATACACAAAGACAAAAACAATTCTTAGAAAAAGAAAGCCAAATTGCAAAGTAACACCTCTTCTTGAGCGAATTTTAGATTGTACCGATCTGTCAATGATACCTGCCATTAAATGGGGAAGAGAACATGAGAGAGATGCTGCTGCATCATTCTTTGCACAAGAATCCAAAAAACACAAAAATGCAAAGCTTCAGACTTGTGGCTTGTTTATATCTAAAACTTACCCTTTTGTGGGAGCTACCCCAGATGGTATTTTTCACTGCGATTGCTGTGGTCATTCTTGTATTGAGTATAAATGTCCATACTCACTTGCAGACATGAAATTTGATGAGCATTGGAACAATACAACTTATCTAGAATTAGTGAATGGGAATATCATGCTCAAGAGAACCCACAGTTATTATTACCAGATACAAGGACAAATGGCCCTAACAGGATGTCCTAAAACCTTTTTTGTTGTTTGGACTCCACTTAGTGGTGCTCATATTGAAATGATTGAGTTTGATTTAAAACTGTGGCAAGATATCATACCAAATCTAACAATTTTTTTCAAGACTTATGTTGCTAGGGTGTTGCTAGGTACTAGGCCTATTTATTATTGTGCTGTCTGTGAAAAACCCTGTCTTGAGCCAGATGAAATTGAATGTGATGATGAAAACAGTGTTCAGTGTGAATGTTGTATGCTATGGTTTCACTGGGCCTGCTCAAATTTTGAACAAGAATCAACATTCATTTGCAGATTTTGCAATGTACAAGCAATAGATAATGATTAAAATTATAGAGTGGAAGCAATATGACCTCAACAAACTACTAAATAGTACAAAATAGTGCGGATGAAACCAAAACATTATAGTATTTAGTATTACTAAAGTTTCAAAGTTATTGTTTGAACATTGTTGTAGCTATATACAAACATGTTTGTGTAATTCCATAAAGGAATTGTATTCTAGAAGATGTGTAAATAAACTTGACTACCATAGCTTATAACCTGTGAGAAAATTGAATGGGAACATTTTGGACTGGTACAAAATGCAAACATAATTGATGAAATGAAATCTATGTACTCAAAGGCTTTTTCATATTACATATTGCTGCACAAATGATGATTATGTCATCCAAATGGGAAAGAATGCTAATGGGAATTTCTTGCTTTAACATAGCAAAGTCTTTAATTCGCTTGATAGCCTGCTCGACATAAATCCGTACATTAGCAATAAGTGATGTGTTCCTAACATCAGCACCTGACATCTGGAGATTGGAATGCTTGGAGGGTGGAATTGTTAGAGAACATTGGTAGTATGCTAACAGGTCATGAATCTTGAATCCCCTGTCTGCCATAACTTGGTCATGTGGCTGAAGATAGTTTAAGAAACCACTGTTTTCTACAATAAAAACATCAGATGACCTCCCACTGAAGGTCTCAGAGACAAATGATATGTGGCCATTTGGTGTTATCCCTATCAAAAACTTTAACGTGTAGTGTTGTTTGTAATTTGACCAACACATTGCCGCATTCTCTAAGCTTGATGGGGTTTCAGAGAATAGTTCTGTGCAGTCAATGATGACTCTACACTTTCTGTAATATCGTCGAAACATATCAGGCATATTTCTTTGAATTAAATACCTATCTGGCCAGGAAATCATCCACTTTAATTCTTTAGACATCAGCTTAACCCAAGTGGTAAAGACAGAGCTGACAGTCGCCTCGGAAACTTTGAACCTTAAAGCCAGATCAAATACAAAGAGTCCTAGCTTGATTCGCATCATGGTTAGCAAAAACTCTTGCTCCAAGGTTAGAGCTCTCTGTACATTATTTGACCTGGGCTTGGTGGTGTCCTTCAAAGCACTTTCTTTGTCTCCTTTCCAGTAGTGCATACACATGGCTTTTTCAAAGAGTGTATTAAACATCAATTGAAATGTTTCTACGTTAGGGAATCCAGTGAAACGCTGGACATCTTGCTCTGTTGTTAAATCAGCAAACTTCATACTTCCGTATGTTAGCGGATTTATTATCAAGCATTGAGTTCCTTCTTCTTTGAAGCTTGAGTTATTGGATGCCTCAGCAGTAGAGACAACTTCGTGTCTTGCCACAAGCTTTCTTTTCTTGGGTGAAGGTTTGTTAGAGTCACTTGGCACCATATACAAAGTTGGAGTTGGTGAGGAGTACGTTGGCTTTCCATATTGAAAGTGATTCGAACAAACAGTCTTGTAGTTGCCGGGTTCGAATCCAACAAGTCCTTTGGATATGCTGGCAATCCATTGGGCTCTTTTCTTTGGATCCTTCGGAATAAAATGCCAGCGAAGATTTTCGACATGTGACCGTTTCACTATCTTTTTTGGATATCTTGAGTCGTTGTTACAACCTCCAACACAACATCGGTAGTTAACCATTATATATCTTATTTTTTGACGCATTAAAATCGAAAATACAGAGCTCAAAATGTAGCTGTGACTTTTATCTTGAACTGTGAATACTAAAAATTGCGACCAGTTCTGAAACAAAGCCGATATTCATTAAGTATTCAGATCAAGCAAAAGAGTGTAGCCGAGCGTGTCCGCCATTTTGGATTTGCTTGCCCTAATTACCCAGCATGCACTCAAGAGCGTGAACCGGTCTACTTTAAATTGACAAGTGGAAGGACCAGCTAGACGAAAACCCTCTCTAAGATCTGCAGTACTCACAACAGTATGCCTTTCGGTTGTACTCCTATACTAAATGTAACTATTATAGCCTGCATGAAGAACAAGCTGGAAAACTTGGACTTTCTAGACACCGCTATCCTCAATTCCTTCTTGTGTTTTCGCAGTCAAGATATTATATGGTTGTTATCAGAACAGACGCTTTTATCCTTATACTTGTTGCTGCTTCAAATTAAGCAAGTATATCACGTAAACTTTTAACAAAAGAGCAAGGAACATAAATTGATTTCCAAAATAACTCAGCTGGAGGAATAATATTTCCCAAGTATTCGCATTTTACTTTCGATTTCTGCTTTCAGTTTAGAGATCAATTTGATTCTATCATGTTGCGTTCCACGGCCCAAAAAACTCAAAATTCAGATGCTACCCGTAATATAATCTAACCTACACACATCAGAAAGCTTCCTGAGAGGAAAGGACTGAGAAACTGTAGTCACGATTTGACGACGTAGGTGCGGCGTTCCGTTAGTTTCTTACTGAGCGCCGATTCTGCTCGAGGCATGTGCAATTAATAATGTCATACCGTACATCAATATCTATACATTGATTTATTAAAAAGCATTGTTCTTACCTTTAACTTAGAGATTCTCTACTGATTTAGACACAATCTGTTAGTTACACAACCCTTGAAATCGATTCCACAAACATCTGTCAAAAGAAATTGATTTGAATTCAACCATAGTATTCAGTGGTTTGTTTAACTTGAATGGTCAATGCCTCTTTGTAATTGTTAAAGAAACAAGCATGCCAGTTGCATTATATGGTAGCAGTAATAACTGTTAAATATATATATATATATATTATTGAAGATTCAGAATAAAATATCCAAAGCTTGAAACCTGTGTTTGTCATATTAAATTATTTTGGTGCTTGATCAGTCCATAGTTATTGACTATGTTATACATCATGATAGGGTATTTACATTCAACACATGCCGTGTAAGATAACAGCAACTTTAACAATTCAATATTATTCAAAAATTTTAAAACTGATCTAAGGTTGTCTTTCTTTTCCACAATCGTTACTGGCTCTCGTGATTTCCTTGCGAAGTGCTTTAGCCTTAACTTGCTTTGCTTTCATTTTATGTTTCTGTATCACATCTTTGGCAAAAGAAAAGGAACGTACTCTCACAAATAAGCTAACAATATTTTGTAATACGTCCTTGCCAACATTCTTACAGATGACCAGTTCAGAATCAGACACCAATGTGTTGTATGCTGAAACTGTTGCAACATCATTAATAGACTTCATTATGATACTGTTGATGTCAATACTCTGTAAGCCAGACTTTGCTGTGGCAGCCCTAAAATAGTTTTCTGTTCTTAAAAATATTGTTTGAGCACTTTTTGTGATACTCCACAAACCCCCACGATTCAAACAGTTAATGAGTTTCTGAGTGTCTTTAACATTTTCAGCCTCATCTTTACATTTCCCAGCCTTCAGTAAAGAAATCGCTTGTTCACTTTCTGCTGATTTAGAGATCTTTGAATTGACATGCTTGTTATGTAACTTATGAAGCACATAACCTCCAAGGTATTGCAGCCCAGCCATTTCTTGCTCTAATAATGGAACATTTGTAGCTTCTAAATTAGGAGTACTCGTAGCAGCCTTCTCTTTACTGTATGATAACATACGATCAGCAACTTTGGTAGATAGCAGTGTAGCTGCATTTCGTGACAATCCCTCGAAATACTTCATGGCATTCAGTGGCACAGCTGAGTAGAACTTTGTGTAGAACTTTTCAGCATCTCCATTTTTAACTAAACCTTCATAAGTCTTTCGGAGTTCACAGAATTCCAATGTTTGTTCCCCAAGTTTTACAAAAACATACGATCTAAGCTCGTCCCTTAAGCCTTCTGGGAAAACCTTGTTATCAGCGAGTTTGAGCTTCACTTCGTCGACCATATTTGCCAAGATTTCAGCCGTAAAAGTCTCGCTTTTTTCTTCATCCTGTCTCGCAGAGTCTTCTTGGTTCTTTAGGGATGTGTGCCTTTTCAGACCTCCCTTGCTCTTGTACGTTTTCTTGCAAAGGTCGCAGATTAGTCGGCTGTTTTGGACCTATTCACGAAAGCACATATATTTCGAGATTAGATTACTGACCCGCTTTATAAGTCCAAAGTTGCCCTTATAAAGAATTATCAAACACTGTTATATCTTACCTCATTTACTGCTTCACTAAATTGCTCTTGCACAACTTCTTCAGCCTCTAGTATATCAATAATGGCATCGAAATCTTCTCCGAATAAAAAGAGATCGTTCACGTCCGCCATGTTGTTTTGGAATGTGCACGGTCAATGTCTACTGTACATTTTTTGTCGCTGTCATCAACCAAGATTCGAACACTGAGCCAACAAAGAAAAATGATTTCTATAAGAAAGTGTCCTTTTAAAGGCCCATGTTCACCCAAAATGCATTGCACACCCTGTGCTCCAGAAAAATGTTTTCGGGTAGTTGAAAATTGCTGTCTTCAGTATGTGTAGAGTCACACTTTGGCCAAGCATGAAAACAAGTGAACACCCCATCAAATGTGTCAGCCAATCAAAACACTGCATTGGACAAAAAAGTGTTTCAAAACAACAACACAAATGTGCAAAGCCACTTGGGTGTACATGGGCCCTTAAAGCATGATTTGTTATGTCTTTCATTAACCTGGACCCACTCCAGAAAAAGAATTGTAAAAAAGTAAAGATGCTTATAAGTCCAAGAAAAGTTAAAATATTCTCAAAGATTTTTCATTTTAAACTTAGGCTTTTGTCGTCAAATTTTAAAGTAAGGGCAATAGTCTGACTATAACCAGGGCTAAAGAGAATTCCAAAATAAAATACAAAATTATACGAGTAGCAATCAATGTCAGATTTATGCTCTCTTTACCTTGGACCTAGCTAAAATATATTAAAAAACTTAAAGAAAATCCCCATGGTTCATGAAACATACATGAAGAAGACCAGAGCCCAGAGCCCTTTTGTCTATATTCACTCAAACCATCATACATGTACCACATATTATTATAATAAAAGGTACAAATGTAGTGACCCCCATTCCACAGTGTTGCCCCATACAGTGTACAGCATTTCCCAAACAAAAACATTGATTGTGACGTGTTTGACAATCTAAGATTACCTCCTCTGCTAAGTAAATCAACTGAAAAAACAAGAAATGATTTCAAATTCAACATAACACGACGGCTGCTAACCCTCACCCCCGCGCAATGCCATGAGGTGTCTGCATGTCCATGTTCATCAAAAGTCACATCCTCATTGAAAGGGATTTCTTCTGCTGGCTTGTTAGAAAAGTTCCTTCCACACTGGGAATCAGGTGATTGCTGCCAGTCTTCAAGGGCATCCAGAAAAATACTGCTTGTAAGCTTGGAGGGCTGTGCAAGGATGACTGACAGAGACTGCACTGAGTGTACTTGCAGCGGGCAAGTTGTAAGGCAACAGGTTGTTGTAATGGTGCTTGTCAGGTATGGACGAAGGAGCATCAAGAAATAGTCATTCTCATTGCCATACAAGTCCAGGGTACCAGCAACAACTTTAAAATAAAAAATATAACACAAAAATTGAATTGAATATAATATTTTTATTATTACATAATCATTATTAATATACATTTTTCTTCTTATCTGACCAATCATTGCCAACATTTTTATTACTGAAAATAGTTAGCTCTATTATAAAAATACTCAATGACAAATTGTTTATGTCAGAGGTAAAAATAAAATCCAGGTAAGTTTTTTACCTTCAAATTCTTTTCTCTCATAGCCCTAACCCATGAATAATAAGGTTACGAGACAAAGGAAAATATAGAGAATTGACCAAAGTTACAATTCTAACCTGTGTTGAAATGTGACCTTGAAGTCTGTGTAAGATTAAATGATAATTTTTAAAAGGAAAAAGAAAACAGTTTATGCGTACCTCTTAGTTGCTGCCATTGTGGAATAGACTGCAAGATAAGCAACTTTGCATCTGCATATAGGCCATCATCTATGAGCTTAAGAGATGTCCCTATTATGTGAGCTGACTCTGGAAGGTCACTGAGCTCCACCTTGTGTGATTTGGTCAGAGCCTGAAAAATCATTAACCAATTATCCAAGGGACAAGTATTGGTAAGTGATATCCCAGTACTCGTCAGGCCACCCCAAGGAAAGACAGTCAGCTCCTGGTCTTGTTCAGAAGCACATTTTTTAGCACTGAAAACAACACTGGAGGCTGAGAGTAGAGCCTCTGCAGCATCAATTTCTTCTTGGCAGTATAAGCTCGGCTGGATAGACTCTTCAACCAATTCAGATTCTATGGTTCTGCACAAGTCAGGATATGACGGAGGTGACACAGGTGAACATGCAGCAGGTGTTACAGGATCCATAGTAGTGGGCGATGTGCATTCAGCGGCTGCAAATTGATCTACAGACTCAAAAGAAGAAGTACATGTGGTAGGGTCTCCAGGTATTACACCACATTCAGGTGATTCCAAAGGAAACTGTTTGGAGGAATGCAAGCTCTCTGAAGGCTCATCTAAAACAAATGGCAAGAGATTCCTAGGGACATGCATTTCAAAGAACTCAGGGGCAATAACAAGCATCCACAATGCTGTCAGACAACACAAAATCTTCTTAATGAGAGGCTCATCTCTTGGAATCCTTTCTACTGAATCAGGACCACTTGCTGCATGTAGAATAAAATCACAGTACTTTCTTCCTGTCACAAGAAGGATGTGTTGACACTGGTAATAATACGCATGGGTGCGCTTCAGGACACACTTCCCATCTTCTACTTTAAAGCATTGCCTACCGAGAATTTTCTTAGGCACTGGAGAGTTTTTGCACGTAACTGTCTCTACACTGTACTGTTTAAAGATTTTCAATGCCTTGATCTCTACAACAGTGTCATTTCCAACAAGGCCGTCTGGAGAACAACCAAGAAATGGGAACTCAGGGTTCACCCAAAATCCTGTAGGGGATACTCTTGTCTTGGTGGCATACTTCACTATAGCTTTTGGTTCACTTTCAAGGCCATAACGCATCCAGTATGTCTGAAAATGATCAGATGCAAGGCCCCAAATCTGGTTGGCAATAAACTTATTCGATTCAATGGCAGCATTTGGCTGGGACTCACTAACAAGCTTCCCAACTTTAAAAGCACCGAGACGCCTGGACGCTGTCAGCCTGCACCAGCGTTCACAGAACCATCTCTCGGATTTGCTCTGCTCCTGTGTTGCAGGCATTTCCATAAGAGCTTCCGGCTTTAAATTATTGTACAATAGTTTAACTTGCTTTAACAACATTTCTTTCCTCTCACAATCAAGTACGTAATCACAGTTAAGGTAAACTGTAGCTGAGTTTCCCACATTGAAACTCCTGTATCTTCAGCTTGAGACAAAGCTTGAATGTTTCTCAAAAATTTATTAATATGCTGCTCGTTTACCTCCCTATATCTGGCAGGCCTCGGATCAAACTCAATGACGGACAAAGTTTGCTTGGACCTCTTGCTTGGATATGTCGCATCGGTTACTCTTCTGGGATTTTTGTTTCTCCGTTAAGACCCAATAAACCTACTCTTTGTCGCAATTTGCTCATAACCACGTTGGCGTAAGACATAACGGGGCGAATAATGCTATTATAAAACTGAAGTCGCTGTTTAAGAGGCAAACAGGCTCGAATCTTACGCAGTATTGCGATTCTAGAGGCCATCTTTTTACATACTTTCTCAATATGTTCATTAAATGACAATTTGCTGTCAATTTCTACTCCTAATAAGGTAGCACAATCCACATTATTGAGCTGTTTTCCGTTTACAGTAACAACTATGTCACTTCCATTTATGTCAGCAACACAGCTTTTCCCAGTGACCGTGAGTACTTTAGTCTTGTCTTCATTTAGGGGGAGCTTATTTGGTGAGGCCCAAAATTGAATTTCAGAGACAGACTTATTTAGTGAGGAACTTAAGTTGGCTAAGTTTTTCACATCCGCAAAAGCGTTAACAGCCATATCGTCTGCGTAAAGGTCCAACTGAGCACTTGTGTACAAGGGAAAATCGTTAATTAACAAAATGAAAAATAAAGGATCTAAAATACCGCCCTGAGGGACTCCATGCAACATCAAAGCTTCGCTTGACTCACTCCCATTTACACGGACAATTTGCTTCCGATCCGACAAATAAGAGTGACACCAGGCAAGCTCCCGTGTGACTATACCGTACAGCTCCAACTTGCGCAACAATAGCTTATGGTCCACCATGTCGAAAGCCTTTCGATAATCGACCAGGACCATGCCGCATACTTGATTGTTATCTAAGCCGAACAAAAGCTCGTCACTAACTTCATTAAGTGGAGGGGTGGAGCTCGAGGAGGGAACTAAGGGCAAAGGCCTGTCGAACGCGGTTCTCACATCCGCTAGTGACACACTCGACTGAGCCTCGTGTGCTAACCTTTTTTCCTTTCCAAATTTTGACGTAATCTGCAATCTATTACGTAGTATATACAGGACAACGTGGAATCTGAAGTCTGTGTCACCATGGCCTAGAGAGCGATTTTTGTATTAAATAATTAAAACTTCCCTGTTAGCGCTCACTTCAACAACTTAACCGTGATCTGCACTCTCCTTCGCTTTTACTTCATATAACGGTGCATGCAAAAACGAAAAACTACTGAAGGCATAACCCTGTACGATAAATTGGCTTGGTTCACGCAATAAAAAATTTAATGCCGCAACCTATCTTTGCAATAATTGGCTTGGTTCAAGTATGGCTCAAGAATGAGTTCGAAATCGAGTAAGTGCAAGAAAACAAGCCTTTTTTCAGAAATGCCAGAAGTGATTAACATGTAACTTCTCCCTGTGATATCCATATATTATCTGGCAAACAGGTAGTGAGAATTTAACACTTAGTACTACAAATCTAACACCGAATTCGTGTAACTAATTAACTAGGAAATATGTATCATCTAGAGGGGAGAATTTACAATCAGATCTTGAGAGTAAAAGGGTTCAGGCAATTAAACCCACAAACCAAAGGTATAGGAAGCAATGTATTACCAGCGAGCAATCTATCAACAAAATCTTTATTCAATGCGATTCTAGTTACAACAATCGTTTTATTTCACTTGCATTGAGCTATAACAGTTCAAGTACTTTGTAACTCTCGTTGACCAAGAAAAAAAGATCTACAAAAGTTACTTTGAGTGCCTATAATAATAAACTATCAAGTCCACAAACACTATTAACGTCTAAAGGCTTGAAGCTGCTTTCACGACAGCCTTTTACCATAAAGTTTTACCATGATTCGTAATGATTCAAAATATTTTGTTTCCAACCATTTCGTAACTGTTCCTTTTTCAAGATTTAGCTTAAAATTAAGATCATTAAAATAAATTGGCGAGATCTCTTGTAAGCTAATGATGTAGATTAGTTTGACGCTGCCTCCCTCTTTTACAGAAAGTGCTTTAAATAGCTATATTTCTAAATTCTAAGTTGAAAACCTGGTCTGTATTTCTGCACTATGGCTTGAATAGATTTTTTATTTAACTCACTAATACTAAAATTAAACCGAATATCTAGTCTGGTTAGCGTACAGCTTGGATTCTGTAACGCTTCACATAGACTGGCAACACCGGTATCAGTGATCTTATTTCTCCTCAGATTTAGTGTGGTTAGCTTACAGCTTGGATGCTGTAAAGCTTCACATAGACTGGCAACACCGGTATCAGTGATCCTATTATAACTCAGATTTAGTGTGGTTAGCTTACAGCTTGGATGCTGTAAAGCTTCACATAGACTGGCAACACCGGTATCAGTGATGTCTGCATGAGACAGATCTAGTGTGGTTAGCTTACAGCTTGGATGCTGTAAAGCTTCACATAGACTGGCAACAACGGTATCACTTACGACTAATCCTCCTATAATCAAATCAGACACAAGAGAGTGTTCATTGATCAGTGAATCACAGACTCGTTGCATTCCAGACATTGTTAGGAGGGAATATGAAAGGTTCAACTTCTTAACTGGGACGAACTTATCAGAACATTTGTGTTGTGCCTCTCCAGCTCTCTCTTTGTTTAGTTCACTGATAATGTCCAATACAAATGATACTGCAATGCAGTCTATATCTAATAAAAAATCAAAAGACATCACGCCGTCTGAACTACTGAACGCTTGCGGATGATTCCTGATAAACGTTTTAGCGAATTCTTTGTCTTGATACTCACTCAGACACTTTGCTCTAAGACGTAATCTAGTAACTTGACTACTGGTCAACAACTTTTCCATCAGTTCCTCTTTTCCCTCACTCGACAAAATGCCAGCCATGAATTGGAAAACCATTTCAGAGCATTTCACGGGTGGAATACAATTTTTCATTACGAACCAATGGGCGGCTAAGAATTCTTGGACAGTCAGATGTGTGAAGCTGAAGTGTTTGGTGGTTCTAATCGAACCGGTCCTATAAGGCTGACCACAGTAAAGAAGACCGCTACCTTTCAGTTTGTTGACTTCTTCCAACTCAAAACCGCCTTCTATCTCGCTTTCATCAAAAGTTGGCTTCCTTTCAAGCAGAAGTTTTGCCGCAAGTTTTGATAATTTCTCTAATGTGGTTTTGATGACCGGAGGAGGCTTAAATTTGTTAGGAATTTCTTTGTGTCTGTATTCTGACTCAGAGCAGTGCTTAAGTTCAATAATATAAATAAGTTTTGTGTAAATGTCGGTTGTTGAGACAGGAAGGTCACGAGGATTTCTTGTTTCGTTTAGAGTATACTCCATCTCGAAGCACAACAGATAACAGAGCATAGGAATATGAGCAAAACTGACTAGGTTCTCATTCTTCATGACATGTTCAAGCACAGCGCTCTTCATATTTTCGTTTTTCTTGAAGTAGTTTTCAATGTATTCTTTAACTTGTTGTGAAGAAAATCCCACAATTTCTACGTACCGTTTAAAACGGATTCCTCCCAGCTTATCCGATTCATCAGGCCGCGAGGTTACAACAACGACAGAACCTTTCAGTATCTCTCCCTTGATGAGTTTTGAACATAATGCCGCCACCGGCATTTTACATCTAGCGTCATTCTGATATTCTTTCCCCGAGTTTCCAGCGATGTAATCTTGCTGGGAATACTCATCATAGCCGTCAAGGATAATCAAAACTTCTTCGGGATGGTTTATAATATACTCAAATGTAAGGTCATGTAATATTAAAGAAGAGTTTAAGATTTCTCGCAAGGTCACAGGCTCTTCTTCAAGCAAATTCAATTGACGGAAAGTAAGCAAATAAGCAAATTTAAATTTTGGGATTTTAATGTTTTCTCTTGCTTGGAATAATTTGTTGTTGGCCCAATCGCGAATCACCTTTTGGCAAAACAGAGATTTTCCAATCCCTGCTTTTCCAACGACAAGAATAGAATTAGGATCCTTCTGATCATTACTCGTGCCAAAAAATATTTCATCGCAATGCTTAACTGGAGTACCGCTGACTTTTCCGAAATACTTAAGGTCTTCACTCCTTGAATATGTCTCGTCATTCCTAGTGAGGCCTTTTCTTCCATGTTGTATGAGAAGATTAGTGAATATTTCATCCGTTTTCGCGTTGGAAATGGTGTGAGAGGCTAGCAGTTTGGGTTGGAACTCCGTTTGGTCTGTAATGGAAGTCTTTAAAGCTGTAGTGTAAGCAGTTATGGCTGAAGGATAAGAAAGAGAAAATATTTAATAAACAACAAGAACGCGAGGAGAACAGTTTGTGTACTTTACTGAATTCTTACTCCATAGGGTTTAACTTTTAACATGAGTTGTTGTGTAGGGACTTACGGCTAAACAAAAGGTAAAGGAAAATATCTTATTAATAATACGAACACGAGTAAAGGCATTTTAAATACTTTCTATCGAATTCAGCACAGGGAGATTAACTAGCAAAGAGCTGAGTGCGTGAAAAGTGTCTATTGCGTCTTTCAGTTGAGAAATCGATCCGTTTCCCACGGATAGAAAAGGTTGTTTCGTTAAAGCGTTATTCCTCCCTTAAAAATCAAGTATATCATAGGGTAAATAAACCCTTTCGGGCGGCTGGTATATCTGCTGACAATGTCCACTACTGAAAGACTGTCTGAAAAGTGAATATTTGCAGGGGTAATCGCATAGAGCCGAGTAAAATTAAGGATTAATTTCACGCGTGCTTTCAGAAATCTAATAAGAAGATCAATAACGCACGCTGTTCAGCACGTTCGTGGAAAGCCATTTCAGTTTTCACTTAGTTTTATTTTTGTGCAACAACGTCGAAGAAATGAAAGCAGCCCTGTTGAAAAACATTTGCCAGCAATGATATCAAAAGTTTAAGGCAAAGGTAACCTATTTTAACGTTTTCTAAATTTTGGTACTTGCCTGGGGCAACTACCAAAATTAATTTAAAAATGCCTTCTGTCTCAGCCAATCGACATTTGGTAACTTTGCCCTCAGTCTATCTTACAAGGCCTAGAAGCGAAGTTTCGAGGGAGAATGTAACATCATTGGGACAGTCTCCGAGCCATTAAACATTATCAGTCAGCAAACCAGAAAAGAGTTTATTTATTTTGTAACTCTTAATTTTCATATCGCGCGAAAACCGCTCTTTAAAAAGTCAGAGTTGATCTGACGGCGGATGAGTATATGCGACCAGCTTTTTAATACCACTATCACTGGACTCAACAAAACGAGTTTGTTTTTCTTGTGTGCCAAAAAAAAAAATAATAATAGAGATGAAAAGAGAAAACTTTGGAGCAGGCTTTTCTTCCACAAGCTTTGTTTCTTTCTGACGGAAACAATCAGAGGACAAATATCGACGCAGACGGGAGTTATTGCCTGATAACTTAGGTATCCAATAAAATCGAACGAAAAGTAATGGTAGGTTGTAATTCGTAATAATTGTTAACAAATCTTTCCCTCCCCCCTTCGCTTGATAAGGTTCGTAGCAACAACAATGAATTTCATGAAAAAGTTATCCTTGAGAGGGGAGTGGAGTGTTGTCAGAATAGCTTGACAAGGACGCTTGACCGGTCCTGTCAAGTCGCTTACAGCCATGAAAGATGGAAAAAATCTACATTTCTCAAACTCCATCACCACTTAAGACCCCTCGAAACTAATTTCAGAAATAGATATCTCCGTCAATTTTGCAAAACTAGATTTTCCTAATTGTGAATCTCTGGTGAGAAGCACTCCCTTGAGTTTAAATATAAGTCAGTGAGGATCTCTCAAGTGCACGATATCTCTGACCTGGTTTACGCTTAAGCAGATTTCTTTTTCTGATTCGTGACCAATCTGGGACCTTTAGGTAATGTATACACTTTACATAAAACACCAATTTGTAATTAAAACAGCGTACCGACTTAGCCGCTACTTTGGAGATCAAGAAGGCCGGCGAGGTAGAGTTAAGAGAAGAGTTTTGAATCTGAATACTTTAAAACCATTTTTGAAGTTTTGAAGTTTATCTAACTTCATGGAAAAGTCTAAATCTGCAATTGGCAACAAAATTGTCAACATATTAGTCTTTTTATTGCCCTGGTAAAGTTAACGTATTTGCTTGAATAGTCCCAGGCTCTTAGAGAAAATAATGTATATTTTACATCATCAAACGACAATGTTGTGAAAATTGTTTCCGTTCTTATCTAGTTTGGGAGGGCAGTCGAGGTGAAAAATCTGGTTAAAACCCGTTTCAAGGCGGAGCATTGCTACATTTATCGATGTGCGTAATGAAATCGAATTCCCTGGCGACATGTATGTCTTAGTTTTTTTAATTACTTCTCTGAAACCTTGCAACCAGCTGTTTTTTTTTTAATAGGAGGAGAGTGGAGGTGGAGTTGAAAAGATCGAGAAGTAGTCTCTATGGATTCCCAGGTAGGAACTGGGCAGGGAACATTTCCTAAACAAATGTTGAAGGAGTGCTAAAAATGGATATCATAGGCATAGTTGGCAGATGAGGAACTATGCATGTGGAACTAACGATGGGGTTATGGAATTTTAGGAGAAATCAACTAATGTGACTTGCAGGTAACACATAAGTTCAGAAAACGTTTGGTATGGACTTGGCCTACAATGAGGTGGTACATAATTGGAAAAAATGTTTTCAGTAAACATATATGCCAGAATATTAGTTCAAGACTTAAAGTTCGCAATATGGGCCTCAGCGTGTTCGAAAACTGTTTGGGCAAACCATTCTCTTTTCTTTTGCGAAAACTGCGACAGGAGTATTAAACCTATTGTTACAAAGTTTCTCAATTCTTTGTCTTACGAAAAGCAGTGTTAGTCCTGAATTCAGGACCCAACAATATTTATTTATTTCATTTGCAGTTATTCTACTTAAAGTCAAAGTGCACCTAAACCCAAAAACTTTTTTTCGCTTTACGAAATAAGCGTAATTTTTGGAGTGTTTCTTTGCAAAAACTTTTAGATCTGGTCAAATCTTCGATTTGAGGAAAATCAGCTGCCATCTTGGCTCACGACCGAGTTTAAAGAGGAAGGGTTCTAGCGGGTAATGTGACGTCAAATCGAGAACACGAAAGTTTACTTTTCGCACATTTTTACTTGTTTGAGAAGGTTGTAGCCTATACTGTCGAAAATATGCCGACAAAGTGTGTTGTAGGAGGATGTAGCAACGTGCGAAATTTTTAAGAGGGTATCGCGCTTCATACATTCCTCATACAACACACCTAGTCGGCATATTTCGGACAATATCGACGACAACCTTCAAAACATGTGAAAATGTGTGAAATGCTGACTTTCGTGTTCTCGATTTCACGTCACATTACCCGCAAGAACCATTCCTCTTTAAGGTGGCTCGTACCGGTTTCCATCTTTTTGATGGTTTGTAACTTTGAAAGAATACAACAGAAAGGCTGACCAAGGCCAGCTGAACACTTTTACGGGGTTGAATTATATAATCATTGTTTATCCAAAAATGGGTGTCAATTCGTCACTAGCAGTTTCCATGGCAACGCTTTCATAGCCTTATTCAGACGCATTTTTTAGCTAGTGGCTTAAATAATTTGAAAACTAACCCAGTGACCCCCTGATTTTTTTTCAGTGATTGCTTTTGGCCCTTGAAAAGGAAAATGCACAAAGATTTTTAAAAATTTCTACGGAGCGGAATTTCAGAAAACCTACAAAAAAAGCAATTTTCACACATTGCAAATTTCCTTCCGTAGAATTTTCTATTTTTTTTTTCTGATGATTCCTTTCGACGTTAGTATCATATTGGAACAATAAAAAGAAGGGGTCACCGGACTTGTTTTCATGCAATACCTTTCGTGAGTTTAGCAGTTTCCACGCGCGTTCTCGCGCATGTAAAAATCTGGATCCTATAAGATCGACATTTGCTCATGATCTGTTATAGCTAAATTATCCTTGAGAGGGGAGTGGAGTGTTGTCAGAATAGCGTGACAAGGGTTGCGTGACGTATCGTTAAGGACGCTTGACCGGTACTGTTAAGTCACTTGCAGCCATGAAAGGTGGAAAAATCTACATTTCTCAAACTCCATCACGCTTAAGACCCCTCGTAACTAATTTCAGAAACAGATATTTCCGTGTATGTTGAAAAACCAGATTTTCCTAATTCTGAATCTCTAGTAAGAACTCCCTTTAGTTTAAATATAAGTCAGTGAGAATCCCTTAAGAGCAGGATATCTCAGACCTGGCTTACACTTAAGCAGATTTCGCGATCAATCCGGGACCTTTAGGTAATGGACGCGCTTAACCTTTAAAAAACACCAATTTGTAATTAGAACAACGTTCCGACTTAGCCGCTACTTTGGAGATAAAGAAGGCCGCCGAGGTGGAGTTAAGAGAGGACTTTCGAATCCGAATACTTTAAAAACATTTTTAATTTTTAATGTTTACTTCATTTTATGGGAAAGTCTAAATCTGCAATTTGCGATAAAATTGTGGACATACTAGTTTTTGGATACAATGTTTATATGAAGTTCATATATACGATCATACTAATATACGTATGATCATATATACGATCATACTAATATACGTATGATATGATCGTGCATCATACGTATACTAGTCTTTCTTTTGCCCCTGTTAAGTTAACCTATTTGCCTGAATAGTCCTAAGCTCTTAGAGAAATATTTACATCATCAAATGATAGATGTTGAAACAGATGTTGTGACAATTGGTTCCGTTCTCATCTAGTTTGGGAGGACACTGGTGGTGAAAAATCTGGTTAAAAACCGTTTCAAGGCGGAGCGTTGCTACTTTCATCGATGTGCGTAATGAATTCGAATTCCCTAGCGGCATAGGCCTCCCCCCCACCCCCACCCCTTGAATAAACCAGAGGATGTTTCAGTTTTTTTAATTACTTCTCTGAAACCTTGCAGCCTGCTGCTTTTTTTCAAGAAGGAGGAGAGTGGAGGTGGAGTAGAAAAAAGCGAGAAGTAATTTGTATGGATTTCCAGGTCGGGAAGAACTGGCCAGGAGACATTACCTAAAGGAATGTTGAAGGAGTGCTAAAAATGGATATTATAGGCATAGTTGGCAAAGAAGGAACTATGCATGTGGAGCTAACGATAGGGTTGTACAATTTTTAGGGGAGATCAACTAATGTGACTTGCAGGTAGCCTATAAGTTCAGAAAACGTTTGGTATAGATTTGGCCTACAATGAGGTGGTACATAGTTGAAAAAATGTTTACAGTAAACATATATGCCAGAATATTAAATCATGACTTCAAGTTCACAATTTGGGCCTCAGCGTGTTCGAAAAAGTTTGGGAAATCATTGTCTTTTCTTTTACAAGTGCTGCGGTATGAGTATTAAACCTATTGTCACAAAGTTTCTCAGTTCTTTGTTTTACGAAAAGCAGCGTTACTCCTGGATTTAGGACCCAACTATTTATTTATTTATTCATTTCATTAATTTTGCAACTATTCTACTCAAAGTTAAGGTGCAGTACATACCACTCTTTGTCTTAAATGTTCTGACGTCTGGCTCACTGTCTCCTTGTTTGTTGACAGCAAACAGCTTCACTTCGTACTCTGCGTCATACTCGAGACCAGTTATCTCGTAGTGAGTTTTCACAATGTTTCCCCTTTGAACCAGTTCTGTGGATTGTGCCATGGGTTGTTTCGTCCATTCCAGACGGTATTTAATGCTGCAATTACTGCCGTTGGCCTCTACTTCTGACCAGGTCACAGTGAAATCTAAGTCAACTTCACCTTCTGCATTTGTGATGATTGGTTTCTCAGGTAGACCTGTTCAAAATAATGATTCTTTTAAGCTTTGTCTCTGCTGAAAGAGAAATACTTATGACTTGATTCATTGGCGTGCGTAATGAATTCGAAATTCAGGAACATTAGCAACATAGCCCCCCCCCCTTAAATAAACTAGTGGATTTTTTTTTTTTAATACTTGTCACATACTTTGCCACCTGCTGATTTTCCTATCAGTGGGGAAAGGGGTGGAGGGGTTGAAAGAATCGAGAAGTAATTTAACCCCTTCCCCCAGTAAATTCCCTGAAAAGAGTGCAAAACTATTCAAAACAATGATTCTTTTAAATTTTGTCTCTGATAAAAGTGAAATACTGACTATATTAGTAGATTCTTTGACCTGTGTAATGAATTTGAATTCCCTAGCAACACAGCCCTCCCTCCTTAACTTCACTAGCAGATTTTTTAGCTTTTTTAATTACTTTGGTGACACTCTGCCACCTGCTGATTTTTCTTTTAAGTAGGGGAGAGAGAGAGGGGGTGGGGTTTAAAAAATTGAGAACTTTGTTTTACCCCCCTTGCAAATTCACTGAAAATGTACAAAGTTGGAATAAATGTTCTCAGTAAACATACATGCCAAAATATTAAATCATGATTTAAAATTCACAATATGGGCCTCAGCAGTTTTAAGTTAAATCCAAACTCAACTTGTTATTTCAAAGTAAGACAGCAAGTATAATAATTGGAACTGAAATGTAAGAGTAGAATAAAGCACATTTGGCGCAGTTTGCAAATCAAGATCCACAGACAAAAGATTCTCAATTCTGTACCATGATCATTGAATTGTGTACCTTCAGAGGCATACATTTCCAAATGGTTGGCTGGCAATCAACACCAAATTAAAAAAAAATTTAAACAAATTGACATAATGAGATACATTAAAACAAGATTCATGAACTACTTGTCCAAGCATAAAAAAAATCAATCACAAGTCTAACAAGTGTGATTAACAACCAAATCAAAATTAGTGATAGTTAAAGAGATGCTGGGCAAATCATTCTCTTATCTTATAGGAGAGCTGAAGTATGAGTATTAATCCTGTTGTCACAAAGTTTCTCAATTCTTTGTTTCACAAAAAGCGGTCTTACACCTGGATTCAGGACCCAACAATATTCATTATTTTCATTTCCAACTATTCTACTTAAATTTTAGGCAGAGTAAAGGATATGTTAAAGTGACACTATTTATAGTGCGATGAGTATGGATATCATAGTATTCAAGGTCGCTAAGGAGTAACTATGCAGGGGAAACTATACCTCTGATGTGATGTGTATGGAGATCCTTGAATGGGTTGCCATGGAGGAAATATGAAGTGTGAATGGGACACTAACTATTGGGGTGTGGAACTTTAGGGACGATCAACTTTATATGTGACTTGGAGGTAATACAGAAGTTCAAGAAACATTTGGTATGAATTCACTTGCAACCTATAATTGTACAGTATGATACAAAGTTGGAAAAATGTTGCAGTAAATATGCTAGAAAACCAAATGATAATTTAAGGCTCACAATGTGATTTTTAGCAGTTTCTAGTTTCATGCAAACTCAACTTGTAATTTCAAAGTAAGAAAAGAACTATAATAATAATGATTGGTATTGAAATTTGAGAGTATAAAATGATGCAAATTTGGATGCAGTTTGTGAATCAGAATGCACAAACTCAAATTATTTTTATCACTCTTCTTATGAGAGCTGCAACACGAGTATTAAACCTGACGCCACAAATGTCCTCAATTCTTTGTCATCTGAAAAGCAGTGTTACTCCTGGAGTTAAAAATGGCCAAAGAATAGGGAAAGGAAAATATCTTATTAAAATGTGAACACCAGGAAATCCAGTTGAAATACTTTCTATCAGTTTCAGTCCAAGGAGATTAGCTAGCACGAAGCTGAGAGCTTGTAAAATGTCTATCGTGTCTATAAGATAACAAATTGATCCCCATTTATGCTTAAGCAGATTTCTTTTTCTGATTCATGACCAATCCGGGACCTTTAGGCAATGGATGCGCTTAACCCCAAAACACCAATTTGTAATTAGAACAGCATTCCGACTTAGCCACTACTTTGGAGATCAAGAAGGCCGCCGAGGTGGAGTTAAGACAAGATTCTTGAATCTGAATACTTTAAAACCATTTTTGAAGTTTTGAAGTTTACCTAACCTCATGGGAAGGTCTAAATCTGCAATTGGCAACAAAATTGTCAACATATTAGTCTTTCTATTGCCCTGGTTAAGTTAACCTATTTGCCTGAATAGTTCCAAGCTCTAAGAGAAATATTTACATCATCAAACGACAGATGTTGAAACAGATGCTGTGACAATTGGTTCCATTCTCATCTAGTTTTGGAGTACAGTCGAGGTGAAAAATCTGGTTAAAAACCATTTCAAGGCGGTGCGTTGCTACATTCAGCGATGTGCATAATGAATTCGAATTCCCTAGCGGCAGAGGCCTCCCTCCCCCTCCCCCACCCCCTTGAATAGACCAGAGGATGTTTTAGTTTTTTTTAATTTCTTCTCTGAAACCTTGCAACCTGCTGCTTTTTTTCAAGTAGGAGGAGAGTGGAGGTGAAGTAGAAAAAATAGAGAAGTAATTTGTATGGATTCCCAGGTCAGGAAGAATTGGCCAGGAGACATTACCTAAAGGAATGTTGAAGGAGTGCTAAAAATGGATATCATAGGCATAGTTGGCAAAGGAGGAACTATGCATGTGGAACTAACGATAGGGTTGTACAATTTTTAGGGGAGATCAACTAATGTGACTTGCAGGTAGCCTGTAAGTCCAGAAAACGTTTGGTATAGATTTGGTCTACAATGAGGTGGTACATAGTTGAAAAAATGTTTACAGTAAACATATATGCCAGAATATTAAATCATGACTTCAAGTTCACAAAATGGGCCTCAGCGTGTTCGAGAAAGTTTGGGAAATCATTGTCTTTTCTTTTACAAGTGCTGCGGTATGAGTGTTAAACCTATTGTCACAAAGTTTCTCAGTTCTTTGTTTTACGAAAAGCAGCGTTACTCCTGGATTTAGGCCCCAACTATTTATTTATCTATTTGTTTATTTCATTTGCAACTATTCTACTCAAAGTTAAGGTGCAGTACATACCACTCTTTGTCTTAAATGTTCTGACGTCTGGCTCACTGTCTCCTTGTTTGTTGACAGCAAACAGCTTCACTTCATACTCTGCGTCATACTCGAGACCAGTTATCTCGTAGTGAGTTTCCACAATGTTTCCCCGTTGAACCAGTTCTGTGGATTGTGTCATGGGCTGTTTCGTCCATTCCAGACGGTATTTAATGCTGAAATTACTGCTATTAGCCTCTACTTCTGACCAGGTCACAGTGAAATCTTTGTCAACTTCACTTTCTACATTTGTGATGGTGGGTTTCTCAGGTAAACCTGTTCAAAATAATAATTCTTTTGAGTTTTGTCTCTGATGAAAGTGAAAAACTTACTGTAACTACATTCATTGCTGTGTGTAGTGAATTTAAACTCCCTAGCAACACACCCACCCTTAAATAAACAAGTGGGTTTTTTAGTGTTTTCAATTACTTCTCTGAGATTTGGCAACCTCCTGATTTTCTTTTAAGTAGAGGAGAGAGGGGGGTGGGGCAGCAAAAACGGAGAAGTAATTCTTACCCCCCTTGCAAATTCACTGAAAAGGTACAAAGTTGGAAAAAATTTACTCAATAAACATCTATCCCTAAATATAAAATCATGACATAAAGTTCACAAGGTTATATCTATAAAACTCAACATGTTACTTCAAAGGAAGACAACAAGTGTAATGATTGGTACCAAAATGTACAAGTATATTAAAGCAAATAATTTGGGTGTAATCTCTGAATAAAAATACTCAGACAAAAGATTTTTAATTCTATGCCATGCATGATCATTGAGGTGTTTGCTTTCAGAGGCATACATTTTCAAAATCGTTGGCTGCATGGTAATATAATCAATACCAACAAAAAGACTCAATTAATTGATGCAACAAGAAACATCAATAAAAGATTGATAAATTACTCTTTCCAGCATCAAAAATTAGATACAAGTCTAATCAGTGCAATTTACAAATAAGTATAGGTGACAATGGCGAAAAAATGTAAAAATGTTGAGCAAATCATTCTTTGTTTTTTATACGAGAGCTGCAGTATGAATACTAAGTCTGTTGTCACAAAGTTTCTCATTTCTTTGTCTTTAATTAAAAGCTGCGCTGTCACTGGATTTTAGACCCAACAGTATTTATTTGATATTTCATTTCAACAATTCTGTCAAATGTTAAGTGAGAAGTCTTAAATAAAGGTACATACCACACTTTGTCTTAAACGTTCTGACATCTGGCTCACTGTTTCCTTGTTGGTTGACAGCAAACAGTTTCACTTCATACTCTGTGCCATACTCAAGACCAATCATCTTGTACTGAGTTTCCATAATGTTGTCCTGTGCAACTGATTTTGTGCATTCTGTTATGGGTAGTTTTGTCCATACCAGATGGTATTTTATGCTGCAATTAATGTTGTTAGCCTCTACTTCTGACCAGGTCACACTAAAATCTTTGTAAACTTCACTTTCTGCATTTGTGATGATTGGCTTCTCAGGTAAACCTGTTTGAAACAATGATTCTTTTCAATGTGTCTCTAATGAAAGTGAAATATGTACTATGACTAGATTCATTGGTGTGTGTAATGAATTTGAATTCCCTAACAACATAGCACCCCCCTTAAATAAATCAGTGGGTTGTATTTTTGAATAACTTCTGACACTTTGCCACCCGCTGATTTTCTTTTGTATAGGGGAGAGAAGGGGTGGGATTGAAAAAAATCGAGAAGTACTTTTACCCCCCCCCCCCCTAGGCAATTCACTGAAAAGGGTGCAAAGTTAGAAAAAAATTATGTACTCAGCAAACATATGTTGGAATATTAAATAATGACATAAAGTTCACAATAAGGCCCTCAGCAGTTTTTAATTATATCCAAACTCAACATGTTACCGTATTTCAAAGTAAGACAACAAGTATAATGATTGGTATTGAAATGTAGGAGTATAATAAAGCAAATTGGGTGTAATCTGTGAATCAAAATACTCAGACAAAAGAGTTTTAATTCTATGCCATGATCATTGAGGTGTTTGCTTTCAGAGGCATACATTTTCAAAATCATTGGCTGGTAATCAATACCAACAAAAAAATTCAACTAATTGATGCAACAAGAAACATCAATAAAAGATTGATAAGCTACTCTTTCCAGCATCAAACATTAATCACAAGTCTAATATCAGTGTCATTTACAACCAAATTAAAGGTGACCATAGTGAAAAAATGTAAAAATGTTGGGCAAATCATTCTCTTTTCTTATAGTCGAGAGCCACAGCATGAGCATTAAGCCTGTTGTCACAGGGTTTCTCAGTTCTTTGTCTTTAAGTAAAAGCTGTGCTATTACTGGATTTAAGACCCAACACTATTAAAATATTTCATTTCAACGATTCCACCAAACATTAAGTGACAAGTTTAAATAAATGTACATGTACAGTACATACCACTCTTTGTCTTAAATTTTCTGACATCTGGCTCACTCTCTCCTTGTCTATTGACAGCAAACAGTTTCATTTCGTACTCTGCGCCATACTCAAGACCAATTATCTTGTACTGAGTTTCCACAATGTTTCCCTGTTGAGCCAGTTCTGTGGATCCTATCATGGGTTGTTTCCTCCATTCCAGACGGTATTTAATGCTGCCATTACTGCTGTTAGCCTTTACTTCTGACCAGGTAACAGTGAAATCATTGTCAACTTCACTCTCTGTATTTGCGATTGTTGGTTTCTCAGGTAAACCTGGGCAAAATAATGTTTCTTTTAAATGTTGCCTCTGATGAAAGCGAAACACTCATGGTAACTAATTAAAATACATAAACATGTAAATTAATCATTTCAACAAGTAATTAAATGCAGAAGGTCTTCACAAAACAGTGGTTGGTTTGCCAGGTCAACTTATTCAAATGTATGTCTTTAAAATTTTTTTCTGATGAATGCCAAATAGTTCAATCATGTTATTCCTACTCTAAAACATGAGTAATTGAAAATCTGTTAAGGTTTCACAAATAGTATTGATAGAAGGGGATTTACAGTCTGTCAATGATTTTCATATTGTTTCCATGGCCCAGTTGTATTCAAACTTGTACTAAAAGTTCAAAGTCTAAGTTTAATCTACCAATCAACATAAGAGGTGATTGTAATCAAATGTCATTAAAAAGTAGAAAAAAACACATGTATGGAAATTGTCATTTTTTTTTTGACAAATGATATTACCCCTTTGAACCCTGACATTCTCTGTATACATATTCTCCATACTGTACTCTTTACATTTCCTACAGTGCTGACATTAGGAGAGTTCGTTTAACAAGGTTAGGGCTCCTATAGCTTGTGATCATTTCACTTACTCTTGTGTGATTCAGGGATGATATTTTAAGGAGAAATTTGATGATAGTTAGGGGTTAAAAAGTTTAAATGCAAACGCTCTCAAAATCACTTGTCAGAACATTTCTTTTCGCTGACTGTTAACATGCATGCCCACTACCATTCATTCAAATTTTTTACCATTTTCTGTTGCTTCGATTCTCCAATCGTTCATTTAAAAACAAAAAACCCAAAAAAATCTGTTTTCTCAGTGTGCAATAATCATGTTTTCAAACAGATTACATGGTTTCCATTAAAAAGCATCCATGTGTTACAATAAACAAAGAGTTCTGAAATGAAGTGGCAAATGTTAAATCCAATGAAATTAATTAGGTACACACCAGTCTTTGTCTTAAATGTTGAGACCTCCGGCTCACTTTCTCCATGTCTGTTGAAGGCAAAGAGTTTCACTTCATACTCTGAGTTATACTCAAGATTGGTAATTTTGAAGTGAGTTTCATCAGTGTTTCCTTGTTGACAAAGTTTGCTGGCTCCTGTCAATGGTTTCTTCCTCCAGTCCAGACGGTATTCAGGGCTGACATCAGTGCAGTTTGTATTTGATGCTGACCAAGTTAGAGTGAACTCTACATCCACCTCACCTTCCTCTTTTTGGATAGTTGGTTTGTCAGGTAAACCTTTGAAAATTATTGAATCAGGATTTTTAATTCCTGACAGATGCAACTGTTACTAACAATAAATCTTGAGGTAATTAACCATATCTCTAAAACATTGAGTGTTCATCTTGTATAATGATCTCTTTCACAAATGCAGATATCAATGCAAAACTATCCATTAGAATTATGACATTATGACTGAACAAAAGAGTAACATCAAGTGCATTTTCTATGCTCCTTGAACCCTTTGCATTACTTTGCTCTCATCTCATTCAACTTTAATTTGTTTAGCTAGAAGATGATTCTTCTTTTCTTAATTCTGTACAATTCCCTGATCAATGTACACTACAATTCAACTCACCTAAGATGTCTTCTACTCTTGATTTCTTGAACCAAACTGGATCACATATAAGCTGCTGCTCATTAATCTCAAAGTTTAGAACTCCAACTACTTTACTGTTCCTCTCACCTTGTTCCAGTAAAACAGTCGAACAACACTCTGCAGGGCTGGGTAGGTGACTATCATCATTTTCAGGAACAAGTTTCCCATCAGTGTATTTGTATCGATTACTTTCAATATAACAGAACAGAGGTTTGCTTTCCTTTACACCTATCTTAGGTTCAAGATCCTTTAAGATACTGCAATGCTTGCGTCTAAATCGGTCATGGTTTAGCTCTGAACACTCTGAATCAACAAAAATTACAACCAATCCAGATGTGTTATAGAATGGACTTTTCTTGATGATACTCCCCAAATGAAAACATTTTGATTTTGAATTTGGTTTTGAAAACTCCACTTGATATTTCTCAGCATCAAAGTTCTCTTTTGGAATAAGTCTGCAACTTGTTATGATAAAGTACTCACTCCAATCAGGGTTTTGGACCTTATGCTCATAAATCAAACATCCCCAGCCAACAGCTCCATCTTGACGTGTTATTTTGCAGAGTGCCTTGCGTCTCTCCCTTTCAAGTACATCATATGAGGGCTGACGCATGTGCTCCCAGAAAGAATTTGCCATTTCACTGGAAAGAAGCCAGGATTACCTTGATGTAAGAGAAAAAAAAATACTTATTAACATGATATTCAAGTTACAACCATAAAGATGCACATACAGTCATACTGTATTTGTTTGGTTCAAAGACCTTGCAAGCAGGCTGGTCATTTACCAAATAAGATCCATGTAATTGACTTTGCCACAGGAGTAGTCCTGTTAATGGTCTTAGTCCGTCACTAGATTATGATAGCCAGGATGTAATAATATTCTCATACTTAAAATGTTCATCATGTTACTGTTGTGATTCCCCTAAAAACCAACTCTGATCCACAGGGATACAATTGGCCACTGAAACCAGAATGCTCTCTACAATCGGTGGTTTTAATAAATTTTTCCATCTGAAGCTGCCAATGGTGTATTAGGTAAATGTGGCCAGAAGGAGGCTGTAGGACCAATTAAACCCAAACACAAGAGCCTCAAAATAAATCCTTACAAAACCTTACAGATGTGTTAAGGTATGGATGGAAAACTTTATTGCCCCTGCAAATTAAGACTAAACAATTGGTTCATGCTTTCTACTATGGGTAAATTAAGGTATTGATGGAAAACTTTTTAGCCCTGCAAGCAAATACCCAACAATTGGTTCATGCTTTCAACTGTGGGTAACTATTTATGAGGTTTGGTGAGTAAATCTTACTGCCAGGCAAGTATTGAACAATTAGTTAATGCTCTCAACTGAAGGCATTTTGAGGTATGGATGGAAAATGTTATTGCCCATGCAAATACTCAGTTACAATTGGTTCATGCTTTTGACTGTGGATATGGTAAGCAATTGGATGAGGTTGAGCTGGTTATTATGAATTATTAAAACCAAGGTCAGAGTTACACAGACACAAAGATTGATATTCTTAGTAGCATGCAAAAACTCAATTCAATAATTGTATTTTTATACATTTTTTTAAAAATATCTGCTAAAAAAGACTTTTCTCTCTGAGTTATCAAAAGTTTGAGAACAATATACTGATTAACTAGGTTTGGAAACAAGGCAAACCATGAACTTGACTTGATAACCCAATATCTCCAGCAGGTGAGTCAGTGAAGCTCAAAAGAAAATTGATCAGCAGTGTTTAAATATCCTATGTATGTGTACAAAAAGTTTCAGGTTTTCCTTTTTCTTCCATTTGTTTCGTTTTACAGATTTACATGAGCATTTCAGTGCTTTCTTACCTTTGATGCAAAAGCAGCAGTTTTTATGTTTTCCCTCAAAATGTTGTGAAAGAAATATGCATGTCCACCCAAAATTGATACCTCTAGCAATTGCTCCTTGTTTCAATCTCTTCGTTTGACCACTGTATCACTACAGAGACACTAAAGCAGCAAAGGAGCAGAGTAAAGGCTTCCATATCTGGTTCATAATTAAAAGTAAATTTATATTCCATCAAAAGCTGATCCAAAGATGAAGATTAAAAAAAATATTAAAAACTGTTTAAACAACTATCAATTATCATCTATAATTTATACTGTCAGTAGTATTTTTCCTTCCATCTTATATTGTTTATTTATTTCTCTCTACTTTTGTGAGTAACTTAAAGCATGGTAAAATTAAAAACTTTGTACAGCACATGTACTCCAAATCTATTGAAAGCTCTCCAAATAATCAAACTCTTCATGCATCAATTCTCTAGTTATCAGTTGTCCAAAATTGACTCAATATCCAATATGTAAATGACAACAGTTCTGCATGTATAACAAACAAAGAAACTAAGGTAAGTATTTTACACATTGTCTTGAAGACTTTTTCGTTTTATGCTTCATTAGAGCAAGAATTTACTGATTTTCAAAGAAATCCATATTAATAGGAAGACTGCAATCGTTTTAACAAAGCAATGATTGCTGTTTTCCTGACAGTAAACAAGTCTCCAATTAAATGTTTGCGCTGCCACTCTTCGAGCTTACTTTTAAGTAGATAATCAAAGCAGCGTAAACTACCTCAAATTAATTCCACATACAAAAACAAATACCGCAAAAACAAATCCCTCAAAACTTGAATAAGTTTAAAGAAAATAGAATATTAACCAGATCCAAGAACATTCCAGAAGTCTCCCATACCCAACCAGTGAACCGAAAGCGAAACGAAGGTTGATGTTTGGTTCCCCATTAATCAAAGCTTACATTAATTGTTTACAACTCATTGCTTGGCTTTAGTGAACGATTATGGCCAAATTTCGCAATAGAGAAGAGAAACGAAAACAGTTTTACCCAAACTCGAAAGTAAAGCAGCGTCAAAATAGAACTTACCTTTTATTCAGTCTTTCCTTGCTGATGCGGAACTCGTAAACCGCTGCATTTTATGACCTCACACAGCTAGTGTTTTGGCAAAACACATGATAACTCGACAATATACAATTTGGCTGACACAGTGAATAATACTGCTAATAATAAGACGAGAGTCCTACTGTAAGTTGCTCTTTTCCTCAGAGCTTACACCGAAGGCTTGATCAAGAAGTCAGCAACATGGATTCGAAGAAACTGCCTCGTTTCCGCGTAGGGACAAAGGATTGCATGACCAGCCTATTTTAAGCGGCACGCTATCACGCGAGGAACTCAATGAAGAGCAAGTCTCTTACTCTCCAGGTGTGCGTGACATTTGAGTAATATTCATAAAAAAAAAATTAAAAACAGACACCGACACGGCTGTTCCGAAAACGAGGAGTGTGGAGTGTGGAGTGTGTTCATTCACTCCAAATAGCATATTCAACTCACGATTTTCATACCTAACAGTTCACTTTTAGCAAAGTAAGGTAAAAAACAGTCCAGTTTTGACCATGTCTAGAAATTGTGAAGAATTACACCTTCGGTTTCCTTGGAAAGCCGTGTTACCCCGAAACAAACTCAAGCTTTGCTTTCCAAAAATAAACTGCCTATTGAACCATTCAACAACTTAAATGTCAACTTCGCGTCCTAAAGTGCTCGCAATTTGCGGATTAATGAAGTTCAAACTAAAACCTTGAAAGCTTTTCAGGGCTGAAAGATAGTAAGATGGAGAAATGCAGATTGACAAATAAAGAAATAATTAATTGCACAAGTAAAGTTGCACTTTGAGTAAACAAATTCTAAAAATAAAATATTTTCCTAAAGAAGCCATTTAACTGCACCGCGTCGCTTGCCTCGCCAATCCCACGTGCAACTGCGGCCATCATTTTTTTCTGTTTGAATTTAGTATCTTCTCCGGTAGAAAATTATTCATTTAGATTTGGAAATAAAGTAACGTTGGTACACACGACTTGGAGACTTTAAAGCAAAACAAAGAAGAAATATCCTGAAAGATGCTATTCACGCCCTGAAAATTATTTGGGTGTGAAAATAATTGAAACAATTAAGGGGAACTAGGAATAAGTTAGCCTCTTCCAGGCGTTCAGTTAGTTGAGGAGCGGCTGTTCCGAAAGCGTGGAGTGCGGAGTGCGGAGTCTAAAAAAAAAGGCAAAATTAAAAGAATAATTAAATACATAGATAGACTAGAAATAGAAATTTAAGAAATAGAAATAATAATTATTAAAAATTTCACGCCGCCTGAAGTGGACTGTTCGTATGGTATACTAAACTCAAGATTTTCACAGTTAGCAGTTCACTTTTACGGAAAAAAAAGTAAAAAACAGTCCAGTTTTGACCATGTCTAGAAAATGAGAGAAATTACACCTTTGGTTTTGCTGGAAAGCCGTACTGCCTCGAAACAATCTCAAGCTTTGCTTTCCAAAAATAAACTGCCCTTGTGAATTAACCCATGAACCATTCTCACAACTTGTCAACTGCGCGTCCTAAAGTTCTTGCTAAGCTTAAACTAAAACGTTGAAAGATATTCAGCGCTGAAAAATAGTAAGATGAAAAATGTAGATTGACAAATAGAGAAACAAGTCAATACACAGGTAAAGTTGCACTCTGAGAAATCAAATTATAAAAATAAAATGTTTTCCCAAAAAAAGCCACTTAACGGCACAGGGTTGCTTGTCTCGTCCATTCCACGTGCAACTACCGTGACTGCGGCCATGTATTTTTTTTTTTCTGGTAGAATCTAATATCTTCTCTGGAAGAAAATTACTGATTTCAAGGTGGAAATAAAGTTAAATGGATACACAGTACTTGAAGGCTTTTAACGCAAAACAGAGTAAAAAAGCACTTTTTCCCGATTTTTTCGCTCACCGTTTTTCGAGCTATGACTCAACTAACCGAACGCCCGGAAGAGGCTGAGGGATAAGTTGTCTCTTCTAGCCCAGGCATTCAATCAATAGTTGACATGGAAAGGCATGTGACGGGGATAAACGTACTTAATATATTCATTTAAAGCTGGTAATAAGCGGTAAAAGTGAACTGCTAGTTATGAAAATCTTGAGTTTAATATACCATATGAACAGTCCACTTCAGGGGGCGTGAATTTTTTAATAACTATTATTTTTATCTCTTAAATTTCTATTTCTAGTGTATTTATGTTTTTCATTATTCTTTTAAATGTTTTATTTTATTTTTAATTTTTTTAATTTTTTTTTAAACTCCGCACTCCGCACTCCGCACTCCGCACTCGGCACTCGGCACTCCGCACTCCGCACTCCGCACTCCGCACTCCGCACTCCGCACTCCGCACTCCGCACTCCGCACTCCGCACTCCGCACTCCGCACTCCGCACTCCGCACTCCGCACTCCGCACTCCGCACTCCGCACTCCGCACTCCGCACTCCGCACTCCGCACTCCGCACTCCGCACTCCGCACTCCGCACTCCGCACTCCGCACTCCGCACTCCGCACTCCGCACTCCGCACTCCGCACTCCGCACTCCGCACTCCGCACTCCGCACTCCGCACTCCGCACTCTGCGTTTTCGGAACAGCCAACAAACTCGCTTGCCGCTTCCCCCAAAAAATTGAAAACAAACACGCAGATCAATTATTTGCCTCAGCCTTCGGCTTCGGCAAATAATTCATCTGCCCGCCACGGACAAATCACGATATTTTGCTCAACCTCCTCCGATATTTGTTAAATATTTGTACTCGATTCGCGCGTTATTTTTACTTGGTATGGTGCAGTTGGGTAAAATCTTTAGCACAATGACTCCTTCTCGGCGAGAACATTTTAAAAGTTCACAAAAGAATAAGGCATTTAATTTTTCCAAGGGATGATATAGGTTTTGACTACTTTGTTCACATTTGGAAAAAAAGTGATACACGTATTTTGATGAACCTCGTTTCGAGGTCCAATACGCTAGAGAGAAATAGCTGATGCAGAATGTGCAACCAAATTTGGCAAAACAACATTGCCGCTTGCTTATGATGCTGGAGGTAAAAAGGCAAAAAAATATCAATAATTAAGAAAAAAAGGTAATCTCCAGGACTGCTAGAAACTATAGCGGCTCTTAAACAGCTGAGTCTTTTTGTTTTTTTGATATTGTACTCAAAAGCCGAGTGGAGGCGTGGTGGCCTCATGGTTAGTGCGCTCGACTCCGAATCGAGTGGTCCGGGTTCGAGCCCCGGCCGGGACATTGTGTTGTGTTCTTAGGCAAGACACTTTACTCTCACAGTGCCTCTCTTCACCCAGGTGTATAAATGGGTACCGGCAATTTAATGCTGGGGGGTAACCCTGCGATGGACTGGTATTCCATCCAGGGGGGAGTAGAAATACTCCTAGTCGCTTCATGCTACAGAAACCAGTTAAGTACCGGCGTAATGGGCCACTAGGCTCGTAAACAGACTTTACTTTACTGCGAAATTACTTATGCCAACCAGTCTGGGTTAATCGTCTGCAATTAGAGTCGGGATACAGGTGGACACTGTCAACGGCAACAGGGAGGAAATGGAGTTGGATTGGTGGCTGAAAACTGTCAACAGGGAGGAAATGGAGTTGGATTGGTGGCTGAAAACTGTCGAGAGAGACGGTAGGAAAAGCACAAATGTTACCAGAAGTATTGGACAAATATTAACATTACTCCATAATACTCACCCAAAGACATATGGGAGGAAGAGTGAATGTAAATTGAATTCCCCTTATCTACGCTTAATTATAGGCCGCTTAGAATATTATTTCATTTCCCAATCCGGACAGAAAAGAGTGTTGTATAAATAAGGAGAATTCAGAATTAAGAATGTTTGCTCTTACTCTAACAAGCGGGAGAATGTGTAATCGCTTTGATAATTTAAATCCACCATTTCCTCAAATTTTCTAGCTTAATATCAGCTTACTGAGGTCCAAAGCATTGTACTTAAACCACTTGCTGTTATGTTAAAAGGTTTTCTAGCTTCTTACAAGAATGATATAATATCAAAGGCGTAGGACCTTGAAGCGTTTAACTTCCCTTATATTGCCTAAAACCGAGCTGAGGTTAATTAACCGGCCAATCAAAAGCGAGAGTGCAAATTTTTCCCAAATATGGAATTAGAGGTTCAAGCAGTGTTTTCTTTCATAAATACTCACAAATAATAGTACAAAGAGGCATTGAAAATCTTACAAGAATGAGATAGTACGCCGTAATCTTCATTGGGAAGCACTAGATGAATTATGATAATTGATTTTCCTTCGGGGAGCCTGGGTTAACATTTTCTGAAAAACGATTTGAGTTGAACTTCGCATTTAAATGTGGCGGTCAGTGATAGTGCGGTGGATGCAAATGAATCAAGAGGATTGATTTGTAAACTTAGCTGCCGTGAAAATGAGACGAAAGGATATTTCGACATTTCAATCCATGTGCTTTCAAGACAGCAAGAAGGTGAAAGATATGCGCGGCGAACCTACCGGCCCCGGCCGGACCAACACTCAAGGTCTTAAAATAATTGAGAAGAGTTTGCTACCTTTCTATAACATCAAGAAATGGTTAGATATTCTAGTCTTCTCGGATAGGGACGAATAAATGGAGGTCCCGTCTCCTGCAGGGTTGGGGCAGGAGACGTTAATTTCCCACACACGAGATTACTGTGTGATGGATGTCCTCCCCTGGGGTTGGATAGGTGGGTTAGGACAGCAGGTCCACATCAGCTATTACAGCTGCCAAATTAATCAACCTGCTAAAACAAATAAATGAACTTCAACTTCAACTTCACTGGCCGATTGTAAAAGTTGTGATAAGTTAGCTAGACTGAGGTAAATGATATTTTCAAGAACTGATTTATTTTCTAACTTTTGTTTGACTGAATATTTGAAGCTGACTGAGAGCAGTTTCCAAATTTCAGACGAAACGCTACACAATATTTAGTTGATGAGTGATCGAGGAGGTGAGAATGCGGCTGAGTACGTTAAAATAACACTTGCAGCGAAGTTTATGGTGTACACAGAACTGTAGTTTATTAACTAAATATTACACCAAATTTTCTTTCAAAGACAGACGTTGTTTCTTTGAATAATGTGTTTCTACCCTTATAGTCAACTTTAGTTCACTGCCATGTTGTCGGTTCGTTTAGTAGACGAATTTGTGTAAATCAATCATCGGGCCGGAAGAGGCTGTATCCTTTTGTGTGTCAGTGTATAGGTTTCCTCTTGCATTTACTCTCTTGTGAGACTGAAACCGAGTTGTCTCCTACTTCTGTAAAATTAGTTAGAATGGCGACTTTTTGGGAGAAAAAGTCTATTTGTACACAAAAGAAGTGAGTTGTTTGCGTCCTCGTACGTTCGCTAAAAAATGAATAGTTTACCTGTTAAAATATTGCTTGCATCTCCACTTAGACTAACAGGGTTGCAGTAGTTCATTGACAGAGCTCTAAAATGTTGAGTTTCACTAGTTGGCTGCAAATTAGGTGTTCAGCTCTGCTCTGACCCGCTTGCAGAGTAAAATATTCTTTGTTTGAATATGTAGCCTAGTCGTCATTCAGACACAAAGAGACTGTATCTCCCTCATTGCCATGGCTAACTGAACTTTATTAACAAACAAGTTACACATATAGAAGTAGAAGAGTTTAATGAAGTAGAGTAATTTTACAGCATGCAGGTATTTTACAGCATGCAGGTATGTCACAGCATGCAGGCATGTCACAGCATGCAGGCATGTCACAGCATGCAGGTATGTCACAGCATGCAGGTATGTCACAGCATGCAGGTATGTCACAGCATGCAGGTATGTCACAGCATGCAGGTATGTCACAGCATGCAGGTATGTCACAGCATGCAGGTATGTCACAGCATGCAGGTATGTCACAGCATGCAGGTATGTCACAGCATGCAGGTATGTCACAGCATGCAGGTATGTCACAGCATGCAGGTATGTCACAGCATGCAGGTATGTCACAGCATGCAGGTATGTTACAGCATGCAGGTATGTTACAGCATGCAGGTATGTTACAGCATGCAGGTATGTTACAGCATGCAGGTATGTTACAGCATGCAGGTATGTTACAGCATGCAGGTATGTTACAGCATGCAGGTATGTTACAGCATGCAGGTATGTTACAGCATGCAGGTATGTTACAGCATGCAGGTATGTTACAGCATGCAGGTATGTTACAGCATGCAGGTATGTTACAGCATGCAGGTATGTTACAGCATGCAGGTATGTTACAGCATGCAGGTATGTTACAGCATGCAGGTATGTTACAGCATGCAGGTATGTTACAGCATGCAGGTATGTTACAGCATGCAGGTATGTTACAGCATGCAGGTATGTTACAGCATGCAGGTATGTTACAGCATGCAGGTATGTTACAGCATGCAGGTATTTTACAGCATGCAGGTATTTCAGTGCAGTAGGATTACCGTGAGTAGTAACATTTACTGAATTAAAGTACGACGTGTTCACCTTAGAATCCATACTAAACTTGTTGTCAATAATCATAAGATAGCTGCACGTATAATCAGTACGCTAATTCCTTCCCAGCCAACGTTGAGAAATTATTTTATCAATGAATGTATTTAATTAGTAGTAAATAAAATTTTGATTATCCTTTGTTGATTTACCTACTCGTCCTGACCTAGTGGTAACAACATTGCCCTCATTATTCTGCGAGGCTTGCCCTACCTGACCTGCTGACTCACTGCTTTTACAAGCATCAGGGCTGGTTATACCTTTATCGTTAGAACCTGAAGCTTCGTTCCTATTCTCTAGTTAGACAGGGACAGGACCTCACATATCCTTCAACATCTTCAACAATCCCAAGCATGCCGCAATTCCTGCTCTGCTGAATGCTTTAAAGTATAGATCATGCGACCACAAGATTCCAGGTCAAGATAAAATACATATTTCCTGGGAGCAACCTTCTTTAAACAAGCAATTATATCACGTTAGTTTAACTCTTTCGCTCTAATTAACACGTCATATTACACACTCTTTTGTTACCTTTGGGTATTCTGTTAGTTTCAATGGCTTTTGTTTAGTACTACATTATAAATTCAAATGTAACTTCAAATCAGTTCTACTCTAATAATAATAATAATAATAATAATAATAAAAGTCTTTATTAAGCACTCTAAACAACAAACGTGTTTAGTTACAAGGATATGAACTCAGCAAGTATAAAACTAATGAACTAACTAAATTATTAACTGACTAACTAATAAGAGAACAAACATCTATTAACAAAAGTCCTCTTGAAACGTTCAGTGCTGACAAGCTGGAGAATACAATTATGGCGCCTCCTACGTAGCGTAACGATTGGTCGCTCTGGTGGCAAAAGGTCATCTAAAGCTGTTGTAAAATCGCTGTCGGTGATCTTGGCCCACAACTTCTTATCTGGGATAGAATAAATATATGAAGCTCATATATTTTGAACTGCGGTATTAGATACGTATGATGCACGATCCTCGCAGTACATAGCGCTATTTATGCAATAGCGAAAATTTTCGCTATTGCATAAATAGCGCTATCTACTGCGAGGATCGTGCATCATACGTAACCTCTTATCTTTTAGAATAATAATATTTTCAATCGAAAAAAGCTCTTTACAGTAGCCAAGCTTAAAAGCTCTCTTGAACAGCCTGTCTATGCGACTCAGATACTTATGATAATACGCGCAGCCCCATACTTCTACAGCATATGTAAATATAGATAGAGTAAGACTGATAAAAAGAAGATGAAGATGATCCAGCGGCGGTCCATAGAATTTACAAAAACGTAAGATGTACAGACGACTACTGGCTTTCGATATAATATTATCAATGATAGTAAATTTAAATATAAAGGATAATTCACTTATCCTAGATTAAGACACTGTGTGTATTGTAAGAAACATATGCCCAGTCCAGCCTTTATGAAAATTAACAATGCGTAGGTCATATCGTATTTCCCGCGAAGAAGCCCCTCGGCGCTTATTTAAAGTTTCGGCTAAAAGGAGAGGCCATGATTGTTCTCCTGTACTGATTCTTAAAAAGTTAAAACTTGAAAATTTATCGATAAAGAGGCAAAATTAAAACAAGTTTTTCCTTACATCTCTATTATCTAAAAAATTGAGGGAGGAGGGGGTGCGGCTTATTTGAGAGGGGCGTTTACTGACATTATGGCCAAGGAAGTGGGTTGGGTGCTCATTCGAGTTAGGGCGCTT
Source organism: Stylophora pistillata (assembly GCF_964205215.1). Lineage (NCBI taxonomy): Eukaryota > Metazoa > Cnidaria > Anthozoa > Scleractinia > Pocilloporidae > Stylophora > Stylophora pistillata. The sequence continues at coordinate 6,877,712 of NC_142525.1, forward strand.
ACAGAGGATGTACGGTATTTGCCTTAGCCAGAACACTGAGATTCAAGTTCAAACTTCGCGCGATACTAGACACATTTCATCACATTTCGAAAACTTGTTATATATTTGTATCGTGACTTTTAGCCATTTGAGAAGTAAAAGTAAAAGCATTAGGGGACGTGTTTTGAGGCAAATGTTGGGTTGTTGACAAGAAAAGAGAAAACGGTGGTTTAGATAACCAAGGAAGTCTCCAGAAGATCGATCCGTCGCAGTTGTTTGATTTTCTTCAACGTCTGTGAAAAGAGATTGATATCGTTTCGAGATTCATCGTTGAACTTGCAGCTGACGAAAACCCTCCAGATACGAATCGTAATCCTCACACTTGGTTCTTGGCGGCCTTTGGGTTATTTCTCCATGCAGTTTGAGTCAAATTTGTAATCTTCAACAAATCAGATATTTTTACCCATGTTGCCTCGATATAAATAACACGCAAACAGAAATGTCACTGAGAAGTCTTTAATGTATCACCGTCGCCGAGAGAGAGAGATTTAAGTATCCATTGGATAATTAAACCTTATTCTATCAGCGCTTCCTTCAGTAATGAATATATGAAGTTCATATATCGTAGGATCGTGCATCATACGTAAGTAACTTTATTGTTCTTTGAACAATCATGGCCTAATGTTGTTAAAAGCTGCCTTATATACTGACTCCCATCAGTTTTGATTGGCCACTGAGGCACATAAATAACTGGGCCCTATAAAGTTTGGGCGGAAAATTTGGATAGATATCAGGATTTTACTTCCACATTTCTTCAATTCTTTTGTTTTGACTCGAAGGTCTTTTGTAAGGCTCCACAGGATGTCCTCCGAGCTGTTCCTTGAAGAGGTTTGGAAAGTTATAGTGAAGCGAAGGTTCTGCTCTGATTCCGTAATAAAATTCAAAACATCCTTACACCCCATTGATGGGCTGAACACGCAGAGTGCAAAAGAAAAATTATATTTTCCGTTAGGCGTAGACTTCGTCCCTAATCTATCCGCTGTGTAAACACGATTTAAGGCGAACGACAGTTACAATAGTTAGTCCTTTCTGTTAATATGAATTTCATTTTCTCTGTTTTATAGATTTTCTTTTATCGTGGATCTCAAAGAGGAATGAAACTGTCCAATCGTGCCGCACAGCTATGACGGAGGTTTCCGGTTCATTTCACACCTGCACACTTTCAGAATTAGTTTTGAAGGAAAAAAACCAACAAACAACTCAACAATTTAACCTTGTACACCCTAATATCAGTATGCATATTCTCCATACTGTTCTCGATACAGCTTCTTTAGTTGATGATCATTTCCTTTATTCTCCTGACCTTAATGTTTGCTTCAGAGGTGATGTTGTAAGGAGAAATTACATGCTGGTCACTCTTAGTGCTCAAAGGGTTAGGAAATGTATGAGCGAGAGCTGTAAAGTTAAAACAAAACGACGGAAAATTTCGTCAAAAAATGACTTGGCGTTCTAAAAGGAAGCGGCATGGTTGGTACCAAACACTGTTGTTGGGGTGAGTGTAAGACAGACTCAAGATATGCAGATAAATGGCCAAAATCACTCGAAGAGTGAAAGGAATCAGGGAAGAAAGTATTCATTCCTTCCCCAAAACCTTCGCGAGACATGGCAAAGTGCAAGCGTTGGCTTGCTCGCGTGAGTTTTTTACGGAGAAAAACACGACAAGAAACACTTAAGTTATATTTGTGCTCTTCACTGGCCCGGCGAAAAAGGTCTAACAGAATTTCCCGATCTACTGAAGGCAAATCTAAGACCAGCGCAAGTAAGTTGAGCACATGCTCCTAAGAGGAAAGCACCGAAAGAAAGAGAAAATTCAGCGTCAAAGAAACAGAAATTATTCAATGACAACTGCATGAACATTAACTACATAAACTACATGAACTGGCATTTAATAGAAACACAACCAGTATTGAGCGAAATGTACAAAAATCCGCCGCTCGTATCTTACAAAAGAAGGCGATCGCTCAAAGACATACTCGTGAGGGCCAAACTTTGAATAGGATATTCTAAACACGCGCTGGGGAGTCGTGTAGGCCCCTCAACCCCCTTTTTACATTGTTTACATCAGAATTTTCTTGAAAAACTTTGGCAGCAAACCATTTTCCATGATCGATTGCCGGATCAAGGGTGTGATAATTCTCGCATCTCACACAGTCTGTACAAGATCTTCTCGTTTACCGCTTAATTTTAAGCCCCTACATTTTAACCACCGTTTTAGCTGGTCTACAATGTATTCTTTCGGTTCTCTTTCAAATTTGGAGCCAGGAACGCCGTCCTCTTCGGTCAGAACTGTAAGAGAGTAAGCGAACTGCTCGCCATTTCCCTTGTAGCTCTCAAAGAAGTGGAGTTTGTTTGTCTGAGTCATGCGGGGGGGTCTAAAATTTCATGACGTCATTAGTATAAAGCGCTATTGACATTATGGCCAAGGAAGTAGGCGCTTATTCGAGGAAGAGCGCTTATATAGGATGTACGGTATTTGCCTTAGCCAGAACACTGAGATTCAAGTTCAGACTTCGCGCGATACTAGACATATCATCACATGTCGGAAACATGTTATATATTCATATCGTGACTTTTAGGCATTTGAGAAGTTAAAGTATTAGGGGACGTGTTTGAGGCAAATGTTCGATTGTTGAGTGGAAAAGAAAAAACGGTGGTTTAGATAACCAAGGAAGTTTCCAGAAGACCGATCCGTCGCAGTTGTTTGATTTTCTTTAAAGTCTGTGAAAAGAGATTGTTATCGTCTCGAAATTCATCGTTGAACTTGCCAGCCGACGAAAACCCTCCAGATACAAATTATAATCCTTACACTAGGTTCTTGGTGGTCTTCGGGATTCTTTCTCCGTGCAATCTGAGTCAAATTTGTAATCTTCAACAGATCATGTTGTCTCGATATAAATAACACGAAATGTCACTGAGAAGTCTTAATGTATGACCACTATGTATCTATTGGATAATTAAACCTTATTCTATCAGCGCTTCCTTCAGTAACTGAACTGTTCTTTGAACAATCGCGGGCTGACGATTTTAAGTATGTTGTACTGTAGCAGCTTGGTTGCTAAGGGACCGGTCATTATTTATCCCCGAGGGGGGTGGGGCGGGGAGGATTTTGGTTGTTTCAAGTTCAAATTGACTTAATCCCACCATAAGAAAGTCTGTACTCGAACTTAGTACCCCACACAGCCGAAGCTTGTCCCGGTTTTCCTGAGCATGAAGTGACTAGGAGTATTACTACTCCCCCCCGATGGGATGCTAGTCAATCATAAGGTTACCCACCCCACTCCCCAGCATTTTATCAGGTTTTCTCAATTGCAATAGTTAGACGGTACTCATTTATACTCCAAGGAGAAGGGGGAGAGGCACTGTAACTGAAGTCACGTGCAATTGTGCTCATCCCTATACTTAAAATATCCACACGCCTGGGGTACCAAACATGAGTAGGAAAATACGTATTGGAAAAATAAATAAACTCACTGTGAAGAAAGCAGGCATTTAAAAAAAGCCATGACCGTGTTTCTTATAAAGTAGACATGAAAGTTGATCCTCAGGACTACATTTTTACAGAAAACCCAACAAATGACTCGACATATTTACGTAACATTACGGAACGATATACTGCCAGAGTAAAGGACCACGTCTTCAATACGACACATTGACTCGGGTGGGCCTAGAACCCAGACTTCTCGATGAGTGTTGTGTGGATGTTACAAAAGAAGGGACAATATTATCTCTTCCAAAAACTCGAACCAGAAAACAGTGAGTGAACATCCTACGCCGTAAACGACAAGTAGTTCGTAAATGTGCATTAGTTTTTTGCAGTAATTCCCGTTCCCGCCAGCCCCACTACTTGTTGGTACTTCTCTGATAGAAAAGGTTTACGTTTACAAACTGTTAGGGGTTCACTTATTAGATAATTTAACATGGAACGAACATGTCTTTCATATTGTAAAGAAAGGGAACAAGCGGTTATGTGTAATACGTGCTCTTAAGAAGTGCGGATTAACTGATAGGAAGCTTATTCTAGTCCATGATTAGCATCATCAGATCTGTTTTAGAGTATGCGAGCCCCGCTTGAGCTGGACTCACGCAATACTTAAGTGATCACATTGAATCAGTACAAAAGAGGGCACTAAACATTATCTTTCCATCTTCGAGTTATGAGGAGGCGCTAAAGAAATGAGGCTTAATTTTTCTGCCTCAGAGGATGGAGGATGCGTGCATAACATTCCTCAAGCGAAGTCACTCTTCTTCTGACCTTCTACGAAAGTAAGTGCCGCGTTGTACATTTACAAGACCATATGCCCTGAGCACAGGAGAAACTGTGTCTGTACCTGCCTCTCCAAGAACTTATTCGGAAATTTTTTGCACCGTCAAATACCAGAACCACGTTTAAAGTACCGAATTACGATTCGTTTTAATACTCATAGCATTTAATATTTACATAATATTCAATATTTCCATTTAATTGATATCTATAATAGTTATACATAGGTGTAACGTAGAAGTATTTGTACTTAATGACCCGCCTTGTAATTCAGCGTTTACTGCAAAAAGGTTTAATAAACGATCATTATTATTATTATTATTATTATTATTATTAATAAACATTTTTCACGCGCGTTGAATAATATTTGAAGGATACTAAACTCAAGAGCCTCCGCTTGGTGCGAAAATGTGCTCGTATACTCCTCGAAGCTCAGTTTCCTCGAGCTTCGGTCTTGAAAAACTGTTCTCGTATCAAAACAATGTTTGCGAACAAATATTCGTGCAAATTTTAGCGCTAAATGGAGGCTATTGTATAGGCAGCTCCCTTACTTTATCGCTTGCACTGCCTTGAATTTGCAGTGTTTTAGTTTTTAAATAAAACAAGTTAATGTCATAAGGAGTAACTTCAATACCGCAAAGGAGCTACTGCAGGATGCTGAGCTGTTTACCAACGATCACTACAATCCTTATCTTCCACGGTTTAAACGAATTTAGATTCGATGAATTCTTTGAGCTGTTCGTAAGAAACATTCCATTTGAGTCGTTTTTAAACTCGATTGAATGATAGGATCATATTGAAATTCAAGTTTTCTTCTGTGGAAGAGAAATAGCAACTTTTGAGCGGGACTTAGCAGAAGTTAGTGTTTGTACGTCCGTCCGCCATTACTGATGGTGACCTCGATGCGTCACGCGGCAAGTGACTGGCACCTTAGTTGTGAATTAGACTGTTAAGTAGTTACTAAAACAGTGGATGGCGTTGTAGGCGCGCTCTGATTTGCAGCTCTCGCCTGATTTGCAACCAAAAATATTGTAATTGTCGCAGGTTAAAATAATCTTTTTGTGCTGTATTATCACACTGTTTTAGTATATTCTGAAACAACTATCTGCTTCAGTGTCGACGGCTAGCGATGGGTATTTACCTCGCCGTCTCACCACTGGCCACCTCCACTTCTCTGAATAGTTTTTAATTATCTACTCAAGTGCAGTATTGCATATTGCAGTGTTGCACATCGTCCCCATGTGGTATCTTTTTAAAAAGCAAATGATTAACTAATTTGAAGAAAGCAACGAAATTTTCCTCATCCAAGGACAAATAATGTGATCAACAATTATTCTAAAGTGCTGACTCAATTAGAATTTCTGATCTGTCAATCATGAAGCAGCATTTAACCCTTTCACTCCCGGAAGTGATTAACATGTAACTTCTCCCTATGATATCCACACATTATCCACCAAACAGGTTAGGAGAATACTCGAACTTATCGGGTTCAAGCTATCCTGATCTAACACCAAATTCTCCCAACTAATTACAAGGAAATGTGTAGCAGCTGGAGGGGAGGATTTACAATCAGATCTTGGGAGTTAAAGAGTTAAGAGACAAGAGGAACAAGCTTGTTGAAACCCTCACCACAATACAAGGGCAGGGGGGAAGGGGGTGGGGTGATCTCAACTTTTTAATGGAGAGAGAAAAACTCCAGGTTAAAGGATATGTTTGCATGTGCCACGGTTCTCAGTCAAAGGAAACGAACAGAAAGCCAGGTGCGCAAAATAGAAAAAAACGGGAACCAGTGGTTCACCTGACAAACACCGTTTTTCAATCACCGTTAGGGATATGTATTTCAAAGACAATGCTGGGCGTCTTTGATTTTCTCTGCACTCCCCGGGTAGGCAAGTCCAAAACAAGTGACTCCTTACAAAAGAAGTACTCTCCTCTCCAGGAACACTCCGTCAAACAACGGTGTTTACGGCAAAACAGAAACAAATTCTCAAAAGCCTATTATCTTGTCTTGTACACTAAATTAGCCGTGAAAATTTACATTCGCCGTCAACTGTCGAGAATAAGTTCGGAATCGAGCATGTGCAAGTTTGACATATTTTTTCATCATGTCAGGAACTTTGACGTTAGAGCCCCTTTTCAGCTCGCAGTGGCGTCACCTCAATTCATTCCCATTCTCATACTAGATAGATAGATATAGATAGTTAGATTACTCTATTTATACACGGTAAATTCCACTCAGTCGTATACAAGCGATATACCTACAAATGTAAAACTTACAACTATATAATCATTCTAAAATATATAAAAAAATTAAAAGCCTAATCTAAACGAACTGAGCTAACTTCTTATTAGAATGTAAATAAATGAAAATAAAAGTATTCCTTACAAGGACGCCGTGTCATTAGTTCACTCAAAACTAGTTACTTAGCTTCGTCTTAACCTCACCTAATGTCACGGTTTTAGATACTCTAATAGCAGTCGGAAGGCTATTCCACAACGCGGCACCGCTATAAGAGAAACTTTTACGAACATAATGGATACGAGGGTGCGGAAGAGCCAGCCTCATTTCACTATTCCGCAATCTATAACTAGTAGTATAATTACGTAAGATGAATTTATTTGATAAATAATCAGGTGTTTGTCCATTTAGAATTTTGAACATCATAACGGCTTTAGCAAAAAGCCTCTGATTCCTTAGATTTGGTAAGGTCCCAATTGAAATACTGTACTATTGTCTGGTCACCCTTCACGGCTAGAAACATTAATAAATTGGAAAGGATTCAGCGAAGAGCCACCAAGTTTATTCTAAAAACTGATGATGATTACAACACTCGTAAAGACAAACTGAACCTGTTATCCCTAGAGGACAGACGCTTCTTTTTTGACGTACTATTTTTTTATAGAGTTCTTAATGGGTATATTAATATAGATATATCCTCTTATATCCAATTTTATTCACATTCGGAAAGATACTCGTTGAGGGGTAAGGACGATCTTAAATTAAAAAAGAACTACGCGAGGACTGATACTTTTAGGTTTTGCTATTTTAATAGGATTGTCCACATGTGGAATGGGCTGCCACTATCGGTCCGTCAGGCTCCAAGTGTTTCTTGTTTTAAAAGGGGTGTAAGGGATTATTTGACTGCAAGATTTGATTGATTTTAGTTTGGATTTGTTTTTTTGTTAAAGGTGGTCTGCCGTGCATGGGGATTTATCTCTTTTGCGGACCATCCTTATGGCACCTTTCTTTTTACTCTTTTGTATTATTATCTATTAATGTAAGTAAGTAAGTAAGTAAGTAAGTAAGTTGTATGTGTCATTAAATTGTAATAAATAAAATAAAAAAATAAATTTTTCCAATGAAGTCTACGGAACAGGTCTAGAGCACTAGAATCATAAGGGGCGGACAACGATATACGAGCCGCACGGTTCTGCAGCTTCTGAAGTTTTTCGGCCAGACTTGAACTTGAAAACGGTAGGAGTGATTAACTCCCCATAGAATCTTATCATTGAACAAAATCTCGCATTCTGATTGGTTAACGTAGCGAAGTAGTTAGCGTGGAATTGCGAGTTGAAAACGAGGCTAAGTGATATTGTTTCGCATCTACGTAAACAGAACAATTTTAAGTAATGCTCTTTCCTTTTCTTCTCATTTTCATTCCGTTATGCGATTCAAGGAAAATCCATGACAAAGCAAAGTATAAGTTTGTTAAAAGGCCGATAGTTTCGAAAGAAACTGTTTGGGGCTGCGTCGGTGGGAGTAACGAAACAATTTGGCTATATCTACAAAGTTGAAGTGGTAAATTGGCCACCGTAACGATCACAAAAGGTGACGTTTCGAGCGTTAGCCCTTCCTTAGCCCTTTGTTAAGCCTTTCACGTCATGATGCCGTTTTCTGCTGTACAATTGCGGGCTCGGCTGGAACATATTTTCAGCGATGGCAGACGATTTTTGCACGACTTTGAAGCGTTAAAAATTGGTCATGGAAGGTTTCTTTTGAGTTTTTAGCGGCAAAAAGGGTTCTAACTTGACCCAATTCAACATTCTGTGAAAAAATTAGTCCAAAATAAAATGGTCAATTTTCGTCTCTCTCAGGGGCACTTCAACATCTGGTACGAATACAACACCAAATTCTCATAACTAATTAACAAGGAAATGTGTAGCAACTAGAGGGGAGAATTTACAATCAGATCTTAAGAGTAAAAGGTTTCACGCAATTACACCCACAAACAAAAGGTATAGGAAGCAATATATTCTGAGCGAGTAATGTATCAACAAAATCTTTATTCAACGCGGTTCTATTTACAACGGGTGTTTTATCTTACTCACATTGATCTATAATACTTCAAGTACTTGGTAGCTCTCGTTGACCCAGAAAAAAGACCAAAACTTGAAAATAATTATTTTGGGTACCTATAGTAATAAGCTATCATGTCCACAGAAACTATTGACATTTTCAGGCTTCAAGTTGCTTTCACGACAGTCTTTTATCATAAAGTTATACAATGATCACTAATGACTCAAAATATTTTGTTTCCAACAATTTCGTAACTTTCTCTATATCAAAAGTTAGCTTAATATTAATACAATTAAAACCAATTGGTTAAATATCTTGTTGGCAGCGTTGAAGAGTTTGATGCTTCTACCTACTTCTACAGAAAGTGCTTCACATAACTACGTTCTTAAATCAGATGAAAAACCTGGTCTGTTATTCTCTAATATGGCTCTAAGAAATTTTTTACTTGACTCACTAATACTATCATTATTATTCAGACTTAGTGTGGTTAGCTTACAGCTTGGATGCTGTAAAGCTTCACATAGACTGGCAACACCGGTATCAGTGATCTTATTACTACACAGATTTAGTGTGGTTAGCTTACAGCTTGGATGCTGTAAAGCTTCACATAGACTGGCAACACCGGTATCAGTGATCTCATTAAGCCCCAGAATTAGTGTGGTTAGCTTACAGCTTGGATGCTGTAAAGCTTCACATAGACTGGCAACACCGGTATCAGTGATCTTAGTAAAACTCAGATTTAGTTTGGTTAGCTTACAGCTTGGATGCTGTAAAGCTTCACATAGACTGGCAACACCGGTATCAGTGATCTTATTACCAATCAGATCTAGTGTGGTTAGCTTACAGCTTGGATGCTGTAAAGCTTCACATAGACTGGCAACACCGGTGTCAGTGATCTCATTATCCCCCAGACTTAGCGTGGTTAGCTTACAGCTTGGATGCTGTAAAGCTTCACATAGACTGGCAACACCGGTATCAGCGATATTATTACCATACAGATTTAGTTTGGTTAGCTTACAGCTTGGATGCTGTAAAGCTTCACATAGACTGGCAACACCGGTATCAGTGATATTATTACGATACAGATTTAGTGTGGTTAGCTTACAGCTTGGATGCTGTAAAGCTTCACATAGACTGGCAACACCGGTATCAGTGATCTTATCTTTCAGATCTAGTGTGGTTAGCTTACAGCTTGGATGCTGTAAAGCTTCACATAGACTGGCAACACCGGTGTCAGTGATCTCATTACCCCTCAGATTTAGTGTGGTTAGCTTACAGCTTGGATGCTGTAAAGCTTCACATAGACTGGCAACACCGGTATCAGTGATCTTATTACCCAACAGATTTAGTGTGGTTAGCTTACAGCTTGGATGCTGTAAAGCTTCACATAGACTGGCAACACCGGTATCAGTGACTGATCCTCCTATCATCAATGTTCCTCCTATAAATATTCCTCCTATACTCAATTCAGACACAAGAGAGTGTTCATTGATCAGTGAATTACAGACTCGTTGTATTCCAGACATTGTTAGGTGGGATTCTATAAGCTCCAACTTCCTGAGACGAACTTATCAGAACATTTGTGTTGTGTTTCTCCAGCTTCCTCTTTATTTAGTTCACTGATAATGTCCAATACAAATGATAATGCAATGCTGTCTATATCTGATAAACCATAAGGACGCATGACGCCGTCTGAACTACTGAACGCTTGCGGATGATTCCTGATAAACGTTTTAGCGAATTCTTTGTCTTGATACTCACTCAGACACTTTGCTCTGAGAAATCCAGTATGATCCCGTGAAACTTGACTACTGGTCAACAACTTTTCCATCAGTTCCTCTTTTCCCTCACTTGACAAAATGCCAGCCATGAATTGGAAAACCATTTCAGAGCATTTCTCGTTTGGAAGACGATTTTCCCTTACAAACCAATGGGCGGCTAAGAATTCTTGGACAGTGAGATGTGTGAAGCTGAAGTGTTTCGTGGTTCTGATCGAACCAGTCCTATAAGGCTGACCACAGTAAAGAAGACCACTACTTTTCAGTTTGTTGACTTCTTCCGACTCAAAACCGCCTTCTATCTCGCTTTCATCAAAAGTTGCCTTCCTTTCAAGCAGAAGTTTTGCCGCTAGTTTTGATAATTTCTCTAATGTGGTTTTGATGACCGGAGGAGGCTTGAATTTGTTAGGAATTTCTTTGTGTCTGTATTCTGACTCAGAGCAGTGCTTAAGTTCAAAAATTTCAATAAGTTTTGTGTAAATGTGGGTTGTTGAGACAGGAAGGTCACGAGGATTTCTTGTTTCGTTTAGAGTATACTCCATCTCGAAGCACAACAGATAACAGAGCATAGGAATATGAGCAAAACTGACTAGGTTCTCATTCTTCATGACATGTTCAAGCACAGCGCTCTTCATATTTTCGTTTTCCTTGAAGTACTTTCCAATGTATTCTGTAACCTGTTGTGGAGAAAATCCCACAATTTCTACGTACCGTTTAAAACGGATTCCTCCCAGCTTATCCGATTCATCAGGCCGCGAGGTTACAACAACGACAGAACCTTTCAGTATCTCTCCCTTGATGAGTTTTGAACATAATGCGGCCACCGGCATTTTACATCTAGCGTCATTCTGATATTCTTTCCCCGAGTCTCCAGTGATGTAATCTTGCAGTAAATGGTTTGAACCCGGGGGTAACATGTGAAGGTGTAGTCTGATCGTCCGGGTGAGCGTAGTCCTGAGAAGGACTGTTGTCGGTGGCAGTGACTGACGTTTCGACAACCTGTGCGGAAGTCATCATCAGAGTCAAGTGAGTGATTGTTGTCAGTAGAATGTTCTTATTCCAGTTCGTGTGAAATGATCGGTTGGTTTTGCCGTGATGTTTCTTTCTGTGGCTCTCCCACATACCAACTATCCAAGTACCTGACGACAATACTACAACCGCTAACCGACAAATCCAGACATAAACTACAATCCACTGAAGACTTCATTAACGCTACCAAGACTGTTCAGATACCTGACGACTACAAACTAGTGTCATTTGATGTGAAATCACTGTTCACAAGTATTCCACTTCAATTAGCATTACAATGCACTGAAACTGCAATCCGAAAATCTACCGAACCACTACCGCTACCGACAGACGACATCATGGACTTGCTAAACATTTGCCTAACGTCTACTTACTTTCAGTACAACGGTAAACACTACAAACAGTTACACGGCACTGCCATGGGGTCTCCAGTTTCTGTTGTTATAGCAGAAATTGTGATGCAGAACATCGAGGAACGCGTCCTTTCGACTTGCCGACAAACGATACCGCTTTGGTTACGTTACGTTGACGACACATTCACCGCCGTTCGACACGACGAAATTGACGCATTCCACAACCACCTTAACGAACAAAACACTGACATACAGTTTACCAGAGAAGTCGAAGAAAATGGCAAACTTCCTTTTCTAGACTGCCTGGTAAGCCACAACGACAACTCATTACGAACGACAGTTTACAGGAAACCGACACACACCGACAGATTACTAGACGAGTCATCCTACAACCCTACATCACACAAAGCCACAACTATCAGAACTCTAACACGACGCGCACAACTAGTATGTGACTCGACAGACAGCTTATCCGACGAGAACAAATACCTTCACCGTGTTTTTACGAAGAACAACTACAACAACGACTTCATCCGACGAAACACTCACCGACCCACTACCACTACCGAAACAAACGACACCGCAACCCCTACGACTACAGCAACCATACCGTACATAAAAGGTATGTCTGAAAACATCTCGCGCATCTTACTACCCTTCAATATCCGCGTCGCCCACAGACCCATCACCACACTACGTCAGTTACTAACCAACGTTAAAGACAAAGACGAACCGAGGAACAGACAGGGAACGATTTATAAGATCAATTGTTCCGACTGCCAAGCCTCCTACATCGGTGAGACTGGCAGAAACCTCACAACAAGACTGACTGAACACAGACGGGCGACGAGGAAAGGTGATGTCAGCAATCACATTGCTGAACACCATCGACTTACCAACCACAACATTGACTGGGACTCTGCGCAATGCCTAACCTACAGCACTGACTATTTTCAACGACTGACTCTGGAAAGCTGGTTTACTAACTTAGAACAGACTCCCCTAAACAGATGTCAACAACTACCCGCCCCATACAAACGACTCATTCACGACATAAACATCACAAACGACCGAAAAAGAACAACCTAGCCTTACCGACAGACCGAAACAGACCAATCACGAACGACTTACGTCACTTGAGTCTTACAGCCAATAACATCACGGCAAAACCAACCGATCATTTCACACGAACTGGAATAAGAACATTCTACTGACAACAATCACTCACTTGACTCTGATGATGACTTCCGCACAGGTTGTCGAAACGTCAGTCACTGCCACCGACAACAGTCCTTCTCAGGACTACACTCACCCGGACGATCAGATTACACCTTCACATGATGTAATCTTGCTGAGAATACTCATCATAGCCGTCAAGGATAATCAAAACTTCTTCGGGATGGTTTACAATATACTCAAATGTAACGTCATCTAATATTGAAGAAAAGTTTAAGATTTCGCGTAGGGTCACACGCTTTTCCTGAAGGAAATTCAATTGACGGAAAGTAAGCAAATAAGCAAATTTGAAATTTGGAATTTTAATATCTTCTCTTGCTCGGAATAATTTCTTGTTGACCCAATCGCGAATCACCTTTTGGCAAAACAAAGATTTTCCAATCCCTGCTTTTCCAACGACAAGAATAGAATTAGGATTCTCCTGATCACTACTCGTGCCGAGGAATATTTCATCGCAGTGCTTTACTGAAGTACTGCTGGCTTTTCCGTAGTAATCGAGCACTGATCTTCTTGAATATCTCTGGTCAATCCTGGTGAGGCCTTTTCTTCCATGTTGTATGAGAAGATTAGTGAATATATCATCTGTTTTCGCGTTGGAGATGGTGTGAGACGCCAACAGTTTGGGTTGGAACTCCGTTTGGTCTGTAATGGAATCCTTTAAAGCTGTAGTGTAAGCAGTTATGGCTGAAGGATAAGAAAGAGAAAATATTTAATAAATAACAAGAACTCGAGGAGAACAGTTTCTGTACTTTACTGAATTCTTGCTCCACAGGGTTGAACTTTTAGTTTAAAGCCGTTGTGTAGGGACTTACGGCTAAACAAAAGGGAAAGGGAAAGGAAAATATCTTATTAGTTATGTGAACACGAGTAAATGCAGTTTAAATACTTCATATCGAATTCAGCACAGGGAGATCAGTTGAGAAATCCTTCCCTATCCAAAGGATAGAAAAGGTTGTTTCGTCAAAGCGTTATTCCTCCCTTAAAAATCAAGTATATCATAGGGTAAACAAACCCTTTCGGGCGGCTAGTATATCAGCTGACAATGTCCACTACTGAGAGACTGTCTGAAAAGTGAATATTTGCAGGGGTAATCGCATAGAGCCGAGTAAAATTAAGGATTAATTTCATGGGTGCCTTCAGAAATCTAATAAGATGATCAAAAACGCACGCTTTTAAGCACGTTCGTGGAAAGCCATTTCAGTTTTCACTTAGTTTTATTTTTGTACAACAACGTCAAAGAAATGAAAGCAATCCTCTTGAAAAACATTTGCCAGCAATGATATCAAAAGTTTTAGGCAAAAGGTAACCTATGTTAACGTTTTCTAAATTTAAAAATGCCTTCTGTCTCAGCCAATCGGCATTTGGTAACTTTGCCCTCAGTCTATCTTACAAGGCCAAGAAAAGAAGTTTCGAGGGAAAATGTAATATCATTAGGACAGTCTCCGAGCCACGAACATTATCAGTCAGCAAACCAGAAAAGAGTTTATTTATTTTGTAACTCTTAATTTTCATATCGCGCCAAAACCGCTCTTTAAAAAGCCACAGTTGATCTGACGGCGGATGAGTATATGCGACCAGCTTTTTAATACAACTATCACTGACTCAACAAAACGAGTGTGTTTTCTTGTGTGCGAAAAAAAAAAAAAAAAAAAACCAGCGATGAAAAGAGAAAACTTTGGAGCAGGCTTTTTTCCACTAGCTTTGTTTCTCTCTGACGGAAACAATCAGAGGACAAATATCCACGCAGACGGGAGTTATTGCCTGATAACTTAGGTATCCAATAAAATCGAACAAAAATTAATGGTAGGTTGCAATTCGTAATAATTGTTAACAAATCTCTCCCTCCCCCTTTCGCATGATAAGGTTGGTAATAACAGCAATGGATTTCATGAAAAAGTTATCCTTGAGAGGGGAGTGGAGTGTTGTCAGAATAGCGTGACAAGGGTTGCGTGACGTATCATTAACGACCCTTGACCGGTACTGTTAAGTCAGTTACAGCCATGAAAGATGAAAAAAATCTACATTTCTCAAACTCCATCACGCTTAAGACCCCTCGTAACTAATTTCAGAGACAGATATTTCCGTGAATGTTGAAAAACCAGATTTTCGTAATCCTTAATCTCTAGTAAGGACTCCCTTTAGTTTAAATATAAGTCAGTGAGAATCCCTGAAGAGCAGGATATCTCAGACCTGGTTTACACTTAAGCAGATTTCGTGACCAATCCGGAACCTTTAGGTAATGGACGTGCTTAACCTTTAAAAAACACCAATTTATAACTAGAACAGCGTTCCGACTTAGCCGCTGCTTTGGAGATAAAGAAGGCCGCCGAGGTGGAGTTAAGAGAGGACTTCCGAATCCGAGTACTTTAAAAACATTTTTAAGTTTTGAAGTTTACCTCATTTTATGGGAAAGTCTAAATCTGCAATTTGCGATAAAATTGTGGACATATTGGTCTTTATTTTACCCCGTTAACCTATTTGCCTGAATAGTCCCAAGCTCTTAGAGAAACATTTACATCATCAAATAATAGATGTTGAAAAAGATGTTGTGACAATTGGTTCCGTTCTCATTTAGTTTGGGAGGACAGTGGTGGTGAAAAATCTGATTAAAAACTGTTTCAAGGCGGAGCGTTGCTACATTCATCGATGTGCGTAATGAATTCGAATTCCCTTACGACATAGGCCTCCCCTCCCCCTCCCCCTTGAATAGACCAGAGGATGTTTTAGTTGTTTGAATTACTTCTCTGAAACCTTGCAACCTGCTGTTTTTTTCTTTCTTTTTTTTTTAAGTACGACGAGAGTGGAGGTGGGGTTGAAAAGATCGAGAAGTAATTTGTATGGATTCCCAGGGAAGAACTGACCAGGAGACATTACCTAAAGGAATGTTGAAGGAGTGCTAAAAATGGATATCATAGGCATAGTTGGAAAAGGAGGAACTATGCATGTGGAACTAGCGATAGGGTTGTAGAATTTTTAGGGGAGATCAACTAATGTGACTTGCAGGTAGTCTATACGTTCAGAAAACGTTTGGTATAGATTTGGTCTACAATGAGGTGGTACATAGTTGAAAAAATGTATACAGTAAACATATATGTCAGAATATTAAATCATGACTTCAAGTTCACAATATGGGCCTCGGCGTGTTCGAAAAAGTTTGAGAAATCATTGTCCTTTCTTTTACAAGTGCTGCGGTATGAGTATTAAACCTATTCTCACAAAGTTTCTCAATTCCTTGTGTTAGAAAAGCAGTGTTACTCCCGGATTTAGGACCCAACTATTTATTTATTTATTGCATTTGCAATTATTCTACTCAAAGTTAAGGTACAGTACATACCACTCTTTGTCTTAAATGTTCTGACGTCTGGCTCACTTTCTCCTTGTTTGTTGACAGCAAACAGCTTCACTTCGTACTCTGCGTCATACTCGAGACCAGTTATCTCGTAGTGAGTTTTCACAATGTTTCCCCGTTGAACCAGTTGTGTGGATTGTGTCATGGGTTGTTTCGTCCATTCCAGACGGTATTTAATGCTGCAACTACTGCTGTTGGCCTCTACTTCTGACCAGGTCACAGTGAAATCTATGTCAACTTCACCTTCTGCGTTTGTGATGATTGGTTTCTCAGGTACACCTGTTCAAAAGAATGATTCTTTTAAATTTTGTTTCTGCAGAAAGTGAAATAGTTACTATGACTTGATTCATTGGCGTGCGTAATGAATTTGAATTTCAGCAACATTAGCTACTAGCAACATAGCCCCCCCCCCCCCCCTTAAATAAACTAGTGGATTTTTTGGAGATTTTTAATACTTCTCACACACTCTGCCACCTGCTGATTTTCCTTTCAGTGGGGAAAGGGGGGAGGGGTTGAAAGAATGGAGAAGTAATTTAACCCCCCCCCCCCACCAGTAAATTCGCTGATAAAGAGTGTAAAACTGTTCAAAACAATGATTCTTTTAAATTTTGTCTCTGATAAAAGTGAAATACTGACCTTATGACTACATTCTTTGACATGTATAATGAATTTAAATTCTCTAGCAACACAGCCTTCCCTCCTTAACTTCACTAGCAGATTTTTAGCTTTTTTAATTACTTCGCTGACACTCTGCCACCTGCTGATTTTTCTTTTAAGTAGGGGAGAGAGGGGGGTTGGGGTTGAAAGAATCGAGAAGTAATTTTATCCCCCTCGTAAATTCACTGAAAAGAGTACAAAGTTGGAAAAATCTACTCAGTAAACATATACGCCAGTATATTAAATCATGACTTAAAGTTCACAATGTGGGCCTGATCAGTTTTTAGTTATATCCAAACTCAACATGTTATTTCAAAGTAATTAAGACAACAAGTAAAATGATTGGCACTAAAATACAAGAGTACAAGAAAGCAAATTGGGTGCAACCTGTGAGTCAAAATACTCAGAAAGAAGATTTTTCATTCGATGGCATGATCGATGATTTCAAAAGTTTTAGGGAAAGGTAACCTATTTTAGCGTTTTTTAAATTTTGGTACTTACCTGGGGCAACTACCAAAATTAGCTTAAAAATGGCCAATCAGCGTTTGGTAACTTTACCCTCAGTCTATGTTACAAGGCCTAGAAGCGAAGTTTCGAGGAAAAATGTAACATCATTAGGACAGTCTCCGAGCCCCGAACATTATCAGTCAGCAAACCAGAAAAGAGTTTATTTATTTTGTAACTCTTAATTTTCATATCGCGCGAAAACCGCTCTTTAAAAAGTCAGAGTTCATCTGACGGCGGATGAGTATATGCGACCAGCTTTTTAATACCAGTATCACTGGACTCAACAAAACGAGTTTGTTCTTCTTATGTGCCAAAAAAAAAAAAAAAAAAATAGAGATGAGAAGAGAAAACTTTGGAGCAGGCTTTTCTTCCACAAGCTTTGTTTCTTTCTGACGGAAACAATCAGAGGACAAATATCGACGCAGACAGAAGTTATCGCCTGCTAACTTAGGTATCCCATAAAATAGAACGAAAAGTAATGGTAGGTTGTAATTCGTAATAATTGTTAACATTCTTTCCCTCCCCCTTCGCTTGATAAGGTTGGTAAAAACAACAATGTATTTCATGAAAAAGTTATTCTTGAGAGGGGAGTGGACTGTTGTCAGAATAGCTTGACAAAGGTTGCGTGACGTATCATTAAGGACGCTTGACCGGTCCTGTTAAGTCGCTTACAGCCATGAAAGATGGAAAAATCTACATTTCTCAAACTCCATCACCACTTAAGACCCCTAGTAACTAATTTCAGAAATAGATATTTCCGTCAATTTTGAAAAACCAGATTTTTCTAATTCTGAATCTCTAGTAAGAAGGACTCCATTGAGTTTAAATATAAGTCAGTGAGGATCTCTCAAGTGCTCGATATCTCAGATCTGGTTTACACTTAAGCAGATTTCTTTTTCTGATTCGTGACCAATTCGGAACATTTAGGTAATGGATGTCCCTAAAACACCAATTTGTAATTAAAACAGCGGTCCGACTTAGCCGCTACTTTGGAGATCAAGAAGGCCGCCGAGGTGGAGTTAAGAGAAGATTTTTGAATTTGAATACTTTGAAACCATTTTTGAAGTTTTGAAGTGTACCTAACTTCATGAGAAAGTCTAAATCTGCAATTGACGACAAAATTGTCAACACATTAGTCTTTCGTTTGCCCCCGTCAAGTTAACCTATTTGCCTGAATAGTCCCAGGCTCTTAAAGAAATATTTACATCATCAAACGACAGATGTTGAAAAAGATGCTTTGACAATTGGTTCCGTTCTAATCTACATTGGTAGGACAGTCAAGGTGAAAGATCTGGTTAAAAACCGTTTCAATGCGGAGCGTTGCTACATTCATCGATGTACGTAATGAATTCGAATTCCCTAGCGACATGGGCCTCCCTCCTCCCCCACCCCCTTCAATAAACCAGAGGATGTCTTAGTTTTTTAATTACTTCCCTGAAACCTTGCAACCTGGTGGGTTTTTTTCTTTTTTTTTTTTTAAAGTACGAGGAGAGTGGAGGTGGAGTTCAAGAGATCCAGAAGTAATTTGTATGGATTCCCAGGGAGGAACTGGGTAGGAGACATTACCCAAAGGAATGTTGAAGGAGTGCTAAAAATGGATATCATAGGCATAGTTAGTAGAAGAGGAACTATGCATGTGGAACTAACGATAGGGTTGTAGAATTTTTAGGGGAGATCAACTAATGTGACTTGCAGGTAGCCTATAAGTTCAGAAAAAGTTTCGTATAGATTTGGCCTACAATGAGGTGGTACATAGTTGAAAAAATTTTTGCAGTAAACACATATGCCAGAATATTAAATCATGACTTCAAGTTCACATTATGGGACTCAGCGTTTTCTAAAAAGTTTGGCAAATCATTGTCTTTTCTTTTACAAGTGCTGCGGTATGAGTATTAAACCTATTGTCACAAAGTTTCTAAATTCTTTGTTTTACGAAAAGCAGTGTTACCCCTGGATTTAGGACCCAACTATTTATTTATTTATTTCATTTGCAACTATTCTACTCAAAGTTAAGGTACAGTACATACCACTCTTTGTCTTAAATGTTCTGACGTCTGGCTCACTTTCTCCTTGTTTGTTGACAGCAAACAGCTTCACTTCGTACTCTGCGTCATACTCGAGACCAGTTATCTCGTGGTGAGTTTCCACAATGTTTCCCCGTTGAACCAGTTGTGTGGATTGTGTCATGGGTTGTTTCGTCCATTCCAGACGGTATTTAATGCTGCAATTACTGCTGTTAGCCTCTACTTCTGCCCAGGTCACAGTTAAATCTTTGTCAACTTCACTTTCTACATTTGTGATGATGGGTTTCTCAGGTAAACCTGTTCAAAATAATAATTCTTTTGAGTTCTGTCTCTGATGAAAGTGAAATACTTACTGCAACTAGATTCATTGCTGTGTGTAAAGAATTTAAATTCCCTAGCAACACCCCCCCTTAAATAAACAAGTGGGCTTTTTAGTTTTTTTCAATTACTTCTCTGACATTTGGCAACTTCCTGATTTTCTTTTAAGTAGAGGAGAGAGAGGGTGTGGGGCAGCAAAAACGGAGAAGTAATTCTTACCCCCCTTGCAAATTCACTGAAAAGGTACAAAGTTGGAAAAAATGTACTCAATAAACTCTATCCCAAAATATTAAATCATGACATAAAGTTCACAAAGTTATAGCTAACCTCAACATGTTACTTCAAAGTAAGACAACAAGTATAATGATTGGTACTGAAATGTACAAGTATAGTAAAGCAAGTACAAGTATAGAAAATAGCACAGATGGTTTGGGTACGTGTTGAGTAAATTGACGGCATGTTTGTTTTTCACAATCCTTGGGCACGCACTCAATTGCATCAGCAAAAGCGCGTGCGAAAACTGTGTTCAACCACCTTAACATCACCAAGGAAAGTAGGCAGTGAAAAATTACGTACTAGTTTGTGCAAACCTTTCAGAGTGGCAAAATGTGATGAAATGAAGTCTGTTCAATAGAAAGGGCTGCTAAGGCTAATCTACAAATTAATTAAAGTCTGAGACAGTAGGAAGGAAGCAATTCTAAAAGTCTGACGCATTCTATGATTCACTAATCATTATATAACTACTGTATGTAGTGAGCAATAAACATAACAAAGGCTACATTAGTATTTCAATCATGAGAACACGTGGAACTTACCTTGAGCAGGTAATTCATTGGCACCTAAATTATTCAAGAAACAAAAACAATGTTGTCAGTTTAACCCATTAACTCCCACAAGTGACCAAGACAGAATTTCTCTTTACAATATCACTACAATATCAAGTAGACAAGTGATGAGAATTAAGAAATATATCAATGTTCAAGGGGATTGTTGGTTGACCCAACACAAAGTTTTTCAAATTAACATCATAAGAATTATGTGGCAGACAGTGACGACAATAATTACTAACGAAATCATAGGTTGAGTGAAAATGTTAAACCAATTTATTCTTAAGACATTCACTTAAAATGGTCTAAAACCAATGTGATATCAATTTCAGGTTCCAAGAAAAAGGTTTAACAAAAAAACATAAATATGTGAGCTGGCATCCATCACTTTCCTTCCCATTCCAAAAAGTTCCAACATCAAAATACAGTTGTACACATATCACTCAATAAGTCTTCTTTATTAGTTTAATCCTTTAAAAAATGTCACGGGTGACCAAGACTGAACTTCTTCTTACAATATCAATACAGTATCAACCAGACAAGTGATGAGAACGAAAATAAATATCAATATGGGATTAAAAATTCATCTCATACCAATTTATTTAAAGGAACATCATAAGAATTAATGGCAGACAGTAGGGAGAATTTCTAATGAGATCAGGGGAGTAAAACGTATGAAAACAATTTGATGTGTTGCAAATTGGCCCTGGAGTATATTTCAAATCACATCAAATCTCTTTTGTAGATGTCATTAGCCTCTGTCAGCTCTCCATATTTTGGCTGTGTTCTATAAGCTAACTAAAGAATACAGGTTTTCTCCTCACTCACAGAATGAACTGTTATCCATTGTTACATCCCTCAATGTAACCAAAAGTTTCTCATTAACACTTACAGTAACCATTTAAATCCTTTGAGTGGCCTGCATCTATTTTTTCATTACAGTAATACTGCTGAGTCATTCATAAAGATGACGGGAAGAGAGGAAATTATTGCCAAACTAGGAAGGTTTGATTGTTGAATCAATTCTCCTTGTCAGTTCCCAAGTAAATGTATAGAGAAAAGTATGGAGAATATGAATACGGATATCAGGGTGTAAAGGTTTAAAGAAACCATGTTCAACTTATGGGAATCAAAATTAGTGTAACTTGATTGATTTCCTATTTTGTAAACTGTTACTGAATGGCTCATTCTGATTGCAATACATACAAGTTTATGCTGTAGGAACTAATAGATCTAAATCCCATCTATCCCTTAAAAAAAAAAACTAAGATTAAGACAGAAATACCTGCATTATAGTGAGGCCAATCTTGGAATATGACTGGATCACTCAAAATGTTGGCCACAACAGATGCCGCCATCACACAAGCAATTTGTTTCCATTTCTCACTTGAAGACTGCCTTTCATTTGCAAAGTCTTTGATGCCCTTGACTACCACCCATTCTGTCTTAAAATCATGGGCTGCTGCAAACACTCCTGAAAAAAAAGACATTCATGAATGTCTCTTAACACTGACATGTCTCTTAACCATTATAAGCTTATTTCTTTGCCTCCTTGTGATAATTATTGTTCAATTGAAGTTCACACAGTTTCAAACTCTAGCTTCTGGTAAACATCCACATCACAGAAAGAGGTTAGTGTAAGTCCCTACACGTGCAACCAATCTTTACAAGAAAACTTGTACACCAAGACTGTAATATTAATTTTCAGTTTACATTTCTTAAGAGACGAAATTTTATCAATTAGAGTTAAACTCTTTCACTCCCTAGATCTAATTATCCTATAATGTTGGTTGGGAGAATTGGGTTTTGGATCCACTAATAATCCCTTTCTTGATATTTGTTCTATTCTTATTACTTGTCTGCTTGATATCATATTGATCTTGGAAGGAGAAATTCTGTCTTGGTCAGTCTGGGGAGTTAAGGGGTTAATAAGGACTGTGATTCTACTCCCCAGGCCTCAAACAATTCAGCAAGATACTTTCTACATTTTTAAAAGACACAACTCTCACAATTCATGACATCCTGAAGGGCAAATCAATTTTAAATTAATTAACTTGTCACCTTCACCCTTACAAAAACATCTTCCTACCAAACCCTAGCCTACATTTAAAAGAAAATCAAATTTGCATATACAATTCCTGCAAAGTTTCTTGAGCCAGCAGGGACAATTCTAGCACAGCTTCTCTAAAAACACTTGCTACATGTACAAATACTGTTACTGTATCTTTGACTCATAAATCATCACAATTAACATGATTCTCACCTCCACCTTCCATTTCAACTGCAATTGCGTCAGGATGTTGACCAATCATGTCCTTGTTTGCCTCTGAGATACTCAGAAACACTCCATCACAGTGCACTTTGGCATTATAATCATCAGCATTTTGTAAAGGTGCCTTCCACCCATCAGCCACATGTTTGATCAGGTTACCAATATCTCTGCTGGGGGGAGTTTTGTGTGCAGCTGTTATCAGCTTTGCTGAAACAACCACATCTCCTAGGTTGACCTCTTTGCTGTCCAAACCACTGCAGGCACCAACAGAAATAACAGCCTTGGGTCTCAAGAGTAAGATGGCACCTTTTGACACAGACAAAGAGCCCCCAGGAACATTAGGACCTTTAGAGCACCTCATCAATGCAATTTTCATTTTCTTTCCTTGACCATCACCCATGCAGCCAAAGTATACATAGCCAATACTGTTGTGGTAACTCTTAAAGGGTTTCTTCAGGTAGGCAAAACAGCTTAAGAACTCACAGTCCTCCACTGTTAATAACAGAATATCAACAGGGAGTTCAACATTGATCCAAGGAGAAGAGGTTTCTGGAAGGTCCCTCATCAGTGGAAGTGTAATACTAAGCTTTGGTGGGCTGGCATTACTATTCAGTGCTGATCTACTCTCGCCTGGCATTATTATTGTCTCTGAAAAGGAAAAATGTAGTTTTCACTTTTCTACTTGTTATTAGCCTGATCCAAATGAAGATCAGAAGAAAACAAAGCAAAGGAAAAGAAACCAGTGATTGATCATGGTCAGTAAGTCCTTGACCCACATAAAATAGTTTACATTCACTTCAATCGATAAAACGGTACAACATTACAAATGCATAATTAAAGAAAAAAAACTGACCGCTCTCTGTTTTTTCTCCTAGTAAGCATGCCTCAGTGTCATTTACTGAGTAACAACATCTTTCACTCACATTATCAGGCTTCAAATTTTTCATCTTCAGTACAAAATTATGTATCAGCTATTAATTGTTTTCAAAGAACAGCACTAACTCACATCATCAAGAAGAAAAACACAAGACTTTACAACAACATAGTAAACAACACACCTTGTTACCCACCAATGCAGCACCACAGTTTCTTTAGAAACTTTCAGCCTTTACTACAACATAGCTTGTAAACTCATGCAATCAAATTCAATTAAGTTCGCATGCTTCAATTTACCAATGTGCACACTGGTAACTTCAGCAAACAAATGCCTCATGAAAAAATTTTTTCTTGCGAGTGACTTCAGCATTTTTCATTAAAAAACGGGAAGAACTTCTTCAAAAACGTTAAACTAGACATGGCGATAAGAAAACAAGCTGATGAAGATCTGCCTACTTTTTCTTTGGGAATGGATGTTTAAACTCCCGAGAAAGAACCCAGAGAAAGGGAAAACAAAACAATCAACACCAGTTTCATCTCGTTTTCCAACTCTAAGTTCACTTTCACGCATGAATTCACCTGTCAGTTTTTGACCAATCTGAGACGAGATCATTAAAGCATAGCAAAATACTTTTCCCAAACAAAATAAACAACACATTGAAGCACAATAGAGGGAATTTCTGCCCTTTATACATAAACTACAGCCTTTAAAATATTATAAAATAATTGGTTCATGTGTCATCTGCGTGTTCATCAAGACTTGAAGCACTTGAGGAGTTTGGAGAGCACTTAAAGAGCTAGAGTTGCTCTCTGCTGTGCCCAAAGCAACTCTTTCGCATCTTTTGTGCTCTTCAAACTTCCTGCGTCCTTCAATTCTTGATGAACGCATGCTGATGCATGAACCAATTGTTAACTTACAGGTAACTTTGAGTTTTAAACACAAATTTTGGAGCAAATTGCTTTCATTTCACAACCCCAGTATATGTAACATTTTTGACATGAAAATGTTCATTTAAAACTTAAATAACAGAAAAATCACCCAGTGCAACCTTTCAGGTCACCTTCCTTCCTTGCCTTTTTTACCATTTCATCTTCATGTGATTTTTATATCTTTGCTATGAATTTTTTCACAAAACAATAAAATATCACATCATCCAAAAAACCATAAAACTTTACTTGTTGTGTTATTTATCGGCGAGCGTAAAAGATCCGAACGACGCCATTCATTCAAGAACTTCGAGTGCCTCTTTACTGCCCGTCACGTGACTCGGTACAAAGTACAAACTATAACAATTTTGACAACACAACATCTCCCCCTTTAAAAACTACGGGGAGAAGCCAAAACTACTAAACATGAAGGTAATAAAGTTTGATTTAACTTATAACATGAACTGTGTAAACTTAGAGATCGGACTGTTCAATTCATAAATTTATCCCGCACAGTCACAAGTCCAATCTTCTGGGGGCACTGACTACTCGCCCAGATCTAGTTGTGGTTGCACCAGCTGCACAAGCAGCTGCCGGAACATCCAACTTGATCGCCTCTGGAATTTGCTTGCTCGAATCAGGAAAGCTAGGACCTTGCTTGCTCAAATCAGGACTGCTAGGGTACAGCGGAGTAAGGTCCTTCCGGTTCCTTCTGATAGTTCCTCTGGGGCTGCTAACAATGTATGAACGAGGTGTCTCAGCCTCTTGAGTCACGGTCGCTGGGACTTTCATGTCTCGAATCCAAACCTCGGTTCCCACAGGAATCTTCTTTTGATCTCTTGCGCCATGATGAGAATCAAAGTAAGCCTTTTGCTCTTGCTTTCGAACTTCCTCTCTACCTCGGACTATAGACAAATCAGGCCAACCGGGTTTCAGCTCCACCGCAGCAAGTGGAACTCTGGATCTTATCTTTCGACCAAACAGAAGCTCAGCTGGACTGTAACCATTCTCTAATGGTGTTGAGCGATATGCAAGCAACGCCTTAGCAGGATCATCCTCCTTCTTCAGGACATACTTTGCGGTCTGCACCGCCCGTTCAGCCATCCCATTTGATTGGGGGTACTTTGGACTGCTTGTCACACTTGAAAATCCCCATTCCTTTGCAAATTTAATGAATTCAGCTGAACTATACTGAGGACCATTGTCAGATCTGACAGAGTCTGGAATTCCATGTCTCGCAAACATAGATTTCAGCGCCTGAATGACATCTTGCGAAGTCTGGGATGATGAAAGCAAGGCCACCTCAATGTATCGGCTGAAGTAATCCACGACCAGCAAATAGGTGCGGCCCTTTAGCTGAAGCAAATCTGTTCCGATGATCTGCCATGGCCTGTTTGGAACCACTGAAGGAATAAGGGGTTCTGCTCGGGAAGATCGGTGTTCTGCGCATTTGCGGCATCCCTGAACCATATCCTCAATCTGCCTACTAAGGCCTGGCCACCACACAGACATCTTGGCACGGCTGCGACATTTTGTGATGCCCTGATGGCCTTCATGCAAGCGATCAAGAATCTCTATCCTCATGCAGGACGGTATGATGACTCTGGAAGCCTTCAGAAGTAATCCCCGAACTAAGGTAATTTCTCCTCTCTCACTCCAGTACCCTTTTAGTGCCTCCGGAACTCTATCTTTTTCTGGCCAGCCAAGTTGGCAGTAGGCTGTAAGTTGTCGGCATACTTCATCCTCCTCTTGTCGTTCCCTTATCTCTTCCAGACGTCTGTCGCTGGCTGGAATTTCACTCAAAACACTGTGCGCATACAGGGCTATTTCTTCTTCTTGTAAGCCTGACTGCTGCTCCTGGTTTATCGGAGCTCTTGAGAGAGCATCTGCTGTTGTCAAACTCTTGCCTGGAACGTGTGAGATGGAATACTGGAATCTGAGCAGCCTCATTCGTAAACGCTGAATTCTTGGTGGCATTTCATTTAAGTTCTTTGACCCCAGGAGAGGAACTAATGGTTTGTGGTCCGTTTCAATATGAAATGGCTTACCGATGAGGTAGTCCGATAACCTTTCGCATGCCCATGTCACTGCTAGAGCCTCCTTTTCTACTTGGGCGTACCTCTGTTCTGTTGGCGTCAGTGCCCTGGATATGAATGTAACGGGTTTCCAACCGCCATCCTCTTGGGCTTGGGTGAGAACCGTTCCAAGACCAAACGAGGAAGCGTCCGATGATACCCTTGTCTCTTTGGCTGGATCATAGAGGGCTAGTGTTGGCGTAGAGACTAGGGCCTTCTTTACGGCATTGAATGCTTCCCGCTGAGCCCCAGTCCAGAGCCATGCATTGTTCTTACTCAGAAGATCCCTCAGTGGCTTTGTCATGTCCGCCAGGTTAGGAATGTACTTCCCTACTTGATTGACCATGCCCAGGAACCGCCTTAATTGTGCAATGTCAGTTGGTTCCCCCATCTGTGCGACAGCTTCCACCTTAGTGGGGTCGATTTGCACTCCATCTTTGCCGATCACGTGCCCCAGAAATTCCACTTTATCTGTTGAGAACTTGCACTTCTCCAGGTTAAGGGTAACATTAGCATCTGCTAACCGCTCCAGTACTGCAATCAACCTCTTATCATGCTGCTCTTGGGTCTCTCCAAATACTAAGATGTCATCAACTTGACACTCCACCCCATCGAGACCTTCTAGGATCCTCTGCATCGCTTTCTGGAAGTGTTCGGGTGCTGAAGAAATACCGAAGGGTAGTCTTGTGAAACAGTACCTTCCCCATGGTGTGATAAAAGTGGTAAACAGCTTTGAATTCTCACCTAACTTCCTCTGCCAAAATCCACTATTTGCATCCAGCTTAGACATAATCTTTGCGCCAGACAGTTTGGCTAGAGTTTGTTCAGTTGTTGGCATTTGGTGGACCTCTCTCTGAACAGCCTTATTTAACTGGACAAAGTCACCACAAATTCTGACACTGCCATTCCTTTTGGGTACAACAACAATCGGGGAACACCACTGGGTAGGTTGATCGACCTGTTCTATCACTCCCATTTGCTCCATTCGCTCAAGCTCCTTCTTCACTTGAGGTAGTAAAGGAATAGGAATACGCCTTGGGGTACACAGATTAAATGGAGTGACTGATTCATCCAGCTTGATCTCGTAAACACCATCCATGCATCCTAACCCCTGAAACAAGCTGGGGAATCTCTTCTCATAGTTGCTGTCCTTTGAGTCAACACCAGAGATTCTAGCAATTGTCCCGAGCCGGCTACACGCGCTTCTTCCCAACAAGGACTGTTCAAGGCCAGGAACCACATAAATTTCGTCAGCACAGCATTGCAGGTTATGCGTAAGGGATGCTGTAAATTTACCTTTGCAAAACAGTGGTACTTTGCATGGGCCATACAATTTCTTATCAGGTGGAAGGAGCTTTTCCTGAATTGACAAAAGACCAAAAGTCTTTTCTGATATGACAGAAACATCAGCCCCACTATCAAGCTTGAAATTAACTGGGCAACCATTTACCAGGATTTCAGCTTTCCACGGATGTGCCTGCATGCTGTCAACACCGATCTCTCCAAGAAACACACTGGTATCTGGATCCTCAGAAAACTGATCCTCGGTTACAACTTCTTCAACCTGTTGGGACATGCATACTCGGGCATAATGACCTTTCTTGGAACATTTATGACAAACAGAATTAAGTGCAGGGCAATTCCCTCTGGTGTGATTTGCAGATAATCCACATCGTAAACAGCCACTGGGGTTTGACTTATCTCTAGCGCCAACGACACCTCCACGTTTCTTTGGTGGAAACTTCTGCAACTTTGCTCTGAATTTGGCTCCAATCTCATCGATTTCGGTAGATGTCGACCGCTGACCACTCCTAATGACTTCTTGTTGTTTCTTGACTGACTCGCTTTCCCTGGCCATTTTCACAGCTTTTTCAAGAGTCAAAGTCGATTCCAACTGCATCTTTTCACTTAGTGTAGCATCTTTAACTCCCACCACAATACGATCCCGAATCATCTCTTCTTTCAGGGCGCCAAAATTGCAATGCTCGGCCAAGCAATGAAGCGATGTGATGAATTCCTCGGCGGTTTCGTCAGCCTGGGTTCGCTGGTTGAATTTCGCTCGTTCGTAAATGACATTTCTCCTGACTAGGAAATACTGGTCGAACTTTTCCTTTACTTTGTCGTATTTTAGCCGGTCTCCCTCATCGCCAAACACAAATGTAGTCATAACATCGTCGGCGGCATCGCCCATCGCGTATAGCAATGTGTTTACTTGAATTTCTTCGCTTTTTCTGTGTAGATCACACGCCATCCGATATCGACCGAACCGACGAATCCATTTTTCCCACTCGTCTGGCTTTTTGAAATCGAACATTTCGGGTGCAGTAATCTTGTTAGCCATGATTCCTCCAGAACAGTAGTACGCTTACTTCCCGGGTTTCTTCTGCTGTCGCGGCGAACAATTTCTCTTTTGTCAATATTTAGCTCCGCTCGAGTAACCTCAAAGAACTCTCCTGTATTTTCCTCTAAGGGCCTCGACTATCCAGTTATTCTTCTCGTCAAGGGACTCAAAATCCCACTTCTGACACCATGTTGTGTTATTTATCGGCGAGCGTAAAAGATCCGAACGACGCCATTCATTCAAGAACTTCGAGTGCCTCTTTACTGCCCGTCACGTGACTCGGTACAAAGTACAAACTATAACAATTTTGACAACACAACATTACTAACATGATCATGAACATGTTACTATGACTTCTCAAACAGAAATTTTGGGAGAAACCCTTTTTATTTCACAATCTACTATATCTAACATTGAGATACAATGAAATATATGAAGTTCATATATTTTGTACTGCGGTATTAGATACATATGATGCACGATCCTTGCAGTAGATAGCGACATTTAAGCAATAGCGAAAATCAGACCTGAAAAAAATCAGGCCTGTACGGGATTCGAACCACTGACCTCTGCGATACTAGTGTAGCGCTCTACCAATTGAGCTCACGAGCCAACTGGGAGCAGGCCGTTAAGTTGACTCGTACTAGTATCACAGAGGTCAGTGGTTCGAATCCCGTACAGGCCTGATTTTTTTCAGGTCTGATTTTCGCTATTGCTTAAATAGCACTATCTACTGCGAGGATCGTGCATCACATGTATCTAATACCGCAATACAAAAGATAAGAACTTCATATATTTCATTGTATCTCATTTATCACTTTCACGGGTTTATTACGAATCAACTTAACGGCCTGCTCCCAGTTGGCTTGTTAGCTCAATTGGTAGAGCGCTGCACTAGTATTGCAGAGGTCAGTGGTTCGAATCCCGTACAGGCCTGATTTTTTTCAGGTCTGATTTTCGCTATAGCGCTATCTACTGCGAGGATTGTGCATCATATATATCTAACATTCTTAAAAAAACTTAAAATCAACAGAAGTAAATCAAACAAACCTTCCTTCCCTGAACTTTGTTCAGAAGTCTCAATGAAATCCTCCAGGTCATCTTCCTTTCTGGCCTTTTTTACCACTTTATCTTCATGTGATTTGTCTGTAATGCACTCTTCATCCTTCAACCACTCTTTCAAAAGCTCTTGATAGCCTTCCTCAAGTTCGGCATCCATACAATCAATTTTAAGTTCATCGATAGCATCCTGATAGCGGACCCCTCCGATACGCTGAAAGGTGTCTTGGATATCATTCCAGTAGGAACTGAAAGTTGGATCATCAACTGAACCACTGGTAACATGGCTGTTATAAACTCTGTCTCTGAGGATCTTGATACGAGTGATATCAGCTGCTGGAGTGGTGTCTGTTACCAGAGGAAGGTCATCCTGGCCAGAGGCAGGAAGGGTCAGACCCCAGATATTCCTCAGAAGAAGCACCAGTAGGGAAGTGTCAAAGTCCCTTGAGGAGACTGAAAATTTGAAAGCAGGATACAGTTTGCGCCACTGGGAGGTAACCAGGACTCTCTTCTTTCTCAGGGTTTGCAATTTTGCATGATTTCTGGGATTAGTCAGAACATTGTGAAGGTTTCCTGGTGGACAGACCCTGTCAAAGATCTCCCTTACCACACATGATCCAACATCGACAAGGAGGCGACACAACTTAGCATAATTAGAGGTTTCTTTGGTATAAGGATTTTCTGGAGTGACAGAAGCCATGAAGACATGCCTCCTAGGTGGAAATGCGTCTAATTACTATAGGTGAGATTAAAAAATACAAACTGTAACAAAGCTGTTATGATTGTAAATCGAAAATGGTAAAATACTAAACGTCATTCAGCAAATGCTTAGAGTATCACTATTTGATGACAAACGAGAAATTTTCGATAGTTTTCCAGCACTGGAATGTGGCCGATTGAATTCTTTAAAACGGAATATAACCAGTAAATCAACGTTGAAAAATAAAGAGAAATCAAGTCTATAACTCAGGGCAACAAATTATACGAACACGTCTCCAACATACAGGAAGTGCTGACCGAAGCACTAAGCCATGGGTTTATACGATTTTGTTTAAAAACACAAATTTCCTCGCTTGTAGTTCCAGGAATCAAGCTGGAAAATGAATGATTCATGAATTACTTTACCTTGACAAGAATCAACTGCCCAGAAACGTTTTATAGGTCTCACAAAGTAGAGATCAACCATAGCCGACTCCCACAACAGCCATGTTTACACTTAGCAAACAGGCTAGTTACCAGTCCTAGTTGGCAAATGTGAAGAAGACACTGGGAGATATGACTCCCGTGCACACTTTGATTGCGTTGCATCATGGTTGTAAACCAAAGATTGAGTTAATTATTTGCATCTTGACGCTTTGGAGTTAACTTCTTTGGTGGCAGCGAGATAGCGTGAATATACGTGGATTGTAATGAGGATTCACTGTCTGTTGCCGTTCCTTCGAAAGTTAAAACGTTTGACGGGCCAGCGCGACTTCCGTCATTCCTCCGTGACGATTTCGTTCTCAATCTGCCTAAGAATCTCGACACAAATGGCAACAGTTACACTCGCAACCGATGGCGGGATGAACAATTTTAAAGTCAGAAATCATATTCCTAAACGCGAGTTATTTAACAGAGAAGTACCAATGACATGCAAACGCATATTAAAGAGATAGGGACCTTGTAACACACGAACTTTTTCCACTAGGGGAAAATACGGGATTTGTAAAAGGAGAAGCCCCACGCCTTCGAAGAACGAAGTTGTCTCGCTCCACGTTTAGTAAAGACGTACAGAGTTTCAAAATACCCTTCGAGAGTAGAGGAGACCTAGATGAGGGTTTTGAGAAACGTATCTCTGGAGCTATTTCTACTGGAGAAAAGTATACTTTAAAACAAAGAAAATAACGCGCACACAGAAGAAAATATTGCCTTTTGTAGCACAATCTCATCCGACTTTGCCAAACCTCAAGAACCTACAGACGAGGAAATGACACCTCAAAACCGACTCTTATTATCACATCGCAAAGGAGTGTCATCAAGAGTTATCCTAATAAGAGCTAAACTTTGAGGGTAGAAGATTTAAAAGTGCTAGCGAATGGTGGGCGACGTACAGGCCTATCAACACCTTTCAACAGTCGATTGTCTTTTGCTTTCTAGCTTTCTAGGGTGTCGCCTCACGAAAGGTAAACGTTTTCATGGATTAAGTTGACCCCAGAATATGATTTAATACGTATGATGCACGATCCTCGCAGTAGATAGCGCTATTTATGCAATAGCGAAAATCAGATCTGAAAAAAATCAGGCCTGTACGAGACTCGAACCACTGACCTCTGCGATACTAGTGCAGCGCTCTACCAATTGAGCTAACAAGCCAACTGGGAGCAGGCCGTTAAGTTGATTCGTAATAAACCCGTGAAAGTGATAAATGAGATACAATGAATATAAGAAGTTCTTATATTTTGAACTGCGGTATTAGATACGCATGATGCACGATCCTCGCAGTAGATAGCGCTATATATGCAATAGCGAAAATCAGACTTGAAAAAAATCAGGCCTGTACGGGACTCGAGCCATTGACCTCTGCGATACTAGTGCAGCGCTCTACCAATTGAGCTAACAAGCCAACTGGGAGCAGGCCGTTAAGTTGATTCGTAATAAACCCGTGAAAGTGATAAATGAGATACAATGAATAGAAGAAGTTCTTATATTTATATTTATTAAATCTTATATCTAATATGATTTACAGCAGTTTGTAAAAGACCCGTCCAGGCGTCAGGGAAACTCAAGTAATACCTTAGACCTGCGATCACGACATAGTGCTGTTCAAACTGAAGTCACCCTGCCACAAAAAACGTCATGTTAAGCGCAAAGTGTACATCAGGAAGCGATCTGACGATCAGCGCATTAAATTGGAATTAAAAGATATTGCCACGAAACTCAGCACCCAATATGATAAAACTCGCGAGACGCAAAACGGAATGACGTTGAAAACAGTGTTGCAGCATAGTGGACTCTTCTATCCTGCATAAGATGAAGAGTTCGAGGAACAACTTACCATGGTTCAATCCAGGGTGAAACAAAGACTATATAACAAGGTAAAGAAAACGGGGTCTGATGATCACTGGAATAAGTTGTTTGCTGCCAGGAAACGCGTTCATAGAAATCTTAAGTCTGCAAGGGAAGAGCATCTTGGTAATGCAATCAAAGAAAACCCAAAAGCGTTTTTGGTACTACGTAAAGCGACTTAACCATGAAAATCCGGGGGGGTTGCAGACTTTAAAGAAAGTCTTAAGTCAGAAATCCTAAACAGCCAATTTTCAAGTGTGTTTACTAAAGAAGACCTTGAGAGCATTCCAGAAATGGGATCTTATTCCACACCTGGCCTGGGTCCTTTGATTATCTCAGAGTAGGGAGTCTTAAAATTTGTGTGTATTTCTCTACTATGGCTTGAACAGATTTTTTTTTCACTCACTAATAATCAACATATTCTGAATATCTAGTCTGGTTAGCGTACAGCTTGGATTCTGTAACGCTTCACATAGACTGGCAACACCGGTATCAGTGATCTCATTATCACTCAGATTTAGTGTGGTTAGCTTACAGCTTGGATGCTGTAAAGCT
Source organism: Stylophora pistillata (assembly GCF_964205215.1). Classification (NCBI taxonomy): domain Eukaryota; kingdom Metazoa; phylum Cnidaria; class Anthozoa; order Scleractinia; family Pocilloporidae; genus Stylophora; species Stylophora pistillata. The sequence continues at coordinate 6,911,537 of NC_142525.1, forward strand.
TCACATAGACTGGCAACACCGGTATCAGTGATCTCATTAAAACTCAGATTTAGTGTGGTTAGCTTACAGCTTGGATGCTGTAAAGCTTCACATAGACTAGCAACACCAGCTGTATGAGAAGATAAGTGAATATTTCATCCGTTTTTGGGTTGGAAATGTTGTGAGAGGCTAGTAGTTTGGGTTGGAACTCCGTTTGGTCTGTAATGGAAGTCTTTAAGGCTGTAGTGTAAGCAGTTATGGCTGAAGGATAAGAAAGAGAAAATATTTAATAAATAACAAGAACGCGAGGAGAACAGTTTGTGTACTTTACTGGATTCTTACTCCACAGGGTTGATTTTTTAAAGCTGTTGTGTAGGGACTTACGGCTAAACAAAAGGGGAAGGAAAATATCTTATTAATTATGTGAACACGAGTAAATGCAGTTTAAATACTTTCTATCGAATTCAGCACAGGGAGATTAACTAGCAAAGAGCCGAGTGCTTGAAAAGTGTCTATTGTGTCGATCAGTTGAAAAATCCACCCCTATCCAAAGGATAGAAAAGGTTGTTTCGTTAAAGCGTTATTCCTCCCCTAAAAATCAAGTATATGATAGGGTAAACAAACCCTTTCGGACGGCTAGTATATCGGCTGACAATGTCCACTACTGAGCGACTGTCTGAAAAGTGAATATTTGCAGGGGTAATCGCATAGAGCCGAGTAAAATTAAGGATTAATTTCACGGGTGCCTTCAGAAATCTAATAAGAGGATAAATAACGCACGCTGTTAAGCACGTTCGTGGAATGCCATTTCAGTTTTCACTTAGTTTTATTTTTGTACAACAACGTCAAAGAAATGAAAACAATCCTGTTGAAAAACATTTGCGAGCAATGATATCAAAAGTTTTAGGCAAAGGTCACCTATTTTAAAGTTTTCTAAATTTTGGTACTTGCCTGGGGCAACTACCAAAATTAATTTCAAAATGCCTTCTGTCTCAGCCAATCGGTATTTGGTAACTTTGCCCTCAGTCTATCTTACAAGGCCTAGAAGCGAACTTTCGAGGGAAAATGTAACATCATTAGGACAGTCTCTGAGCCACGAACATTATCAGCCAGCAAACCAGAAAAGAGTTTATTTATTTTGTGACTCTTAATTTTCATATCGCGCGAAAACCACTCCATCGCGCAGAATGCTATTGTTTTCCGTGACATTTACTTGCAGTGCGAAATACGTAATAAGTCCGGCATAAAGAAATGCACATCCAGCACTGCTGGGATACCATTGGTCAACTGATAAAGTTCAGGGAATACTAGAGTCCCTTCGCCGAATTCCGCAACTGTCAATCAAACGTCAAGATGAGCAGAGTAAATTTTCAAGGTGTGATAAGGGAACAATAACACTTATGATTAAAGAGTTGTCCGCTCTATTCATTGTAAGTGCATGGCAAGCAAATTCTTTTGATGACATTTTTCAATTAGAAGTATTTTAGAGAAGGGCATGGGATGTTTTTTTTTTAGCCGTTACTTAGGAAAATCTTGGAATAACGAAGCACAAATAGCCGATCGATGTTAATTTTTTAAAAGCAGACATAAAGAGTGAGTTCACTATACACTTTTTCCGTTCATTGCCAGTTATCTACTCGGCCCGATCTGAGAAAAAGCCGCTTTTATTGTGTGTTATTTTTGTCTGTGATTTCCCAGTGTCCCAGTGGGAACGTCTCTTGTTTGCTGAAAATAGTTATTCAATTTTCCATCCGTTCGAATGGAGTAAAACATAAAGAAAAGATCTGTTACACTTAGACCCATTCAGTTGCTGAAAACTACCTTCGAAACAACAATGTTGAAACGAGCGACACATCCGCCAGGCTTTTACGCGTCGTTATTTGAGGAACCTCGCGATCGTGGTTGTAACTTAAAATACCGACCGAGATCAAAGCCCATTACCTTGGGTGTTTACCAAGTGGAGCGAATTGTCCCGAAACGAATCCAGGGTGGTAAATGCGAGTTCTTCGTTCAATGGAAAGACTACTCTGCGGCTGAGAACACGTGGGAACCGAGCGAACACATACCGGAGGGGCTTATCGCTGCCTTCGAAAGCAGATGTATCGATTCAGTTCGCATAGATGAATGCAAAGAGAGACTCGCTCTTGTATTTGAGAGGGGTTTAAAATATTTACCGCCATTCCACAGCTACTACTGATTTCGTATATAGATATAAATGAGGTAAAACATTGCCGTTGTTCATAATTGCTCAATTGTTCATGGAGGCGGAGCTTAGAGTTTTTAATATGCACGCGCGAAGTTCAAAATAAATCCGTTCAACTCCCAAAGGCCCTTAGGACGGGGAGGAATTGAAGAGAGAAAATATATGTTCCAGAAATGCTAGATTTGATACTATTTCCAGACATCGGATTTCCTTCAATTGTTGCATGAGCCCTTTATACTTTTTACGAAAACATATCCATATGCAACCCAACGTGCTCATATCTTCATTTAGAAGAAATTCGACCTCAAAGTTATCATACAGCTATTTCCCACACTGAAATTTACTCAAAGTAGGTCAAGTTGAATATAGAATTGATAAAGGTTAAAGACATGGTACCGCCTCAATATTGGTTGTTATTTTTTTACGAAAATCTTTTCTTTAAAAGCCATATGCAACCCTTTTGATATTTTAGATAGTTAAGCTGTGAAAACATGAAACGCAGGAGGACCTTTGCCTATTCCGGCCATTTTCTTTATTGTATCATGCTATTTGTCGTCTCGGTCTTTTAAATTTAGCGCCCTCGCACCCGTAAATGTCCCGGATGTGTCATACAATTCTGCCCGATGCTATAAAAAGGCAGAGTTGATGTGACGGCGGATGAGTATATGCGACCAGCTTTTTAATACCACTATCACTGGACTCAACAAAACGAGTTTTTCTTGTGTGCCAAATTTAAAGAAAAATAATAGAGATAAGAAGAGAAAACTTTGGAGCAGGCTTTTTTTCCCCAAGCTTTGTTTCTTTCTGACGGAAACAATCAGAGGAAAAATATCGACGCAGACGGGAGTTATTGCCTGATAACTTAGGTATGCAATAAAATCAGAGTTAATAGAGGGAGTTAGTAGAGGGAGTTATCAGAGGGAGTAGAGGGTCCCCTCTACTAACTATGATAAAATCGCACGAAAATTAATGGTAGGTTGTAATTCGTAATAATTGTACCAAATCTCTCCCTACCTCTTTCGCTTGATAAGGTTGGTAACAACAACAATGGATTTCATGAAAAAATTATTCTTGAGAGGGGAGTGGAGTGTTGTCAGAATAGCGTGACAAGGGTTGCGTGACGTATCATTAAGGACACTTGACCGGTACTGTTAAGTCACTTACAGCCATGAAAGATGGAAAAATCTCCCTCACGCTTAAGACCCCTCGTAACTAATTTCAGAAACAGATTTTTCCGTGAATGTTGAAAAACTAGCACTCGCCATGGCGACCAACTTTTCACTCGCCATGGCGACCAAAATGGTCGCAGCTTAGAGCGCTGACGAGGCCTAACAGATACATTTTCCAGTTACAAGAATCAAATAGAAATGTGTATGGTGCTTGAATTACTTTACCTTGACAAGAATCGTTCGCTCAGAAACAGCAAATAAATCTTTCAATGTTGAGATCAACCGCAGACGACTCTTACATCCGCCATGTTTCAAGACTTCACTGAGCAGACAGACTGGTAACCAGTCAATGATGCCTGTGACATTCTCAACTGTTAAAGACAAAAATAACCAAAACACTGGAATAAGGTATTCAAAGACAAGCTTACTGATTCTCTTTTTTTTCGGTTTTTCCTTATTTGATTTTTCCCTTTTCTTGGTTATTACAATTTTCCAATGGAATAAAGAGGGTTATATTTCTGAAGATGTGGTCCAGTGTCGTTGGGGTCCAAGGCCATTTTAGATTGTGCTTGTAAATTTAGCATATTATGCTACAAGAATTGCTCGATTTTCTTCCATATCAGTATGGTAATAACTTTATTTCGAATGCAATTTGGTGTTGATAAGCAGAAATAAGTTTTCAAAGACAACAAAATAGTACACGGGGTGTGTGCAATTTGTGGTCTTTGAACAATTTACAAGTGCCTATTTACACCAAATTGCACGAGATATCATGTTGTTACTTGTTGATAATTTACATGAGAGATCGAGCGGAGGAAATTTTGACCGCGCATACTATTTGTAATTTGCACTCGTGCTACAACTTTGCACTTGTGTTACATGAAAAATGTACTCGTTTTCAGCCAATCAGACGAGCGCAATTTTTCATGTATATTTATATGCTGGAAATTATGCTCCTATTTGAAAATTATGCCGCTTTTTCTCAAAGTAAGCTTTCACAAATAAACTTAACACTAGTCTAAAGTATATTTTTATTGTTAATAAAACATAATGTCCTCTTTAATTATTTTGAGATACATACTTGCTCTGATAAAACAAAATTAATTACCCTACCTAATTCCACACTATTAGCGGTGTACGTGCCAAAATGTACAATGTTGGCATCACGTTTCTCTTCAACGCCATCTCGTAGCCCGTGTAAATTAAACGGTAACTGGAACTAACGCAATCTTCACTTCCGGTGTGCACAGTCCTCTGGGCCTCTACGAACGATGCAGTTGTGCCAGTAGCCTTCTTTTCCCAAGCTAGACGTTAAAAGTAGAGTGAACCGGACCATGGACCGAGCTTGAAGATAATCAATATTAGAGATCAAGCGGGTTATGGCTCTGCTAATGTTCCCTTAAAAAAAACCTAAAAATACACTGATTATGTCAGCAGTGCTACTTTTCATGGAAAGAAATGCAAACATTATGCCAAAAATGTTGCCAGCACAATTTTTAAGGGCCCTTCTCCTCCTTGGTTTTATCAACTGAATTGAATTGGTCAAACTTTAAAGGTTCTCCAGCTGATGTTTCGAGCGTTACTGAGCCCTTCGTCAGAGCAAATCATCCACAGAATTATAAGGCAATTCTATAGGAAAATTCATTGCTGAGGGGCCGTAAGGGGGTTTCACGTGAAACGTGATCGGACTAATTTATTTTCTGTGATCCGTAATCTAAAAGTTTTAAAATTCGTGAACCGTGAATGATACGATTGTCGTGATACGTGAAACAGAGAAATAATTTTCCGATACCCGTGATAACAAACACGAAAACGACCCCTTTTTCCGTGAACGGCTACGAAGACCCCACAAAGGACCTCTCCAGGGGATCGCCGTGTCTGTTTTCTTCAGCTTGCGTGGCCAAACAATAGGGTTTCGCATGACCCATTGATCCAAAAATAAAGCTGATGCGACCTTTGACACCAACGATCAGGTCTTCAGATTATTCATTGTCTGACGTCTTGTCTTCATTTCTCACGACCCACAATGTCGAGGAGCGAAGTCAGTGAAGAGCCGTTTCGTGTTTTAGAAGGGGTTGTCTACTTCGTTGATCCCAAATCTCCTGGATCTTTGAGTTTTCTTGGGGGAAAGGAAAGGATCAGAATTCCCCTGAAAAGAGAACATAATTCCCTTGATGCCCTGAAAAGGCATATTGTTGCACACGCGGGCCTCAAGGCCGAAGCTGAGAAGCGGGGAATAGGGTCGTCTATTGATCTTAAGCTGTGCAGACTAGCCAAAGGCGCAGAAGGCAGTAAAGCTTTCTCAATCAATACACAAGCGCAGTGGAACATGAGAAGGCCGCTTTTTGTCGATTCTGCAGTTTTACAAGGTTAGCGTTTTCATCATGGAAATTTGATAAGAGATCGTAATTTTTGACACGCGTTACTTGAAAGTCACGTGTGAAAGGTATCTGATATCCATACTTTCGTACATCTCTTAGGGTCTGTTTACATGGAGATAGGGTGACCCCCTTAGGAGGGTCACCCTTCTAGAAGGAGCAAAAGATAGCCCCCTTTTACATGCAAAGTCTTGTCCGCAGGGCTATCGCGATTATTGAATTTGGCACCGAGGGAGATAACTGCGCGGTCGCTAAGTACAAAACAACTAAAATGGCGGACAAACGAAGTATTTTGGCGGTAAATTCAATATTCCTTGCGCTTGCCTCTTTGGCTGCGGTTTTTCAGTGCTGTGGGTTCTTGATGTCGTATCCCCTAATAGAGAAACGCCGTCAAGAGCGAATGGCGCTACAGGTAGCCGCCCAGTACAATGTTGCAATGCGACGAATGAGGCATGTACGAAGGAGAGCCATTTTGTCGCCGAGGGAGAATTTGGCGGAGTCCTGGTCGCACAGAGCAGTGGCGAAGGACGCTTTTCGTTTTCCCTGTGAATTCTTTGATTTTTCACGTGGCAAGCCTTCTTCCATATCTTTCCGAGTCGAGCGGCTTTCTTTGGTACTCTCGTCGACCACTAATTCATGATCATCTATGTCTTTTTTCGAAATGTGGACACTGTTGTCCTCCGACTGTTTCGAACTCTGTTCAAACAATTTGGCCACCACAGAACGGCGAAAATATTCCTCGGGCTTATACGCGCGCGAAGCCATTACAGAGTTTCGCGGCAATCTGACAGTAAACTGAACCCACAAAAGTTGACCCTTCTAGGAGGGTGACCCTACCTCAAGTGTTTACATGGCAAAAAGTTGGCCCTCGCAGGAGGGTTACCCCACCAAGCAGATAGGGTGACCCTACCTCTTATGTAAACCAAGCCGGAAAATACAATAGGCAAGGGTTACCCTTCTAAGAGGGTACCCCTTCTAGAAGGTCACCCTATCTCCATGTAAACAGGCCCTTACAATACTAGAAGTCTAGAAAAGTTTTATTCAGTCTCCCCTACATATTTTATTTGAAGTTTGCTTAAGAATCGACAATTTTCTCAGAAATTATACAGAAAGTGAGTCATTGATGAGAGCCGTGATTTCGGTTAGGGTCGTTAGAGGCGATATTCAACACACCTCCTGAGATATTTCTTGATGATCCTTGATCGCTCGCTTTGCAAAAAGGGCGTGTTGACAATAATGAGAAGACCTGAGAATAAGAACAACCTAGGAAGACTAGGAAGAGAATATTCGGACAGATTTTTTTCTCGACTAAACGCAACTTAAATTTAATTTTTATGGACTACAAAAGAGACTGGAGTGAGGTTTGAAACTGCCCAGAAAAAATGACACCAATATAAATCTCAAAGTAGATAGACAAAAGATAAAAAGGAGGTAGTCAAAAGATTATTATTTGATTAATTAATTTTATTGTCATTATTTTCTTTCAGTCAATGTTCTTAAAAAGGAAATCGCCTTTTCGAAAGATTCCCCGGTGATAAATATCACAGTTGCTGGTGGCGAAGAACAGCAAAAGAGCAAAGTCATCAAACGAAAGCCAAGAGGTGGAAGGAAAAGGTCAGCTTCAAAGGTAGAGGACGACCACCTTGTAAAGCGCCTAAAACAGGGCGAAATTCAGTGTTGAGCGAAATGAACGACAGACCAACATGTTGGATGATCTAAATTTGGCTATGTGCGACTAAAAGAGATCGTTAAGAATTTTTGTTATTATTAACAGTCATGATTTTTCCTCAAATTTTATCATTTTATTACTATGATGGAGACGATGATGATAACGATGATTATTTAAATCGTCTTTACGGTATTTAGTTAATTAGCCTTTCAATGTGTTTGTAGCTCTGGCAAGTATGTTCAATAGCATAGCGGTCAATGAATTTACTATGAGGTGTGGTCGTTGCCAGAAATTAAAGATTGTACCAACAGACAGGACTCCGCAGACTAAAGCTCGATACTTTAAAAAAGTACGTAAAATGTTGAGCATTATCCTTCAAGCTTGTCTGCAGAAACATTTCTATTTAAAGCTTCGGAAGTTTCACTTTGAAGTATCATCATCAATTTTCCTTTAAAAGAAAACCACTGGAGAAGATCATCCAGAGAACTTCTGTGTTGTCAAAGAATAAAGCAGGTGTTTAAAATTAATCGTTTTCTTAAAAAAAGTAAAGATCATTGGAGGTCATTTTTTAGTTGCTGCCTTACAGAACACTTTAATACAGCTTGTCAAAACGTCGAAACGAGGAAGATAATGCCAAGAAACACAATGCAACAATAGATGGAATGAAAAGAAATATGGAAGCCTTCCTGAAGAAGAGTGGAAGCCGCGGAGGAGATCAAGAAAGTCAAAGGGATGGAAGTGTAATGTAAAACGTCGGCTCACCTAAAGGAATATCAGTGGGAAATGACAGTGATCGTGATTTAGAGTTAGACAACATGTAAGGGTCTTTCACATTATTTGTAAGATTGTGATATTATACTAACCAATCTGTCACCATCAGCCTAAGTAAAACATTTCTTTTACTTTCTTATTGTTAAAGATCCTCTGATCTATTTACTTCCCGATGTATCTTAAGGTCTTTTGCAAAACGACGTATTTAGTTGTTGTTACACCGATAGTCATAAGACAAGATGAATCCACATTTATAATATCAGTTCCAATTGCTAACTTTCAAGATTGAATGATATCAGTTATTAAAACTTTTAAGACTTCAGTAGTCAAGTGGATCGTGTATTTTTTATACTACCTTGCAATTACAGAATTCAAGACAATTGCCCTGAGGCAGCGGCGTCAGTGACAGAGAGATTGAAGAATTCAACGAGAGACTAAAATCTTAAGCGACTGCCTGTCTGCTGCGGAGCAAAGCTGTGAAACCGAATCTGACATTACCAATCACGACACAATCACGAGTTCAGCGCTTTCTGAAATACATTAAAACGACTGTCAACAATATTATATATATATATAGGGTAAGGCGACAAGTCTTTCTCATGCGTAAGTTTATTTTCCGTGAACCGCGAAACTCGAAAATTAATCGTGTTTCGTGATTTGCGTTTTTTAATTGCCGTGAACTGTGCGCGTGACCCCCCCTTACGGCCCCTCATTGCTTGACGAAAGAATCCGCGTCAAGTAATGCAATTCGTATTGCACGCGAAAATCGATATCGCACGAGTCGGGAAGCGAATAAAAATGAGTAAAAAATTAAAGGAAACAGCATTACTTAAAATTGTTATGTTTACATAGATGCGAAACAATATCACTTAGCCTCGTTTTCAACTCGCAATTCTAAAGGAAAATTCATTACCTGACTCGCGAATTCCGCGTTAAATTGCACGCGAAAACCGATGTGCATTTTAACGCGGAATTCACGAGTCAGGTAATGAATTTTCCTTGAATCGCATCACTGAATAAAAATAGGAAAACAAGAAAAGAGCAATAATATTGTTTGTTTTCATCCTGAGCGCACGCCCCAGAAAGCCATTTTGAAGTCAACTTGTCAGAACTGTCATTGCGTTAGCGAATAGGAAGCAAGGTCACTCGTGCACGTTAGAACCTTCGACATCTTTTATTTGAACCTCGTTTTTAGATTCGGTTTCAAATTAAACTTTTTAAAGAAGCTTCACACTATTTAAGGATAATGGTGGTAGTTTACTGAATTTACAAGCCGTTTATTTCTAACATCTTTTTTTCAAATTTCCACTGAATTTGCTCGAGAAGGAAAATAATTTACACCTTTTATCTCTTTGGTGGCAAAACGGAAAGAAATGAAGTTTGCATGAGAACACACTGAAATTTTAACATTGCTATTAATAAAAGTCACGTTGATCTTGCTCCAAATTCTTATAATTCATTTACAGATAAAATGTATAGCAGCTAGAGGGAAGAATTAACAATCAGGCTCCGGTTGTTCAAAGGGCGGATAACGCTATCCAACGAATAAATCGCTATCCAGCGGATAAGTGTTACCAAAACGTACTGCGCTATCCACCGGATAGAGATTTATCCAGTGTATAGCGTTATCCATCTTTTGAACAACCGGGGCCAGATGTTTTGATCTTGCACCAAATTCTTATAATTCATTTACAGATAAAATGTATAGCAGCTAGAGGGAAGAATTAACAATCAGATGTTTAGTGTTAAAGGGTTAAGTCAAACTGTTGGGAGTCGATTCTCTCACGTGGTTTTGCGCAGGGCTTACCCAGCCAAGAATAAATGCTGCCTTCGAAATGGTCGACATGCTTAGTACAAGTTTCATCCATTTTTGGTTTATTTAATTCCTTTTTATCCAATTTCCCATCTTGAATTTTCGATATATTTTCATGGTCGATAGCCATGTTTTGTAAACCGAGGTCAGCAGCTGGAAAACTTTTGTATTTTGGCATTAGCTACTCGAGGGCCATCATGTTCAATCGACAGCAAAGGTGCGGCATTTCTCACAATATTCAACAATTACTATCCATCAGATATAATTGCTCGCGTGCGACTGCTCCAAATACATCACGTGACCGAACATGCCCCAGCTAAAACTGGGGATTATCCGAGGATATACCCCAGGTTAGTGATATTCCCCGATTTGTAAACCTCCCGTCTAAAAAGTATTCGTCTAAAATTTAATTCAAAATAAGAGAGTGTTGTGTGGAAGTGACATTTTGTTTTCTTTTCAAAGAGTCGAACCAGGGAACACTTAAAAGCGAACTTCCCATGCCATAAACGATAGGCTGTTCGTTGAGATTATTTGCGCGCGTTGAAAAATATTTGAAGGATAATAAACACAATAGCCTCTGTTTGGCGCGAAAATATGCTTATATATTCCTCGAAGCTCAGTTTCCTCGAACTGTGCTCTTAGAAAACTGTTCTCGTTTCGAAACAGATTATGTCTGCGAACAAATATCCCTGCATATTTTCGCGCAAATGGAGGCTATCGTTTAGACAACTCTCTTACTTCACCGCTTCTACTGCTTTTAATTTGCAGTGTTTTAGTTTTTAAATGGAAGTTAAATGTCACGAGAAGTAACTTCAATACCGCGAAGGAGCTACTGCCCGACGCAGTTTACTAACAGTCACTACCATCCTCAACTATGGACAGTATAAACGAATTTAGATTCGATAAATTCTTCGAGTTCTTCGCGAGAACGATTCCATTGAAATCGTTTCTAAACTCGATTGAATGATAGAATCATATCCAAATTCAAGGTTTCCTTCTGTGGAAGAGAAATAGCCAATGAAATACGTCATTGGGCTGACTCAAATAATTAATATAAATTCCCAATCATTAAGTCAAAGTCCAACGTCTTAACGATCACCGGAAAGCGGCTGGCGTCTAAGATCAATGATGAACTCGTTGTCACAGTTGAGGACAATAGGCTCGTAAATGTAAAAGGTGCAACACTTCGGTTTAGCAATCGAAAGTTCACTCTCATTTGATTGTCATGTTGAAAAGCTCTGCAATGAGCTTGCCTCGAGCATAGGTGTTTTAATTTGAGTAAAATCAGAGCCTTTCTGTCACTTACACAGCGGTTGTTGTTCTATAATGCCCAGTAAGGAGGTAAGCTGACGTCATTTGGTCATCATGTGATAAGGAATCACTTTAGAGAATCGTGAAATTACAGAAGCGCGCAGCTAGAATAATTTTAGATGCCGACCGCCTAGCACCATCTGTAACACTTTCTAATAAGCTGGGATGGATACCTTTTTATGAACAGAGTAAAATTAACAAATGTGCAATTTTTTGTAAGCGCGTAAATGGCTTTCCTCCAAACTATCTCAATGAACACTTAACAATTAACAATACACCACATGACAGAAGCACGCTGTATGCTAGCTATAATTCTATCTGTCCTTCATCAGCTGATGAAGGTCTCGGACCCAAACGTTTTTTATTAAACTTTTTAGACTATTTATTGAGTATATGTCTTCCTTCGCTCGAAGTTGTCCCCGTCCTCGTGTGCCACATTACTTCTTCTATTATTTGTCGAGGTTTGGACTGCGAATCCTTTTGGATCCTTCTGGCGCGGCGTCTCTGTTGGCTCGAAGACTCTTAAATTGCGATATATGTATATATTCATATATGTAAATTTATAAAACTATACTCGGACCTAGTTACACATTTAGCCGAAGCTCCTCCCGGTTTCCACAGCATGAAGTGACTAAGAGTAATCCTAGTCCCCCCGGATCGGATGCTAGTTCATCGCAGAGTTATCCCCCCGGCATTTTATTAGCTTTTGCTAACAGTTAGCTGGTATGTTCATGTATTCAACTTGATCATATCCAAATCATAGGCCCCCGATATCTCCTTTCATTAATTCCTTTGTGAGAAGGAATGGAGAGGTGACAAGACATTAATCTCCTCCTAAACAACTCGATTCGAAGCTCTTCTTCATACCGGCGGTTTTGGGACTTTGCAAACTCAAGCTCCCTGACTGATTCATTTCATTCCTTATCGTAGTCATTACAACTAAATTAATCCAAGTAAAATAATTCATCCGTTTCTGTAACATGGTAAACCCTTTCACTCCTAGGATCTTCTTGGTAATTCTCCTCACTGTCTGTTTTACAATTCTTATCTTGTAAGTTTGGAGAATTAGGGATTGGATCAAGTTAAAATACCCTTGTTGATAGTTTTCTTTATTCTCAACACTTGTCTGCTCGCCATTTTACTGCTGCCATTGAAAAGAGAGTATCTGTCCTGGTCATTCATGGGAGTTGAAGGGTTATCGTTTACAACTAAAAGTGATTAACAGGTAACTTCTCCCTATAATATCCCTACATTATCCAGCAAACAAGTAATGAGAATACTCAAACTTATCAGGTAGAAATTGTCGTCTGATCTTACACCAAAATCTTATAACTAATGTGCAAGGAAATTACGTAGCAACTAGAGGGAAGAATTAACAATCAGTGGACCTTTGGTGTTAAAGGAAGTTAACTTAAGAGAATTGATTCTATCAAACAGTTTTGCGCACGGCTTACCCAGACAAGAATAAATGCTGCCTTCTACATTGTCAGAATGGCTGGTAGAAGTTTCATATCCGTTTTTGGTGTATTTGATTCTTTTCATTTAATTTCGCATCTTGAATTTTCGACGACTTTTCATGTTCAATAGTCATACTTTGTAAACCAAGATAACCACCTGGTAGATTGTTGTTTTTGGCATTGGCTACGCGGGCGCCATCATGCTCAATCGAAACCAAAGTGGCGGCATTGCTCACAATAATATTTAACAGTCATGATACATAAAACGTTTTTTCTTCGCGTGCGACTGATCTAAATGCATCACGAACATGCCTTAACTTTATCTGGGGAATATCCACGGATATACTCCAAGTTAATTAATTCCCAGACTTTTAAACCCTCCTCCAATACAGAAAAAATCGTTTAAAATTTTATTCAAGGTGAGAGGGCGTTATGTGGATGTTACAAAAGGAGGGATATACTCTTCTTTTTCAGTAAGTCGGACCAGACAAGGTGAGAGGGCGTTATGTGGATGTTACAAAAGGAGGGATATACTCTTCTTTTTCAGTAAGTCGGACCAGACAAGGTGAGAGGGCGTTATGTGGATGTTACAAAAGGAGGGATATACTCTTCTTTTTCACTAAGTCGGACCAGACAAGGTGAGAGGGCGTTATGTGGATGTTACAAAAGGAGGGATATACTCTTCTTTTTCACTAAGTCGGACCAGACAAGGTGAGAGGGCGTTATGTGGATGTTACAAAAGGAGGGATATACTCTTCTTTTTCACTAAGTCGGACCAGACAAGGTGAGAGGGCGTTATGTGGATGTTACAAAAGGAGGGATATACTCTTCTTTTTCAGTAAGTCGGACCAGACAAGGTGAGAGGGCGTTATGTGGATGTTACAAAAGCAGGGATATACTATTCTTTTTCAGTAAGTCGGACCACACAAGGTGAGAGAGCGTTATGTGGATGTTACAAAAGGAGGGATATACTCTTCTTTTTCACTAAGTCGCACCAGACAAGGTGAGAGGGCGTTATGTGGATGTTACAAAAGGAGGGATATACTCTTCTTTTTCAGTAAGTCGGACCAGACAAGGTGAGAGAGCGTTATGTGGATGTTACAAAAGGAGGGATATACTCTCCTTTTTCACTAAGTCGCACCAGACAAGGTGAGAGGGCGTTATGTGGATGTTACAAAAGGAGGGATATACTCTTCTTTTTCAGTAAGTCGGACCAGACAAGGTGAGAGGGCGTTATGTGGATGTTACAAAAGGAGGGATATACTCTTCTTTTTCAGTAAGTCGAACCAGACAAGGTGAGAGGGCGTTACGTGGATGTTACAAAAGGAGGGATATACTCTTCTTTTTCAGTAAGTCGGACCAGACAAGGTGAGAGGGCGTTATGTGGATGTTACAAAAGGAGGGATATACTCTTCTCTTTCAGTAAGTCGGACCAGACAAGGTGAGAGAGCGTTATGTGGATGTTACAAAAGGAGGGATATACTCTTCTTTTTCACTAAGTCGCACCAGACAAGGTGAGAGGGCGTTATGTGGATGTTACAAAAGGAGGGATATACTCTTCTTTTTCAGTAAGTCGGACCAGACAAGGTGAGAGGGCGTTATGTGGATGTTACAAAAGGAGGGATATACTCTTCTTTTTCAGTAAGTCGGACCAGACAAGGTGAGAGGGCGTTTTGTGGATGTTACAAAAGGAGGGATATACTCTTCTTTTTCACTAAGTCGCACCAGACAAGGTGAGAGGGCGTTATGTGGATGTTACAAAAGGAGGGATATACTCTTCTTTTTCAGTAAGTCGGACCAGACAAGGTGAGAGGGCGTTATGTGGATGTTACAAAAGGAGGGATATACTCTTCTTTTTCACTAAGTCGCACCAGACAAGATGAGAGGGCGTTATGTGGATGTTACAAAAGGAGGGATATACTCTTCTTTTTCAGTAAGTCGGACCAGACAAGGTGAGAGGGCGTTATGTGGATGTTACAAAAGGAGGGATATACTCTTCTTTTTCACTAAGTCGGACCAGACAAGGTGAGAGGGCGTTATGTGGATGTTACAAAAGGAGGGATATACTCTTCTTTTTCACTAAGTCGGACCAGACAGGAATGAAAAGTGAACACCCCACGCCTTAAACGTAAACGTTACCTTGTTGAAACATTTCTGTGGACCCTGTAATCGGTTTCTTTCTCCACTCCAAACGGTATTTTGAGCTGAAATCACTACAACTGCTGATGACCAGGTCAAAATGATCTGCTTGTCAATTTCCCTGTCTGCATTTTCAATGGTTGGTTTGCCAGGTAAACCTATTGAAATGTGATTTTTTTAATTTTTTTTTATCTGAAAAATTATAGAAAATAGAAAATATTATCGAAATAATTTTTTTATTTAAAACATGAACACTTGTTAATCTGTTTCGATTAGCAGAAAATTATTGATACAAGGGGATTTACATTGTAAATCATTACCATTATTTTCATGGCTCAGTTGCATTCAAACTTGTAGGGAAAGTTTAAAGTCTGAGAGTATTCGCCTAATTAGCTTGAAGGTAGTTTTAATCAGCCGTCATCGAAAAAAAGAAAAAAAACACATGTATAGGAATTTTCATTTCTTTTTTACAAATGCTATGAACCCTTTTACCCTAACATCATTATACATATTCTCCATACGGTTCTCTATACACTTCCTTAAAGATGCAAATAGCAAGAATTTTTTTTAAGAATCGAAAGCTTCTATAGCTTGTGATCATTACTCTAACTCTTGTGTGATTTAGGGATGATATTGTAAGGAGAATTTTAATGCTAGTCACCTTTAGGGGTTGAAGGGCTAATCCTGAGGGTTCCAGAATCACATAGATAATAGGTTTCTTTTTTGCTGCCAATCAAGATTCCCCCCTCTCCTTTATTGAAATTGTTTACCATTTAAGGTTGCTTTTGCAAAAGCCCATTTAAAAGTTGGTATTTTTTCAAAGACATATTACAGGTTTTCCTTTAGAAAGCATCCATGTATTGCAATATACAAAAAGTTCTGAAATTAAGTGGCAATAAAAATAATTAGGTACACACCAGTCTTTGTCTTAAATGTTAAGATCTCTGGCTCACTTTCTCCATGTTTATTTATTTATTTTATTTTTTCTTTGAGGATTTCTACCAAATACTGGAGCAGAAACAATAGGACATGGGTCCCCTACGAGGTTTAAGCTCCAACAAACCCACCCATCCCGCACCAGGGGAGGACATCCATCACACAGTAATCTCGCGCATGGGAAATTAACGTCTCCTACCCCTAACTCTGCAGGAGACGGGACCTCCATTTATTCGTTCCTATCCGAGAAGACTAGAATATCTAACCATTTCTTGATGTTATAGAAAGGTAGCATATTCTTCTCAATTATTTTAAGACCTTGAGTGTTGGTCCGGCCGGGGCTCGAACCCTCGACCCTCCGCACGACAGTCCAGCGCTCTATCCATTGAGTTAACCGGGAGGTGGTTAAAGCTATTGAAGGAAAAGAGTTTCACCTCATTCTCTGAGTTATACTCAACATTGGTTATTTTGAAGTGAGTTTTATCAGTGTTTCCTTGATGGAAAAGTTTGCTGATCCCGTCCTGGGTTTCATCCTCCATTCCAGACGGTAATTAGGGCTGCAATCAATGTAGTTCGTATTTGGTGCTAACCAAGTCAGAGTAAACTCCACATCGACCTCACCTTCTTCTTTTTGGATGGTTGGTTTTTCAGGTAAACTATTGAAAATTATTGACAGAGTCAAGATTTGTAATTCCCCTTCTGATGGCCGGGATGCCACTGTTGCAATATATCTTTGAGGTCGTTAACCACATATCTAAAACATTGAGTATTTATCTTGAATAATCTCTCTAAAAGTTCTACCAATGCAAAACTATGACATTCAGAATGAACAAGAGAGGTACACACGCATTTGCTATGCCCCCTGAACCCTTCCCATTACTTTGCTCTCATCTCATACATCACCTGGTAAATGATTCTTCTCTTTTTATTTTGCACAATTCCTTGTGTCTGGGCTAGAAATGATCATTGTGCAGTACAATTCAACTCGCCTAAGATGTCTTCTACTCTTGATTTCTTGAACCAAACTGGATCAAATATAAGCTGCTGCTTATTGACCTCAAAGTTCAGAATTGCAACTGCTTTAGTGTTCCTCTCACCCTCTTCTAGCAAGACAGTTGACCAAAACTCTGCAGGGCTGGGTGGGTGACTACCATCATTTTCGGGGACAAGTTTTCCATAAATGTATTTGTATCGATTACTTTCAATATAACAGAACAGGGGTTTGCTTTCCTTTAGACCTATCTTAGGTTCAAGATCCTTTAAGACGTTACAATGCTTGTGTCTAAATCGGTCATGATTTAACACAGAAGACTCTGAATCAACAAAAATTACAACCAATCCAGAAGTAACATGAAATGGACTTTTCTTGATGGTACTCCACAGTTGAAAAAATTTTGATTTTGAATTTGGTTTGGTAAACTCTACTTGATATTTCTCAGTATCAAAGTTCTCTTTGGAATAAGTTTGCAACTTGTTATGATAAAGTACTCACTCCAATCAGGGTTTTGGACCTTAGGCTCATAAATTAAACACCCCCAGCCGACAGCTCCATCTTGACGTGTTATTTTGCAGAGTGCCTTGCGTCTTTTCCTTTCAAGCACATCATGTGATGGCTGAAACATGTAATCCAGGAAAGAATTTTCCATTTCAATGGTAGGAATCCAGAATTACCTTGATTTAAGTGAACAAAAAAAAAAAAAGGTTCACTTAATAACATAATATAAAAGTTATAACCATAAAAATGTGCATACAGTAATAATGGATTTGGTCGGTTGAAAGACCTGAGGCATGTTACATTTACTAGGTCGATCATGAAATAAACCTTTCTACAGAAGTGTTCCTGTTAATTACCTTAGCTCTTTACTAGATAATGATATACTAGATAATGATACCATGATGTAATAATATATGTCACCCTCCAAGAGGTTTTAGAAAATGAGGCAAAGGCACACACACAGCGCGCTTCAACACGCTCGCACGTGTGAGCAGACAAGTGCGGGTAGACATGCGCTCAAAAACAACTGATTTTGGAAAGCGTGTTCGTTACCATTTTTCAGCTGGCTAAAACGGTAGAGCTTTATTTCTATAACACGCTAGTTTTTAATTTTTTTAACACGCAAAGTTCCTTTGTTCCTCAACACGCTACTTTATCTTATGAATGTACAACCCAGCGTACTTTGTTACTTACGTTCTCAGCTTCTTAATTGTGAGATTTATCTATTGATTCTCCCTTTATTTTATCTGATCATGCTGCTATTCACTTTCATCTGAAGCTCAAAAAGCCAGCGTTTGACAAGAAGCTTATTACCTTTAGAAAGCTTCGTTCAATAGACTTTAATAAGTTTGGTTCTGATGTCTTGAATTCTAATCTTCCGAGTCTTTTTGCTGAGCCGCTTCCGTGCCTTGATACTCTAATTACTCAGTACAACGACGTTCTAAGTTCTATACTTGACATTCATGCTCTTCTTGGGACAAAGACTGTTACTCTGCGTCCTGCTGCAGTTTGGTATTCTGGGGAAATAAGTAGTTTGAAAAAACATCGTAGAAGATTGGAACGGCGATGGCGAAGGACTAAACTTCCAGCCGATCGCCAATTGCTTATTGATCAATGCCGCACCGTCAACAACTTACTTTGTTTTTCCAATAAATCTTATTACACTACTCTAATCAACGATAATCAGTCGGACTATAAACTTCTTTTGAAGACTATTGATAATCTACTACACAGAAAGTGTGATACATCTTATCCGCCATCCAACTCGCCGTCATAGCTCGCAAATACGTTTGTGGAGTTTTTTTCGGATAAGATTACTATAAATACGTGTTGACCTTGGTGCTGCAGCTGCTATTCACTCGGTTCCAGAAGTTAATTGGGTCTGTCCTTATAAGTTTGATGAGTTTAATATGGTAACCATCGATGACGTCCGTGAATGTGTTGGGAAACTTTCCTCCAAATCATGTGAACTAGAACCACTTCCAGGCTTTGAGACAAGTAACGCTCTAGACACATTGCTGCCATTTATCTCCAAGATTGTTAATACGTCACTGCAATCTGGCCAAATGCCTTCTCATTTAAAATTTGCCAAGTTACGCCCTCGGCTCTTCTTAGGAAGCCTTTGCTTGATCATACGCACTGAGTTTTCAAACTATCGCCCCGTTTCAAATCTTACCTTTATCAGCAAAGCAATTGAAAAGTCTATTGCTAACCAACTGATTACCTATTTTAACAAAAACAAGTTGAACGAGACATTTCAGTCAGCCTATAAGCAGTATCATAGCACAGAAACAGCTCTCATTCGCGTGCATAATGACATCCTCACAGCCATTGATAACCGTAGGACAGTAATTCTATTACTTTTAGATCTCTCTGCTGCCTTTGATACGGTTGATCACGATATTCTTCTTTCTCGTCTACATGAACGCTTTGGAGTTACTGGCAAGCCATTTTTATGGTTCCAATCTTATTTGTCCGATCGCACGCAGTATGTGTTTGTAGATGGCAGAACCTCCGTGAAACGTGTTCTTCAACGTGTTGTTCCACAGTGTTCTGTTTTGGGACCCATTTTGTACCTTCTCTACACTTCACCGTTCTCTGACATTGTTAAGAGATTTAACTTAGGTTATCATTTTTATGCTGATGATTCGCAACTTTATTTATCCTTTCAGCCAACTATACCTGGAGACAAGGATTTAGCTGTGTCTAACATTGAGCGTTGTGTACATGAGATTGATCACTGGATGATGGCTAACCGTCTTAAACTAAACAAGGATAAGACTGAATTACTAGTGATCTCTGCTAAACATCTACCCATGCCAACTGTTCAAGAAATCTCTGTCGTCAGTGAGACCATCCACCCCCCCACCCCTCACAGAAAGATCTAGTGAATTACTAGTGATCACTGCTAAACATCTACCCATGCCAACTGTTCAAGAAATCTCTGTCGTCAGTGAGACCATTCACCCCACCCCCCCTCACAGAAAGATCTAGTGAATTACTAGTGATCTCTGCTAAACATCTACCCATGCCAACTGTTCAAGAAATCTCTGTCGTCAGTGAGACCATCCACCCCCCACCCCCCCCCTCACAGAAAGATCTAGTTAATTACTAGTGATCTCTGCTAAACATCTACCCATGCCAACTGTTCAAGAAATCTCTGTCGTCAGTGAGACCATCCACCCCACCCCCCTCACAGAAAGATCTAGTGAATTACTAGTGATCTCTGCTAAACATCTACCTATGCCAACTGTTCAAGAAATCTCTGTCGTCAGTGAGACCATCCACCCCACCCCCCTCACAGAAAGATCTAATGAATTACTAGTGATCTCTGCTAAACATCTACCCATGCCAACTGTTCAAGAAATCTCTGTCGTCAGTGAGACCATCCACCCCCCCCCCACCCCTCACAGAAAGATCTAGTGAATTACTAGTGATCTCTGCTAAACATCTACCCATGCCAACTGTTCAAGAAATCTCTGTCGTCAGTGAGACCATCCACCCCACCCCCCTCACAGAAAGATCTAATGAATTACTAGTGATCTCTGCTAAACATCTACCCATGCCAACTGTTCAAGAAATCTCTGTCGTCAGTGAGACCATCCACCCCCCCCCCACCCCTCACAGAAAGATCTAGTGAATTACTAGTGATCTCTGCTAAACATCTACCCATGCCAACTGTTCAAGAAATCTCTGTCGTCAGTGAGACCATCCACCCCCCCCACCCCTCACAGAAAGATCTAGTGAATTACTAGTGATCTCTGCTAAACATCTACCCATGCCAACTGTTCAAGAAATCTCTGTCGTCAGTGAGACCATTCACCCCACCCCCCCCTCACAGAAAGATCTAGTGAATTACTAGTGATCTCTGCTAAACATCTACCCATGCCAACTGTTCAAGAAATCTCTGTCGTCAGTGAGACCATCCACCCCCACTCCCCCTCACAGAAAGATCTAGTGAATTACTAGTGATCTCTGCTAAACATCTACCCATGCCAACTGTTCAAGAAATCTCTGTCGTCAGTGAGACCATCCACCCCACCCCCCTCCCCACAGAAAGATCTAGTGAATTACTAGTGATCTCTGCTAAACATCTGCCCATGCCAACTGTTCAAGAAATCTCTGTCGTCAGTGAGACCATCCACCCCCCACCCCCCCTCACAGAAAGATCTAGTGAATTACTAGTGATCTCTGCTAAACATCTACCCATGCCAACTGTTCAAGAAATCTCTGTCGTCAGTGAGACCATCCACCCCACCCCCCCCTCACAGAAAGATCTAGTGAATTACTAGTGATCTCTGCTAAACATCTACCCATGCCAACTGTTCAAGAAATCTCTGTCGTCAGTGAGACCATCCACCCCACCCCCCTCCCCACAGAAAGATCTAGTGAATTACTAGTGATCTCTGCTAAACATCTACCCATGCCAACTGTTCAAGAAATCTCTGTCGTCAGTGAGACCATCCACCCCCCACCCCCCCCCCTCACAGAAAGATCTAGTGAATTACTAGTGATCTCTCCTAAACATCTACCCATGCCAACTGTTCAAGAAATCTCTGTCGTCAGTGAGACCATCCACCCCACCCCCCCCCTCACAGAAAGATCTAGTGAATTACTAGTGATCTCTGCTAAACATCTACCCATGCCAACTGTTCAAGAAATCTCTGTCGTCATTGAGACCATCCACCCCACCCCCCTCCCCACAGAAAGATCTAGTGAATTACTAGTGATCTCTGCTAAACATCTACCCATGCCAACTGTTCAAGAAATCTCTGTCGTCAGTGAGACCATCCACCCCTCCCCCCTCTCACAGAAAGATCTAGTGAATTACTAGTGATCTCTGCTAAACATCTACCCATGCCAACTGTTCAAGAAATCTCTGTCGTCAGTGAGACCATCCACCCCTCCCCCCTCTCACAGAAAGATCTAGTGAATTACTAGTGATCTCTGCTAAACATCTACCTATGCCAACTGTTCAAGAAATCTCTGTCGTCAGTGAGACCATCCACCCCTCCCCCCCCTCACAGAAAGATCTAGTGAATTACTAGTGATCTCTGCTAAACATCTACCCATGCCAACTGTTCAAGAAATCTCTGTCGTCAGTGAGACCATCCACCCCTCCCCCCCCTCACAGAAAGATCTAGTGAATTACTAGTGATCTCTGCTAAACATCTACCCATGCCAACTGTTCAAGAAATCTCTGTCGTCAGTGAGACCATCCACCCCCCCCCCACCCCTCACAGAAAGCTACAAATATTGGTGTTACGATCATGTTGCAAGTATCAGCAAATCATCTTTTTTACCATCTCCGTAATATGAGCTATTTAAGAAAGTACTTGTCATCAACCACCACTGAAATACTAGTTCATGCATTTGTATCTTCAAAATTGGATTATTGTAATTCATTATTCTATGGACTACCGAACTACCAAGTAAAAAAGTTACAGCACGTCCAGAACATCGCTGCTCGTCTCATCTCTCTTTCAAGAAAACATGAACACATTACTCCAATTCTAATAAATCTTCACTGGCTTCCGATACATTATCGCATTGTGTTTAAAATTCTACTCATCACGTACAAAGCTCTTAACAATCTTGCACCATCGTACATTCGTGATCTACTCACACCTTACGTTCCAGCTCGTCAACTGCGTTCATCATCTAAGAATCTCCTTGTGATTCCTCATTTTAATTTGAAGACATACGGTGCAAGATCTTTTTCTGTAGCTGCCTTCACACTCTGGAACACTTTGCCATCCGATATAATGAACAGCCCCTCAGTGTCCGTTTTTAAAAACAAACTTAAAACTTTTCTTTTTAAAAAAGCGTTTTTCTAATTTTACAATTGTGTCACTCTTGTTAAGCGCTTTTGAACTTTGAGGAAACTAGTGCTATAAAAATACTCTATTATTATTATTATGAATATTATTATCATTAAGAGGCGTGTTATAAAATTTCCGGGCACGATTACCGTGTAATACCGTGCAAAGTTGCAAGCAAGATTTTAACACGTTCCTCTGTTTCTGCCGTGCGAAGCAAGACAATGGCTGCGAAGTTCATGAGGCAGGTAATTAACACGCAGCTAACGTGTTAAAAGCTCGTTCTTTTGTTTTAGCTTGCGAGCGTACCGTGTACTTGCGTTCACCTTAATCCCTAAACTCCCATGGAGGGTCGCACATTGTACACTAGAATATTTATGATATTTCAATTGAGATCTCTCTATAACAACCAACTTTGATCCACAGTGATTCAATTGGCCACTGAAACCAGAATGTTCTCTACGATCGAGTGCTTTAATAATGAAAATCTTTCCATCCTGAGAAGCTGCCCGTGATGTATTAGGTAGCTGGGAACAGAAAGAGGCCGTAAGGCCAAACCCAAACAAAATATCCTGAATAAATCCCTACAAAACCTTACAGGTAATATTAAGGATGGATGGAAAACTTTCTTGCCCATGCAAATTAAGACTTTACAATTGGTGTGTTTTCAACTTTTGGTAAATTGAGGGATGGATAAAAAATTTTATTGACAACTGCATACAAATACCTAGCAATTGGTTCGTGCTTTCAACTGCGGCTATATACTAAGGTATGGATGAAAACTTTTATTGCCCTGATGCAAATACTATTTCATGCTTTTACTGTGCGTGTAGTAAGCAATTGCATGAGGTTGGGCCTGATATTAGGAATTATCAAAATCAAGGTCTGAGTTACAAAGACATAACGTCGGATGATTATTAATATCATGCAAAAACTGAACTCAATAATTTTATTATTATACATTTTAAAAAATCTGCAAGACTTTTCTCTCTGAGTTCACAAACGTTCTCGAACACTTAACATCGATGAACTGGGCTTGGAAACTGGATAGAATTTGAACTTCACCTGATAACACAATCTCTGCAACGAGTAAGTTAATAAAGCCCAAATGAAAATGGTAAATCAGTAGAACAACAGAATTAAAAAATGTTATGTGTGCCAAAAGTCTCATGCTTTCCTTTTCCTTCCGTTTGTTTAGTTTTCCAGATTCACACGAGCATTTCAGCGCTTTCGTACCTTTGGCCGTGCAAAAGAAGTTGTTTTTGTGTTTTCCCTCAAAATTTTGTGCAAGAAATGTGCATGGCCACCCAAAATTGATAACCTGTCGTAATTGCCTGTCGTTGGACCACTAGTTGTATCGCTACAGCAGCAAAGGGGCAGAGTTGAGGCTTCCTTATCTATTTAGTAAAGTAAATTATATTCCATCAAAAGCCAATTCAAAGAAGCAGATTTAAAAAATGAACTAAAACTGTCAATTATCATCTATAATTTATACTACGGTCAGTAGCTTTTTCCTTTCATCTAGTATAGTTTATTTATTATTCTGGCCGTAAACAGGCCAGAATCAGAAATTCGGTTTGGTTTTTCCTGTACAGGAAAATGTAAATTCGGTGCTATGTGGTAGTTTTTAATTGGCGTTGTTATTGTGTTTTGGGTATCCCCGAGTTTTGGGTATTCCCCTCTGGCGATATCCAGAACGCTGCAAGTGAATCAAACAAGAGACGGAGACAAGTAACATGGCATCCTCTTTTATTTGTCGTGGACAAAAAATAATTTGCTTGTAGACGTCAGAAACTCGTTATCCAGGGTTAATTCTCGTACTTGAGATACTGTTTGGTAATAAAGTGTTCATTTGTGATGAAACATCTTGTAAAGAGCGATCGGTCAGCAGTTTTTTAAAAGCACAAACCCAGTGCTAGGAATCGCTTCAATTTATGAAAAATAACAGCCGTGGGGAAAGTTAAAGTTTATTTGCTGATTGATTTTAAAAATTCGATTAATTAACTCAATTATCTTATGTAAACAATGGCGATTGGCTCTCTCAGTAGATAACTTTAGCGGACGAAACAACCATACTTCTCTTACAAAAAAAAAAATTGTGGGAAGTCACCGCCAGATATCTTTACTTTCAAAATGCCTTGCGTGGTATATCGTTCCGAGGTTTGTTATCAGATGTAAGTAAGAGAAAACCTTGTAGACAAATATCATTTCTTTCAAATACCATGATCTTTGTTTACTAGAAACTAGACCCAGGAGAAATAGGCTCGTGGAGAACGAGAAAGATTTGAATCGCATCGTCAGTTTTAATGAATTTTGATAAACCCAGAATTTATCGATAGGACTGTTTCGTTTATCAAAAGCCAATAATATTTTAATTTATTAATCCCTTTGTTGACATTTAATTACTAATTGACCACGTAATTTACAGCCCATTGCGTAATCGCTTAAGGCTGACCTTTGAGTTAATGTGACATTCTGGCCGTAACAGGCGCTCGAGAGCGATCAGTCCTTTTTCTACCTCGCTACCTGAAGTGTCCTGAGAGAATTTTGCTAACCTGTTTCTTGGTACTGGAGTTTTGATTGGATTGCGCCACAGAAGTGAGTAGTGTGTTTGTAATCAGTTGGTATTTCAGTATCATCATCTCGTTTTCCAGCATGAAATTATCAGGTATCGCTTGCTATTAGATCGCTCAGAAGTTATGTATTATTTTTTTGTAGATCGTATAAAAACCAATTAAAAAGATTATACGATTCCGTGTCCAATCAATTACTCGCGGGCCATTTTCCTCCACGATCTAAGTATTGGTTTTGTAGAACACTTGAGGTATGCGTTATTATTTTGCGGAGGTGGACGGTCACCATCATTCTGGATTTCTCTGTGACTTGAGTTACATCACCAAGTGACTTATTCCTTTCTTTTTCACTTTGCCGCAGAACTTACGTAAGTCCTCGCATTTCATGCAACGATTTTTATGATCTTTCCAAGTTATCATGGCATCAACTTGTTCAAAAGTCTTAATCTCCATAACTCTCAAATGTTAACAAACAACGAAAAGTACTCAAAAGCGATTTTGCTAAGAAAAGCTAGACCTTTAATTCGTTCTCTCTGAACCGCAAATCCGGCCCTAATCTAGGCTTCGGCTGTGTAGCCTCCTGTTTATTTCTACTTTTGTGAGCGTAAGTTACAGCTTTCATGTCCTACGTGTATCTTAGAATTATAAAATTTTTACAACAAAAATTTCAAATCTTATTAAAAGCACTGCAAATAATCAAATATTTCATGCACCACTTCATTCATTATCACTTGTCCAAAATTAACTTAAGGGCCAATATGTAAACAACAGATTCTGCATGCATGAGTACTAACTGAGAGACTTGGGTAAATATTATACACCTTGTTGTGAAGATTTCCCCGTTTTAAATTTCATGAGAGCAAGAATTTACTTATTTTCATGAAAATCCGTACTAACAGGACGACTGCAAAACGTTTTAACAAAGCAATGACTGTTGTCTTCCTAATAACTGTAAACAAGTCTCTAATTAGATGTCTGCGCTGTTACTCTTCGAGCTCAATATTTGGTAGATTATCAAAGCAGCTCAAACTATCTCAAATTGATTCCACACACGAAAAAAAAAAAAAAAACCAACCAACCAACCAACCAACCAAACAAATCCCTGCGAACTTGACTAAGTTGAAAGAAAATAGAAGATTAACCAGATCCAAGAACATTCCACAAGTCTCCTATAACCAGCCAGTCAATCGAAAGCGTTTGGTTCTCTGTACATCAACGCTTAAATTAATTGTTTGTAACATGTTGTTTGGCTCCAGTGAGCGATTATTGCCACATTTCGCAATAGAGAAGAGAAACGAAAACAGTTCCGCCCAAAAAGCGAAGGTAAAGAAGCGTCAAAATAACACTTACCTTTCTCAAATTCAGTCGTTCCGTACTGATGCGGAACTCGTAAACCACTGAGTTCTACAACTTTAGGAAGCTCATGTTCTGATAAAACAAATCTTAACTCGACGATTTACATTTTGACTGACACAGTGATTAATTAGTCTTGCGGATAGTTAGACGAAAGTCCTACTGCAAGTTGCTCCTTTCCTCAGAGATGAAACCGAAAGCTTGATGAAGAAGTTAGTAATGACTCCAAGAAACCGGCTCAGTTTCCGCGTAGTGATCGAGAGAAAGAAACAAAGGATTGCGTCACCAGCTTATTTTAAGTGGCACGCTATCATGCGAGGAACTCACGCGGACCAAATCTCTGACTCTATATCAGTGTGCGTGACACTTGAATAATAATCATATAAATCGATCTCAAACAAGACTGGCTCTGTAAATCTTAGAGTGGTATGATGCATAAATTCTTGTGAGCGTTTGTCGTGAAACTTGTACTGTCCAATAATTGTACCTCAGAGATAAGTGGAGATTCCAGCACGGTGCATTGGAAGGAAGTGGCTACGATAAAAAACAAAACAAAACAAAACAAAATTCAAATACTTTAGCGTGTACTGCGGTGACAATGTTGGTGAAAGTAGATCTTCGTGTCAAATTAGTCAGTAACTGTAATTAACAGTTATCAAAATTTCAAAAATGATCAGCAAGAAAAAGACTGAAAACAATTTATGATAAAAGAAATGCATTTTACCCAATCCTCTGTCACGTGACGTGATTAAAGGCAAATAGTAAGGGTTTTCACGCATGGCAGAGATTCACGTGCGCATATGTCAGACCTGGAGGATAACATGGATATAAGTTACACTGATCAAGTTGTTTCTGGACAATTCAACCATGACAATGAATAAGGGGGGCAATTTTAAAGAAATTTGGTTTTATCAACTGATTTAATAATGCAAATTGGCCACTGTTAAGAGTTTCTAAACATGACCTTTCGGGCGCGGGAACGAAAAGTTAAGATTGAAAAATAAAGGAAGCGCTGTCTAAAGCGTTTGACTTTAAGCTTTTTCATAATCTCTCTTTCATCTCTCCTCTGATGAATTTGTGATTGCAGTTACACCATAATACAGATGACCACATGATTTAATTGGATGCTGATTTTGCTGGATACGTTGCTCATCTTGTTTATGGGATTTCATTTTAAACTCTTCTACCACAGTGGACGGTTAAGGTTATTTCTCTGACGTATTCTCTTTGGAAATGAACGGAAATACTCCTAAAAAATCCAGTGGATGGTGAACCTCCTAAACGACTGCAGAGAACCCATCACTGAAATAAACCGTTCTTTTACTTTTCTTTGTATTTTGGGCTAAACTGCAGAATACCCGACCACTAATTTACACCTCATTAAATAAGAATAGCGTCTATTGTGTTATGCCTCGTTCTTTAAAGCCTCCCGACTCGTGTAAATGAGGTGGACAGGTACTTTGAAGTTACTTAGTGTTTTAGTTGCACAGACGCTTAAACAGGCAAGCGTTACCTGACAGAAATACCCCCTCCCCTCCCCCACCACACACCGCCAGAAAAGAAAATAATAAAAACTTATTACATGACTCGGGCAGTCAGAGGGCCAATAACTAAAATCAACCAATCAAAATGCTCTATTGCCGGTCAATATTCTCTCAGTATTAGACCGGGCACTGTCCTGAATGGTCCCGAATGGTCCCGAATGATACTGCACTTGTGTCCCTTTGAACTTCAGTCGTATAATAAATCTCTTATCAACCACGCTTGCTCTGGACCGTACTGGAAGAATATCGGCCCTCGGTCTTTTTTGTACGGACCTCGCTGCGCTCGGTCCGTACTGTCAAGACCTCGGGCCGATATTCTCCCAGTAGGGCCCTCGCGCTTGGTTAATAAGATATATGTATTCTGTCTTATCTTAAGCCTCTCACATAAATACTGACAACAGTGATTGCTCGCCCTCACATTTTGCCCCTCTTTCTTGTTTCATTCAGTTTTGAAGAATTTCTTTTTTTTCCTAATCACTGACGGTTTTTCCTAAAATACTGACCTGAGGGTTTAATGTCCCATGGAAAAACAAGAAAGGAAAACAACGTGCCGACAAGAAAAGAAAACATGGACAGGATCAATCGGGAATGAATTGAAAGTGAGAATAATTGCATTAGGCCACTCTTACGCCATTATTTACAGTCACATCAGTCAACCTCGTTCCCAGGGCCTTTCCCTTGGTTGGGGGTGAATGAATGAATGAATGAATGAATGAAAGCCTTTATTTAAAGAGGGTAGAGGGTAGCACTTAATAGCCAGAGGCTAATAAATTTGTGGCCCTCACAGATTACACAACTATATAATCAGATAAATATGTAAGCTAAAATATGTAAACATTTAAAATAAGCATTTCAAATAAGACAAGATTCAATTAAGAAGATATTAATAAATAGTAAAATGATGCAAACATTGCTGTTCCTTAAAAATCTTGGCAAACGTGTTCTTTTTAAAACATTCTATAGAATGTAGTTGCCTAATTTCAAGAGGTATACTATTCCACAGTCTTGTAGCCGAAACAGCGAAAGAGCGTCCTCTCTCTGATTCTCTTTTGTATTTAGGACAAACAGCATTAATGCTTGAATATCTAGTGTTGCGGAAGTGCCGCTTATTATTCAAAATTAGGTGTTCATTGAGATAATTCGGCCAACGCCCATCAATTCGCTTATACATTATTATGCATTTATCAAGCTTATGTTGCTCATAAAACGGAATCCAACCTAGCTTGTTAAACAAAGCAACTGATGGTGTCGTGCGATCGGCATAAGAAATAACTCGTGCCGCACGTTTTTGCAATCTTAAGACCCAATAAACCGACTCTTTGTCGCAATTTGCCCAAACCACGTTGGCGTAAGACATAACAGGGCGAATAATGCTATTATAAAACTGAAGTCGCTGTTTAAGAGGTAAACAGGCTCGAATGTTACGCAGTATTGCGATTCTAGAGGCCATCTTTTTACATACTTTCTCAATATGTTCATTAAATGACAATTTGCTGTCAATTTCTACTCTTAATAAGGTAGCACAATCCACATTATTGAGCTGTTTTCCGTTTACAGTAACAACTATGTCACTTCCATTTATGTCAGCCACACATCTTTTCCCAGTGATCGTGAGTACTTTAGTCTTGTCTTCATTTAAGGGGAGCTTATTTGCTGAAGCCCAAAATTGAATTTCAGAGACAGACTTATTTAGTGAGGAACTTAAGTTGGCTAAGTTTTTCACATCCGCAAAAGCGTTGACAGCCATATCGTCTGCGTAAAGGTCCAACTGAGCACTTTTATACAAGGGCAAATCGTCAATAAACAAAATGAAAAATAAACGATCTAAAATACTGCCCTGAGGGACTCCATGCAACATCAAAGCTTCGCTTGACTCACTCCAATTTACACGGACAATTTGCTTCCGATCCGACAAATAAGAGTGACACCAGGCAAGCTCCCGGGTGACTATACCGTACAGCTCCAACTTGCGCAACAATAGCTTATGGTCCACCATGTCGAAAGCCTTTCGATAATCGACCAGGACCATGCCGCATACTTGATTGTTATCTAAGCCGAACAAAAGCTCGTCACTAACTTAATTAGGCGGAGGGGTGGAGCTTGAGGTGGGAACTAAGGGCAAAGGCCTTTGGAACGCGGTTCTCACATCCGCTAGTGACACACTCGACTGAGCCTCGTGTGCT
Source organism: Stylophora pistillata (assembly GCF_964205215.1). Lineage (NCBI taxonomy): Eukaryota > Metazoa > Cnidaria > Anthozoa > Scleractinia > Pocilloporidae > Stylophora > Stylophora pistillata. The sequence goes on from NC_142525.1 coordinate 6,941,828, forward strand.
AACTTTTTTTCCTTTCCACATTTTGACGTAATCTGCAATCTATTACGTAGCATATACAGGGCAACGTGGAATCTGAAGTCTGTCTCACCATGGCCTAGAGAGCGATTTTTGTATTAAATAATTATAATTTCCCTGTTAGCGCTCACTTCAACAACTTAACCGTGATCTGCACTCTCCTTCGGTTTTACTTCATATAACGGTGCATGCAAAAACGAAAAACTACTGAAGGCATAAACCTGTACGATAAATTGGCTTGGTTCACGCAATAAAAAATTTAATCCCGCAACCTATCTTTGCAATAATTGGCTCGGTTCAAGAATGGCTCAAGAATGAGTTCGAAATCGAGTAACTGCAAGAAAACAAGCCTTTTTTCAGAAAATGCCAGAAGTGATTAACATGTAACTTCTCCCTATGATATCCATATATTATCTAGCAAACAGGTAATGAGAATTTAACATTTAGTACTACAAATCTAACACCAAATTCTCGTAACTAATGAACTAGGAAATGTGTATCAACTAGATGGGAGAATTTACAATCAGATCTTGAGAGTAAAAAGGTTCAGGCAATTAAACCCACAAACCAAAGGTATAGGAAGCAATATATTCCCAGCGAGCAAACTATCAACAAATTCTTTATTCAATGCGATTCTATTTACAACAATCGTTTTATTTTACTCACATTGAGCTATAACAGTTCAAGTACTTTGTAACTCTCGTTGACCCAGAAAAAAAGATCTACAACAGTTACTTTGAGTACCTATAATAATAAACTATCAAGTCCACAGAAACTATTAACGTTTTCAGGCTTCAAGCTGCTTTCACGACAGCCTTTTACCATAAAGTTCTACTATGATCAGTAATGATTCAAAATATCTTGTTTCCAGCCATTTCGTAACTGTTCCTTTCTCAAGATTTAGCTTAAAATTAAGATCATTAAAATAAATTGGCGAGATCTCCTGTAAGCTAATGATGTAGATTAGTTTCACGCTGCTTCGCACTTTTACAGAAAGTGCAGTTTAAATAGCTATATTTCTAAATTGTAAGTTCAAAACCTGGTCTGTATTTGTCCACTATGGCTTGAAGAGATTCTTTTTTTAACTCCATAAAAATATCATTATTCTGAATATCTAGTCTGGTTAGCGTACAGCTTGGATGCTGTAAAGCTTCACAGAGACTGGCAACACCGGTATAAGTGATCTTATTATAACTCAGATCTAGTGTGGTTAGCTTACAGCTTGGATGCTGTAAAGCTTCGCATAGACTGGCAACACCGGTATCAGTGATCTCATTACCACTCAGATTTAGTGTGGTTAGCCTACAGCTTGGATGCTGTAAAGCTTCACATAGACTGGCAACACCGGTATCAGTGATCTTATTACCACTCAGATGTAGTGTGGTTAGCTTACAGCTTGGATGCTGTAAAGCTTCACATAGACTGGCAACACCGGTATCAGTGATCTTATTACCACTCAGATGTAGTGTGGTTAGCTTACAGCTTGGATGCTGTAAAGCTTCACATAGACTGGCAACACCGGTATCAGTGATCTTATTACCACTCAGATGTAGTGTGGTTAGCTTACAGCTTGGATGCTGTAAAGCTTCACAGAGACTGGCAACACCGGTATAAGTGATCTTATCATAACTCAGATCTAGTGTGGTTAGCTTACAGCTTGGATGCTGTAAAGCTTCACAGAGACTGGCAACACCGGTATAAGTGATCTTATTATAACTCAGATCTAGTGTGGTTAGCTTACAGCTTGGATGCTGTAAAGCTTCACATAGACTGGCAACACCGGTATCAGTGATCTCATTACCCATCAGATGTAGTGTGGTTAGCTTACAGCTTGGATGCTGTAAAGCTTCACATAGACTGGCAACACCGGTATCAGTTCCTCCTATAATCACCAATTCAGACACAAGACAGTGTTCATTGATCAGTGAATTACAGACTCGTTGTATTCCAGACATGGTTAGGTGGGAATTAAAAAGTCTCAACTCCTTAACTGGGACGAACTTATCAGAACATTTGTGTTGTGCCTCTCCAGCTTCCTCTTTGTTTAGTTCACTGATAATGTCCAACACAAATGATAATGCAATGCTATCTATATCTGATAAACCATCAAAAGGCATGACGCCGTGTGAACTACTGATCGCTCGCGGATGATTCCTGATACACGTTTTAGCGAATTCTTTGTCTTGATACTCACTCAGACACTTTGCTCTCAGAAATCCAGTATCACTCCCTGAAACTTGACTACTGGTCAACAACTTTTCCATCAGTTCCTCTTTTCCCTCACTTGACAAAATGCCAGCCATGAATTGGAAAACCATTTCAGAGCATTTCTCGACTGGAATACAATTTTCCTTTACAAACCAATGGGCGGCTAAGAATTCTTGGACAGTGAGATGTGTGAAGCTGAAGTGTTTCGTGGTTCTGATCGAACCAGTCCTATAAGGCTGACCACAGTAAAGAAGACCGCTACCTTTCAGTTTGTTGACTTCTTCCAACTCAAAACCGCCTTCTATCTCGCTTTCATCAAAAGTCGGCTTCCTTTCAAGCAGAAGTTTAGCCGCTAATTTTGATAACTTCTCTAATGTGGTTTTAATGACCGGAGGAGGCTTGAATTTGTTAGGAATTTCTTTGCGTCTGTATTCTGACTCAGAGCAGTGCTTAAGTTCAAAAATATCAATAAGTTTTGTGTAAATGTCGGTTGTTGAGACAGGAAGGTCACGAGGATCTCTTGTTTCGTTTAGAGTATACTCCATCTCGAAGCACAACAGATAACAGAGCATAGGAATATGAGCAAAACTGACTAGGTTCTCATTCTTCATGACATGTTCAAGCACAGCGCTCTTCATATTTTCGTTTTTCTTGAAGTACTTTTCAATGTATTCTTTAACCTGTTGTGAAGAAAATCCCACAATTTCTACGTACCGTTTAAAACGGATTCCTCCCAGCTTATCCGATTCATCAGGCCGCGAGGTTACAACAACGACAGAACCTTTCAGTATCTCTCCCTTGATGAGTTTTGAACATAATGCGGCCACCGGCATTTTACATCTAGCGTCATTCTGATATTCTTTCCCCGAGTTTCCAGTGATGTAATCTTGCTGAGAATACTCATCATAGCCGTCAAGGATAATCAAAACTTCTTCGGGATGGTTTACAATATACTCAAATGTAACGTCATCTAATATTGAAGAAAAGTTTAAGATTTCGCGTAAGGTCACACGCTTTTCCTGAAGTAAATTCAAGTGACGGAAAGTAAGTAAATAAGCAAATTTGAAATTTGGAATTTTAACGTTTTCTCTTGCTCGGAATAATTTGTTGTGGGCCCAATCGCGAATCAGCTTTTGGCAAAACAGAGATTTCCCAATCCCTGCTTTTCCAACGACAAGAATAGAATTAGGATTCTCCTGATCATTACTTGTGCCAAGAAATATTTCATCGCAGTGCTTAACTGGAGTACCGCTGACTTTTCCGAAATACTCAAGGTCTTCACTCCTTGAATATGTCTCGTCATTCCTGGTGAGGCCTTTTCTTCCATGTTGTATGAGAAGATTAGTGAATATTTCATCCGTTTTTGCGTTGGAAATGTTGTGAGAGGCTAGCAGTTTGGGTTGGAACTCCGTTTGGTCTGTAATGGAAGTCTTTAAGGCTGTAGAGTAAGCAGTTATGGCTGAAGGATAAGAAAGAGAAAATATTTAATAAATAACAAGAACGCGAGGAGAACAGTTTGTGTACTTTACTGAATTCTTACTCCACAGGGTTGAACTTTTAAAGCTGTTGTGTAGGCACTTACGGCTAGACAAAAGGGAAAGGAAAATATCTTATTAATAATGCGAACACGAGTAAAGGCAGTTTAAATACTTTCTATCGAATTCAGCACAGGGAGATTAACTAGCAGAGAGCTGAGTGCTTGAAAAGTGTCTATTGCGTCTATCAGTTGAGAAATCGATCCCTTTCCAACGGATAGAAAAGGTTGTTTCGTTAAGGCGTCATTTCTCCCTTAAAAATCAAGTATGTCATAGGGTAAACCAACCCTTTCGGGCGGCTGGTATATCAGCTGACAATGTCCACTACTGCGAGACTGTCTGAAAAGTGAATATTAGCAGAGGTAATCGCATAGAGCCGAGTAAAATTAAGGATCAATTTCACGCGTGCTTTCAGAAATCTAATAAGAAGATCAGTAACGCACGCTGTCAAGCGCGTTCGTAGAAAGCCATTTCAGTTTTCACTTAGTTTTATTTTTGTACAACAATGTCAAAGAAATTAAGGCAACCCTGTTGAAAAACATTTGCCAGCGATGATATTAAAAGTTTTGGGCAAAGGTAACCTATTTTAACGTTTTCTAAATTTTGTTACTTGCCTGGGGTAACTACCAAAATTAATTTTAAAATGCCTTCTGTCTCAGCCAATCGGCATTTGGTAACTTTGCCCTCAGTCTATGTTACAAGGCCTAGAAGCGAAGTCTCGAGGAAAAATGTAACATCATTGGGACAGTCTCCGAGCTCCGAAAATTATCAGTCAGCAAACCAGAAAAGGATTTATTTACTTTGTAACTCTTAATTTTCATATCGCGCGAAAACCACTCTTTAAAAAGTCAGAGTTGATCTGACGGCGGATGAGTATATGCGACCAGCTTTTTAATACCAGTATCACTGGACTCAACAAAACGAGTTTGTTTTTCTTGTGTGCGAAAATAAAAATAATAATAGAGATGAAAAGAGAAAACTTTGGAGCAGGATTTTTTTCCAGAAGCTTTGTTTCTTTCTGACGGAAACAATCAGAGGACAAATATCGACGCAGACGGGAGTTATTGCCTGATAACTTAGGTTATCAACAAAAACGCACGAAAATTAATGGTAGGCTTTAATTCGTAATAATTGTAAAAAATCTCTCCCTCCCCCTTTCGCTTGATAAGGTTGGTAACAACGACAATGGATTTCATGAATAAATTATCCTTGAGAGGGGAGTGGAGTGTTGTCAGAATAGCGTGACAAGGGTTGCGTGACGTATCATTAAGGACGCTTGACCGGTACTGTTAAGTCACTTACAGCCATGAAAGATCGAAAAATCTACATTTCTCAAACTCCATCACACTTAAGACCCCTCGTAGCTAATTTCAGAAACAGATATCTCCGTGTATGTTGAAAAACCAGATTTTCGTAATTCTGAATCTCTAGTAAGAACTCCCTTTAGTTTAAATATAAGTCAGTGAGAATCCCTGAAGAGCAGGATATCTCAGACCTGGTTTACACTTAAGCAGATTTCGCGACCAATCCGGGACCTTTAGGTAATGGACGCGCTCAACTTTTAAAAAACACCAATTTGTAATTAGAACAACGTTCCGACTTAGCCGCTACTTTAGAGATAAAGAAGGCCGCCGAGATGGAGTTAAGAGAGGACTTTCGAATCCGAATACTTTAAAAACATTTTTAATTTTTAATGTTGACCTCATTTTATGGGAAAGTCTAAATCTGGAAGTTGCGATAAAATTGTGGACATATTAGTTTTTGGATACAATGTATATAAGAAGTTCATATATACGATCATACTAATATACGTATGATCATATATACGATCATACTAATATACGTATGATCATATATACGATCATACTAATATACGTATGATCATATATACGATCATACAAATATACGTATGATATGATCGTGCATCATACGTATATTAGTCCTTCTTTTGCCCCTGTTAAGTTAACCTATTTGCCTGAATAGTCCCAGGATCTTAGAGAAATATTTACATCATCAAACGAAAGATGTTGAAACAGATGCTGTGACAATTGGTTCCGTTCTCATCTAGTTTAAGAGTACAGTCGTGGAGAAAAATCTGGTTAAAAACCGTTTCAAGGCGGAGCGTTGTTACATTCAGCGATGTGTGTAATTAATTCAAATTCCTTAGCGACAGAGGCCTCCATCCCCCTCCCCCACCCCCTTGAATAGACCAGGGGATGTTTTAGTTTCTTTAATTACATCTCGGAAACCTTGCAACCTGCTGTTTTTTTTTTAAGTGCGAGGAGAGTGGAGATGGAGTTGAAAAGATCGAGAAGTAATTTGTACGGATTCCCAGGGAAGAACAAGGCAGGAGACATTGCCAAGAGGAATGTTGAAGGAGTCCTAAAAATGGATATCATATGCATAGTTGGCAAAGGAGGAACTATGCATGTGGAACTAACGATAGGGTTGTAGAATTTTTAGGGGAGATCAAAACTAATGTGACTTGCAGGTAGCCTATAACTTCAGAAAACGTTTGGTATAGATTTGGCCTACAGTGAGGTGGTACATGGTTGAAAAAATGTTTACAGTAAACATATATGCCAGAATATTAAATCATGACTTCAAGTTCACAATATGGACCTCAGCGTGTTCGAAAGAGTTTGGGAAATCATTGTCTTTTCTTTTACAAGTGCTGCGGTATGAGTATTAAACCTGTTGTCACAAAGTTTCTCAATTCTTTGTTTTAGGAAAAGCAGTGTTACTCTGGGATTTAGGACCCAACTATTTATTTATTTATTTATTTATTTATTTCATTTGCAACTATTCTACTCAAAGTTAAGGTACAGTACATACCACTCTTTGTCTTAAATGTTCTGACGTCTGGCTCACTGTCTCCTTGTTTGTTGACAGCAAACAGCTTCACTTCGTACTCTGCGTCATACTCGAGACCAGTTATCTCGTAGTGAGTTTCCACAATGTTTCCCCGTCGAACCAGTTCTGTGGATTGTGTCATGGGTTGTTTCGTCCATTCCAGACGGTATTTAATGCTGCAATTACTGCTATTAGCCTCTACTTCTGACCAGGTCACAGTGAAATCTTTGTCAACTTCACTTCCTACATTTGTGATGGTGGGTTTCTCAGGTAAACCTGTTCAAAATAATAATTCTTTTGAGTTTTGTCTCTGATGAAAGTGAAATACTTACTGTAACTAGATTCATCGCTGTGTGTAATGAATTTAAATTCCCTAGCAACACACCCCCCTTAAATAAACAAGTGGGTTTTTTAGTTTTTTCAATTACTTCTCTGACATTTGGCAACTTCCTGATTTTCTTTCAAGTAGAGGAGAGAGGGGGGTGGGGCAGAAAAAACGGAGAAGTAATGCTTACCCCCCCTTGCAAATTCACTGAAAAGGTAGAAAGTTGGAAAAAATGTACTCAATAAACATCTATCCCAAAATATTAAATCATGACATAAAGTTCACAAAGTTATATCTAAACTCAACATGTTATTTCAAAGTAAGACAACAAGTATAATGATTGGTACTGAAATGTACAAGTATAGTAAAGTAAGTACAAGTATAGAAAATAGCACAGATGGTTTGGGTATGTGTTGAGTAAATAAAATGAACGCTCCATTGACGGCATGTTTCTTTTTCACAATCCTTGGGCATGCGCTCAATTGCATTAGCAAAAGCGCACGCGAAAACTGTGTTCAGCCACCTTAACATCACCAAGGAAAGTAGGCGGTGAAAAATTACATACTAGTTTGTGCAAAGCTTTCAAAGTGGCAAAATGTGATGAAATGAAGTCTGTTCAATGGAAAGGGCTGCTAAGCCTAATCTACAAATTAATTAAAGTCTGAGATAGTAGGAAGGAAACAATTCTAAAAGTCTGAAGCATTCTATGATTCAATAATCATTATATAACTTCTGTATATAGTGAGCAATAAACATCACTAAGACTATAAGTATCTCAATCATGAGAACACGTGGAACTTACCTTGAGCATGTAATTCATTGGCACCTAAATTATTAAAGAAACAAGAACAATGTTGTCAGTTTAACCCTTTAACTCTGATGAGTGACCAAGACAGAATTTCTCCATACAATATCAATACAATATCAAGCAGACAAGTGATGAGAATTAAGAAATATATCAACAAGGGGATTGTTGCTTGACCCAACACAAAGTTTTTCAAAGTAACATCATAAGAATTATGTGGCAGAGGGTGAAGACAATAACTACTAACGGAATCATAGGAGTATAAATCTTAAACCAATTTGTTCTTATGACATTCACTTAAAATGGTCTAAAACCAATTTGTTCTTAAGACATTCACTTAAAATGGTCTAAAACCAATGTGATATCAATTTCAGGTTCCAAGAAAAAGGTAAAAGAAGACAACCTAAATCTGTGAGCTGGCATCCATCACTTTCCGTCCCATTCCAAAAAGTTCCAACATCAAAATACAGTTCTACACATATCACTCAATAAGTCTTCTTTATTAGTTTAATCCTTTAAAAAATGTCATGAGTGACCAAGACCGAATGTCTTCTTACAATATCAATACAGTATCAACCAGACAAGTGATGAGAACGAAAATAAATATCAATAAGGGATTAAAAATTCATCTCATACCAATTTATTTAAAGGAACATCATAAGAATTAATGGCAGACGGTAGGGAGAATTTCTAATGAGATCAGGGGAGTAAAACGTGTGAAAACAATTTGATGTGTTGCAAATTGGCCCTGGAATATATTTCAAATCACATCAAATCTCTTTTGTAGATGTCATTAGCCTCTGTAAGTTCTCCATATTTTGGCTGTGTTCTATAAACCAAGCTAACGACAGAATACAGGTTTTCTCCTCACTCACAGAAGGAACTGTTATCCATTGTTACATCCCTCAATGTAACCAAAAGTTTCTCCCTAACACTTACAGTAACCATTTAAATCCTTTGAGTGGCCTGCATCTATTTTTTCATTACAGTAATACTGCTGAGTCATTCATAAAGATGACGGGAATAGAGGAAATTATTGCCAAACTAGGAAGCTTTGATTGTTGAATGAATTCTCCTAGTCAGTTCCCAAGTAAATGTATAGAGAAAAGTATGGAGAATATGAATACGGATATCAGGGTGTAAAGGTTAAAAGAAACCATGTTCAACTTATGGGAATCAAAATTAGTGTAACTTGATTGATTTCCTATTTTGTAAACTGGTACTGAATGACTCATTCTGATTGCAATCCAAACAAGTTTATGCTGTGGGAACTTAGATCTAAATCACATCTATCCCTTAAAAAAAGACTAGGATTAAGACAGAAATAGCTGCATTATAGTGAGGCCAATCTTGGAATATGACTGGATCACTCAAAATGTTGGCCACAACAGATGCTGCCATCACACAAGCAATTTGTTTCCATTTCTCACTTGAAGACTGCCTTTTATTTGCAAAGTCTTTGATGCCCTTAACTACCACCCATTCTGTCTTAAAATCATGGGCTGCTGCAAACACTCCTGAAAAAAGAAACATTCATGAATGTCTCTTAACACTTACAGGTCTCTTAACCATTATAAGCTTATTTCTTTGCATCCTTGTGATAATTATTGTTCAATTGAAGTTCTAACAGATTCACACTCTAGCTTCTGGTAAACATCCACATCACAGAAAGAGGTTAGTGTAAGTCCCTACATGTACAACCAATGTTTACAAGAAAACTTGTACACCAAGACTGTTAAATTAATTTTCAGTTTACATTTCTCAAGAGACAAAATGTTATCAATTAGAGTTAACTCTTTCACTCCCTAGATCTAATTATCCTATAATGTTGGTTGGGAGAATTGGGTTTTGGATCCACTAATAATCCCTTTCTTTATATTTGTTCTGTTCTATTCTTATTACTTGTCTGCTTGATATCATATTGATATTAGAAGGAGAAATTCTGTCTTGGTCAGGCTGGGGAGTTAAAGGGTTAATATGGACCGTGATTCTACTCCCTAGGCCTCAAACAAGTCAGCAAGATACTTTCTACATTTTTAGAAGACACAACTTTGACAATTCATGACATCCTGAAGGGGCAGATCAATTTTAAGTTAAGGCTGATAGTTTCAAAAGAAACTGTTTGGGGCTGCGTTGGTGGGAGTAACGAAATAATTTGGATATATCAACAAAGTTGAGATGGTAAATTGGCCACCGTAACGATTACAAACGCTGACGTTTCGAGCGTTAGCCCTTTGTCGTCGCTCCAACAAAGGGCTAACACTCGAAACGTCAGCTTTTGTAATCGCTACAGTGGCCAATTTACCATTTCAACTTTGTTGATATATCCCAATTTTAAATCAATTAACTTGTCACCTTCACCCTTACATAAACATCTTCCTACCAAACCCTAGCCTAAAACAAAATCAAATTTGCATATACAATTCCTGCAAAGTTTCTTGAGCCAGCTGGGACAATTCTAGCACAGCTTTTCTAAAAACACTTACTACATGTGCAAATACTGTATCTTTGACTCATAAATCATCATAATTAACATGATTCTCACCTCCACCTTCCATTTCAACTGCAATTGCTTCAGGATGTTGACCAATCATGTCCTTGTTTGCCTCTGAGATACTCAGAAACACTCCATCACAGTGCACTTTGGCATTATATTCATCAGCATTTTGTAAAGGTGCCTTCCACCCATCAGCCACATGTCTGATCAGGTTACCAATATCTCTGCTGGGGGGAGTCTTGTGTGCAGCTGTTATCAGCTTTGCTGAAACAACCACATCTCCTAGCTTGGCCTCTCTGCTGTTCAAACCACTGCAGGCACCAACAGAAATAATAGCCTTGGGTCTCAAGAGTAAGATGGCATCTTTTGACACAGACAAAGAGCCCCCAGGAACATCATGACCTTTGGAGCACCTCATTAGGGCAATTTTCATTTTCCTTCCTTGATCATCACCCATGCAGCCAAAGTACACATGGCCAGTACTGCTGTGGTAACTCTTAAAGGGTTCCTTCAGGAAGGCAAAGCAGCTTAAGAACTCACAGTTCTCAACTGTTAATAACAGAATATCAACAGGGAGTTCAACAATTTTCCAGGAATAAGAGATTTTTGGAAGATCACTCATCTTTGGAAGTTTCACACTGAGCTCTGGTGGTCTGGTATTGCTGGTCTGTGCTGATCCATTTTTAGTTAGCTTTATTTCTGTCTCTGAAAAACATAGATTTGTTTCGTTTTTTTACAACAACAATTTATCAGTGAAAGATGATGCATTCATGAATGACACAGGGATACTTAAAGTAAAAGAACTCTGAGTGCTCCCATTAGGAGTCAAACATATGACTTTCCGATAAGTGCTTCAGCTGCCACTGATCTTCAAGAGTCTTGTAGCAAGCTGGCTGTTTTAACTAGTTCCTAGGTGACAAAGACAAATTTCCTGGCTCATCCAAATGGAAAAAAATAATGTAACAAAGATGAAGGAAAAAAGCCAATAATGGACACAGCTGACATTGCGGGAAAATTTTGACTCAAAACTGCATTTTTGTGCAACTGAGACCTTAACCACTTTAACTCCCAGAAGTGATTAACATGTAACTTCTCCCTATAAAATCCATATGTTATCCAAGAAACAGGTATTGAGAATATCCAAACTTATCAGGTAGAAGTTATTTTCTTGATCTACCACCAAATTCTCCTAGCTAAGTTGCAAGAAAATGTGTATCAGTGAGAGGGGAGGAGAAACAATTTGATCTTGCAGGGAGTTAAAAGGTTAACATAAGTAAATAATTTGCAGGAACTTCTTTTCATGTAATGATCCAGTACATCTAACCTCAACGACACAACATAATAAGTTTAAATCTTAGTATCAACTAAAATTACACACACCTCTCTTCCATGAATTTTGTTCAGAAACGTCGATGGAATCCTCCATATCCCCTTCCTTCCTGGCCTTTTTAATTATTGTTTCTTCATTTGATTCATCTGCAATGCAGTCTTCATCCTTCAACCACTTACTCAGAAGCTGTTTATAGTGTTCTTCAAGATCCGCATCCACCCTGTCAAGTTTGATATCATTAATGTAATACTGATAGCGGGTCCCTCCAATGCGCAAAAGGATGTCTTTGATGTCATTCCAGTAAGAACTGAAAGTTGAATCATCAACTGAACCACTCGCTGCATGACTGTAAACTCTGTCTCTTAAGACTTTGATTCGAGTGATGTCAGCTTCTGGAGAGGTGTCTGTGGCAGGAGGAAGCTTATTGCTGCTACCGGTAGGGAAAGTCAAACCAAAGATATTCCTCCACAGGAGAAGTAGTAGGGAGATTTTTAAGTCCCTTGAGGAAACTAGAGATTGGCAAGCAGGATACAGTTTGAACCACTGGGAGCGACTCAGGACTCTCTTCTTTCTCAGTGATAGTAATTTTTCTTTGTTTTGAGGCTGAGCCAGAACTGCGTGAAGGTTTCCTGGAGGACATTTACTGTCAAAGATCTCCCTTAACACACATGATCCAACATCAATAAGAAGGCAACAAAGCCGTACAAAATTAGAAGTTTCTTTAGTAGAAGGATTTGATAGAGTGGTACAAGCCATGAAGACATGTCTCCTATAAGGAAATGTTTTAGTTATTAAAAGGCAACTTAACCTTTAACTCCCAGAAGTAATTAACAAGTAACTTCTCCCTACAAATATCCATATATTACCCTGCAAAATAGGTAATGAGAATACTCAAACTTATCAGGTAGTTGTTATCTTGATCAAATGATGAATTCTCCCAACTAATCTACAAGAAAATGTGTAGCAGCTGAGTTGAGAATTAACAGTCAGATCTGGTGAGTTAAAGGGTTGATAAAAATGTTACTGTTACAAAGTTATTACGATTTTAAATCTAAAATTTAAAATATAATTCATCATTCAACCAGCATATTTGTTCTATTTGATGATGATGATACACCTTGCCAAATCCCTGAGCTGATAATCATTATGGAGGACTGCACACAAGGTGTGGGGGTGTGTCACTTGCACAGTATGGTCAGATCCATGCATGAGTGTTTTAAGTTTCCTCTACAAGTTTTTCATTTTTTCAACTTCAAAACCAACAAGTTTATGCTGATTAACTCTTTAGTTCTTTTAGGCCACTTCCTTTCTAAGAACTTCTTTAATTTGTTTATAAATTAAAATTCATTAAGAGCTTCAAAAAACTTGAACAACCTTGTCCAAAAGATAGAAGTAATGAGGTCATCTCCATCACCCCTTGGAGTCCTGACCGATAGGAAAAGTTAAATATACACACACATGTTGAGATTGATGGTTTGCAATGCGTTATCAAACATATTTTTCCTTTGATGGCAATATGAGAATATGTCTGAATCATGTTGTAGTTTAATTGCTGCTGACTGAATTTCACTCCCATAATGATAGAAATGAGGAAATATACATAACTGAGCAAAGTTCCAGCAATCTAAGCAAAATAATGTGAAAAAGAAGCCTGAACAATTCTAGTGTCAACAGGATATGAAGTCACACCTCACAGATACTAATTGGGGGCCACTACTTACTGCAAGCAATCAACTCACATGCTGGAAGAAAGACAACTTTTACTGAGTTCTTCATTACTGTAGTGTAATCTGATCACAGTCATTAAAGAAATCTCAAATTTTATTTTGACCTGTGCATGCAATTCAAGTTCAGAATTTATCCTCCCAGGTTAGCTGCAACTTGAGCAGAAGCAAAAGAAAAGGCTGAAAAAAATAGGCTTTAACCCATTGACACCCTGTAACACGTAAGAAACAAACCTTTCATTATGTAACACGTGTCTACGAAAAGTCAAAATTTTGGAGAAACCAAGAAAGAAAACACAATGTGCAGTAAATTTTTAAAAATCATCTTTCCAAAAAACAAGCTCCTGTGAGAGAAGACTAATTAAAGAACTTATTTCCGACAACAAAACCGATAGGTGCATATTAGGTTTTTACTCAAAAATCAAGATTAAACATAAAAATCGCTAAATATTTTCGCATGTGTACAAATAAGCCTGTGGATCATATTTTAAAAGGGAATATGCAAATTTGTCTGTGAGTGAAGAGATCTCAAGCTCCATGAAATCTATCAATGGGAAGCAAGACTAAATTATGGCCAAGAAATATTTCGGGACGACAGATTTATTCAAAACAGTTTTTGATTTGCTGTTATAGGCGAAAAACGTACGAATTTCTTTCATGTACAAAGCCAACGCGGTAAAAATATTAATTCATCATGCTTGTATCGTTGTTTACTTGCCTTCATGGGCAGAAATCGCACAGCATTCTGTTGAAAATTCTGAAAAAACTTCAATTTGACGCAAAATCTTCCATTAAAACATACTTTTTGAACACATTGTTACTCGAACATAATATTTACCGGGCCATCAAATCGTCAAATTGTCGCTAGGCCCTGCTTGAAGTACGAAAGTTCGGTGTTTACTTTATGTCCATAATTCGCATCACCTTAGAGTATCGTAGTGTCGTTGACTCGAGAGCTTATTCTGTCACCTTGAAGAGCTTGATATCCATTCATTTTCCAAGCAGGGTATTCTATAGCATTGTTACTTTACATTCTGAGTTCTACAAGGTCTAACTCCATCGCAAATGAACGAAAAATCCGACCTGAAAATTTTGAGGGTCGGCGCGCGGACGCCATATTTTCACATTTGGTCATTCAGTGAAGACGCATAAAATAATGCCCCTCTAGTACCCCCTAAAGCCGACAAAATATATGTGCAAATGACGGATTCTGATTGGCTTATTGATCTCTAAACTATAGAGGAATTTTGGGGATAAAACTCTACTTAGTACGGGAGGTACGGGGGGACAGCGTTTCTGCGCACGGCAATCGCGCGGTTTGGGCGGTTCAGGTGTCAATGTGTTTTAACTTAAACTGCTGAATAGAGAGATATCAAGTACAACCATTCCCAGCAAATCGCAAAATACGAACATGGGAATGATCTCCGTAACCCTCTACCAGTAAAAACAGAGCCGTAATTCCGATGGAAATCTCTTGTTTTGCCTCTGCTTTCTTTTATCAAAGAATTGTATGCATAACGAAGTATGGGGTTATACGGAAATCTTGCCCAAACATGTCTCCTGCAAACAGAAAGTAATGACCGAAGCACAAAGCCACGATTCCTATAAATCTGCCTTTTAAAACAAATGTTTTATGGCTAGAAGCAGAACAAATCCAGTCAAATTCGCAAAAATGATAACGAATAAGTGAATCGACATAAAAAGCTATTGAATATAGAGGTATCAAGAAGAGCTATGCACACCAATATTCGTAAAATGCGAACATCTCTACGACAAACTGGAAGTTCGAAGCTCCAAGTACCCGCGAGGGTTAAGACAATTCCCTCGCTAGTAATAAAAAGTTAAAACGTATGTATCTGGTAAATGAAAGACTTTACCTTGGCGAGAATCGTCCGCTTAGAAAATGTCAAACAAGTCTTTCGAGGCAGAGATCAACCGCACCCTACCTTCACCTCAGCCATGGAGTCAACTGCGAAACTGGCTACCAAGGTTGTGCCCAAATCCTACTCAACGTCACGCATCAGTGCTAAATTCACTAAGGCCCAGTTCAAACGTCGGATTTCACATTTGCGATCGTCATCTTGACTTTTCTTTATGATACTTTGACTTCAGTGGTTCCGGTTCCATCATTTCTTTGAAGTACGACTCACAATATGCCACAGATTTTCCTACTTTCCACCCTGCGGTGTCCTCTTCGTTTTCGAAACTGAACACTTCATACAAAAGTAATTAACGCTCGACAAACAAGTACATGTTTTATTTGCAAAGCAAGAACCACAGATTCTTTCGTCTCTCGCCATTTTTTTGTGCTGTTTTGGCTCTTTTTTTTTTGCGCATGGTATTCATGGAAATTCTAGCGCATTGTGGGTAATAAATGAATCATAATAATTACCTATAATTCATGCATTACTCGAACCAAAGTCTAATCTTCCTCTGTTTCAGTCGCAGATACGGCAAAAGTCGCATTTGTAGAGGTAGTCACATAATTTCGAGTGCAATTTGGAATAAATAAGCACGAGTAAATTTTTTCAAAGACTAACAAAATTGCATGAGCCCGTAGGGCGAATGCAATTTGTGGTCTTTGAAAAAATTTACAAGTGCTTATTTATTCCAAATTGCAGGAGAAAATCGTGTGATTATCTATCAATAATATACATAAAAAAATACGAGGTAGCTTCTCATAACTACGCAGAAGAAAAGCGCGCGCATCACGTGCAAAAATTATTTACTTGAACCCTGCAAGTGACATTGACTTTGACATTGACCTTGACATTGACCAATCATTCTGACCAATCAGAATGTCTGATTTGTTTCTTTCTTTGCACTGAATTGCAGTGAGTTTCTTTCTTTGCACTCTTCTGCAGTGAATTAACTCTCTTCTGCACTGAATTAACTGAAAACTGCATTCATCTTAACCAATCAGAACTGAGAAATTTTTTTCATGTATATTATTAAATTTGAAACGGTCGAATTTAAAGTGCACCTGAACCCAAAAAGTTTTTTCCCTTAACGAAATAAGCTTATTCTTTGGAGTGTTTCTGTGCAAAAATTTTTTTCTTTGCTCAAATCTTTAATTTTCTGTGCCCAGTCAAAATACGGAAAATCGGCCGCCATCTTGCCCCACGACCGAGTTTAAAGAGGAATGGCGGTAGAGGGTAATGTGACGTCAAATCGAGAACACGAAAGTCTGCATTTCACGCACTTTCACTTGTTTGGGAAGGTTGTCGTCGATATTAGAGAGCTTTAGATTCGAGTACGAGAACGACTACGAGGACGAGTTTACTAGTGTGCTCACATTGCGCATGCGTAGCTCTCCGTGACACTGTCACGGGAGCGGGAAACTCGTCGTGTGCCGCTCGTCGACAACGAGATTTTGACCAGAAGTCGTCCTCCAGAGAACGAGTTTCGAAAGGTGAATATTTTGTATTTTAAACTTACCCTAGTCTTGTTCTAAGTCAACAAAAACAAACTTAAAGCGGTATACAGAGGTTTTATCGAATTGAATGTTATTACAAACCCTAATTCCATTCGTTTTTGATACTTTTTGGTCGACCTATTTTCAAGAAATTCTATGGTCTACACACGTAAACAACATATCGGCAGACGAATAAATTCAAATTGAAAAATGAGGGCTTTAAACAGCACTTTCACCCTTTGAATTTTAACCATGCATGAGAGATATAAACAATGAATTGTTGTGATGTGGTTGACACTTTCCCGACTTTCTTCAATTCGTAGCGATGGCGAAACGAGAACTTTTTAATAGAGTAGCAAAGCCATGACGTCACGTTTCCATGACAGCATTTTTCTCAGTTCTAAACAAACGCTGAGGTCTCGTTGTGTATGGCGCCATATTAATCATGGCCTTATTTTCAATCTCTTCTTTGCTATCTTACTTCGAAGATGAAAAGAAATCTATCGCAAAAGGGGAGAACCACGTCAAATCTGATCATATAGAATGTTTTATGTATAATCAAGGCATTCTTAGAGGCAAAGTTCACGCTAGTATGAGATCAAAAGTCTACGAGGTTACGGTACGTAAGCTCTCTTGTATGTTTATGTTTATATTTTGTGAATCGGTTGGGAATCATTAGATCAATTATAAAAGCTACCCAATAGCTTTAATATCTAAATTATAGGCTCCGATGTATATAATATTGACTTCATAAAGTATAGCTCTTAGCGCCTCTAAAATAGGATCCGTTCGATGGCTGTTCGATTTGAGCGCTGAGAACGCCTGAGAGCTATTTACAACTAATAAAATCACTAAAAGAATAAAAATTTTTCTTCTTCTACTTTAGATATACGTAGATAGTAACTTGAATATCAAGTCGACAGAGTGTGAATGTCCTAAGGGCGCTTTCAAGTGCAGTCATGCCGCAGCTGTGTTCATTTACGCCATACATCATGTTAGTCGTACGGACATCGAATGTCGATGGAACAAGCCAAAAAAGCCAACTTGCCCTGCAGTTCGGGACGTCACTGAGATGTTTCCTCCTCCGAAACAGTACTGTGCTCTATCGAGAGAACCTACGCAAGCAGATCGTTCATCCATTTACCGATCGTTATGTGAATATGGAAAGTTCACAGGACTATGGTGGATTCTGAGCCCTGAACCTGAACCGGTGACGTTACCAATGCTTACAATCGAAGAAATAATTTATTCTGATGGCTTCCTTCAAGCCCATGGAAAGGAAGATCAGCTCTCTTTTTTTAAGGAAAAATGCAAAATCCAAAGTAGTACTATACAAGAAATAGCAAAACTCACAGTGGGTCAAAGAGAGAATCCAGCATGGTCAATGCTTAGAAAGGGAAGACTCACAGCTAGTAATTTTGGTCCTGTCTTAGCAGCCAAGAGAGTTTCACAATCACTCTTGAAAAGACTCATGGGCGAGTATGATTTATCTGGAGTCAAAGCCATCACATGGGGAGTCAACAATGAAAAGGAAGCTGTGAATGCATTTGAGATGTCAAAGTTGAACCAACAGGAATTTGGTTTGAAGAGTCAGGTATTCTTGGTGCCACACCTGATGGTCTAGTTGATCAAAAAGGTATTTTGGAAGTAAAATGCCCATATACCTTTAGGAATTCAACCATAGAGGAAGTTATAGAATCAGAATCATTCTATTTGGAGAAGCGAAAGGACAAAATTGAGCTTAAGAGGGATCACAAGTCTGGGTATTGGCATCAAATTCAAGGACAGCTCCATCTCACAAACAGAATGTATTGTTATTTTGTTGTGTGGACTGTCAAGGGCCACGTAACTTTGGTCATTCATAGAGATGAGGAATGGAAACCTAATCTTGATATTCTAAGAAACTTTTATTTCCATCATTACTACCCTAAAATGATTGAGGGGGAATTATTATAAGTGTGAATACATAAGAGGAGACATATACACTTGTACTCTTTATATTTATTCTACCTTATGTGGAAATGAGAAATTAAAAAATAATGTTACTGTTCAACTCTGTAGAACAATTGATAAGATTGAAAATTATTAACTGTTAATGATTCTCTTCTTCCCTTGTACAGTTAGGATTATATGAACTAGGAAAATAATCATAGAATATCATAGTTGTTAAAGTTATGAGGAATAACCTATATCTATCCATCTATCTCAATTGTTGGTAGACTACTTTTCCAAAATAGAGACAGAAACTAGAGTGATGCTTTCATGCCTATTTAAGTAAGAATCACACCCTAAGTAAAGAGCAAAAAGTAGAAAAAAAAAAGAATTGAAGAAATTGCCATAACTTATTGACTTTTTATTACTGTAACTATTGAATCTTTGTAGTCATCGAAAACATGACTTGAGCCTCTCTTGAGAATTTTCTACTCAAAAAATACATTTGTACAACCTTCCTTGATTAACGGAAACTGCAAATTAACAAGAGCAGCACAAAGCTGAAAATTCGATGTCGACTAATTCCTTGCCATCTGTACTTTTTTCCAATTTCTTCTTCTTCTTTGGTGGCGGTTTACTGCTAGAAGGGAAAAGTTTTCCTTCGTTGTGCTTAAAAATCTCTGGCCCAAATACCTTCTCGCCATTTCTGAAATGGCAGCTGCAAACACGGCTGTGTTTGCTTGGTTCTCGATCTTCTCTCCTGTTGAAACATATAGAGATGTGGAATGTATTTAGATCAGAGTTGGATTTTGTTAGAAGTAAATCGAAACAAGCGTCAATCCAACAAGTACCATGTTTATTAGTCCGAAAGCCACAATACTTTAGTTTAGCTGCGATATTCTGGTTTTACAGTATATATGTAAGTTAAAATACAAACCTTAATAATCTTCTCCATCGATCATACTCAGATTTTTTCTTTTCTTTGCTCGGGAATGCAAAGAAGCGACAGCAATGACTCTCAGACTGGTGATTACATTCGGGTGCGAAACACTGAACCATTTCGCCTAATTCTCCAATATTTTAGATTCTGCAAGATATTATGGCCTTATCCTTCTACTTCCAGCATAACTTGAATGTACCACGAGCGTCAAACAAGGAGTTCAAAGTCTGTAAAACGGAGCTTCACATGACGCTTGCGTCCGCCATATTGGATAGAACAGTTTGTTTAGAACTGAAAAAAATGCGGTCATGACAACGTGACGTCATACTTTGCCACTCTATTGGAAAGGAAACACGAAACTATGCTTCTCAGAGATATATTGGTTGAAGAGCCTCACAAGTACTGACCAGATTCAAAAGAGAGAGGTATATCGTGGACGAAAATCGCCGAACACTGTGATAAAACCTTGAACACTGAAACATTTTATTAAATTCTCATTAATTATTGTCATATTCATACCATTATATTTATGAAATGAGAACTAAGGAAGAGTTTGTATGGTAAAATATCTGAATACATTATTTTTACATCTTTTTACAAATATATATGTAGTTGTATCATATAAATGTACTGTATTATTATTACAAAGTCAGTTCAGCTGTTTTGAAATTAAAAATTATACCTATATACAATTTTGATTTTCTCAATGAAATTAATTTAGATTTGAAAACTCTCCAGTAAGGAAAAAAACTTGATGGCCATGAATCCACATCCCATACTCATCAATTACTCCTTTCATAGCTAACTATACATAGAAATTTACACGCAGAAAATGTAATTACAATATTATAATTTGGTTCAATTCTTCTCTTTTATCTTCTCATCACTTTGCCAAATTGCATTGCTTAAATGTAGCCAAAGTTACTACTAACTATGATGTAGCAAATCAAGAGCTTTAAACCTGAAAATAATCATCTAATGTAGGAGGTTCAACATCAAAATAGGTGCTTGTAGTTGAGTCCTAAGCAGAGCACACACTGAATACATTACACCTACTGGACTTAATCCAATTTTTAAGTTCTTCTTAAAATCTAGGAAAGCGAAGTATGTTACTATGTTGCTAAACACCCACTCCACAGCTTCCCTGATTTTACTTCATCCTTGAAGATGAATTCTGAGTGGATAGGCGAGGTCGCCATATATACACAGTGGTTGTCCACTGGTATCAAATGAATGCTGCAGAAGGTTATGAAGGAGGCCAGACATTCTTAACATACCAGCATCGTGCCTTTTACCCACTGAAATGAAAATTTAAGGAATAAACATACTTGGATTTATATCAGTAGCTAGTGTTATAACACTCTTGTAGCTGCAGGTAACTGTTGAGTTACAGACTGTGATTTAATTTAATTTTTTTTTTCAATTTTCCAAGTTAACTGGTTATTAGCCATTTTGATTTAGTAGGGGCTGGGTTATAGATATTTGTGTAAGGATTCAAGGGTAGGCTACAGTTAATGAAGCTCTTACCAAGGGGCTGACTACCAAAAATGTTTCCTGAAAGATTTGATCTTTCCAGCCCACTCCTGTAGGTGTAGATACCGTGCCCAGGGAGCTTAATTCAAATTTATGCGAAAATGGGGGTGCTTATTCAAGGGAGGGACTTATTTAATTTTTCCTAAATGGTGGCCTGACATGACCATTTTTTTAATACATCATCTACACATAAACAAAATCAACTATTTATTGACATAAAAAACTGATCCTAGAGTTTAACTCACCATTAGTGCAATGTACAAATCTAATACTACATGATGAAAACTATGCATCCTTTGCTGTCTCAGTACTCATCCACAAAATGAGGGGAGGGGAGGGGGCACTTATTTGAGGGGGGTACTAGTTTTAAATTTTTGGTCGATAGGAGGGGTGCTTATTCGAGGGGGTGCTAATTCCAGGATTTGCGGTGGTGACACTTCAATTCAGTTTCAAATCTGGGGGCTTAAATAAGGGGGGGCATTACAGCAGAACGATGCAAATAATCGTATTAGCTTACCAACTGGTCCATACAAATTGGCTATTAAACCATTTGGCGCAACAAATGATTGAAACTTTAGGGCATGTACCCTTTTGTGCCCATTGGGTACACGCTGGTTCTCTCCTGGGCGAAAAAGTGGGCGAACTGTCAAGTCTATAAACCCCTAGCAATTCTCAAGAGCTGTTCCCTTTCCATGGACAGCAAGAGCAAAGTCTTCCAGATGTTGGCTACTCAGCCAGGGTTGATCGAGATCTCTGAGCAAGTATCCATGGTTTGTGTAAATAAAGCTAATCACCTCGTTTAAGATTAAGCTCAGCTCGGGCACTGAACGACCAAAGCGAGGAATCATATCCGAGAGACGACATAGGTAAGAAAAAAGTTTCAATAAAATCAACAGTCCTTTCGTTCCTGAACATACCGTGCTATTGGCACAAGTAAACATTTCTGGAATTGCTAATGCCCGAAGAAGGAGAGGCAATCCTGTGATGCCAAACCTGAGCTCGGCTTCAAACTCCTCAGGAGAAATAGGGTCAAAAACATCGTCAATCCTTTCATACTGCTTGTAAGGATGTTGCCTTCTCATCGTTGTGATTTCATAAATCGCCAAGGAGGTAGACGGATGGTTCTAGGATAGGTTTTTTTGGCTAAACATGGCGAGATTGTTACAGTAAAACTCTCGCACTCGGATCGATACATTTGTTTACAATCTAAAGTTACAATTTTCGTCAGCACGACTACGAGTACGAGATACTAGTGCCAGATCTCGCGCGGTTAAAACTCGTACTCGTACTCGTTCTCGTACTCGAATCTAAAGCTCTCTATTGTCCGAAATATGCCGACTAGGTGTGTTGTATGAAAAATGTATGAAGCGCGATACCCTCTTGCAAATTTCGCGCGTTGCTACATCCTCCTACAACACACGTAATCGGCATATTTTCGGACAATATCGACTACAACCTTCCCAAACAAGTGTAAATGTGTGAAATGCAGACCTTCGTGTTCTCGATTTGACGTCACATTACCCGCTAGAGCCATTCCTCTTTAAAGTCGGTCGTGGGGCAAGATGGCGGCCGATTTTTCGTACTTTGTCTGGGCACAGAAAATTGTAGATTTGAGCAAATAAAAAAATTTTGCACAAAAATACTCCAAAAATACGCTTATTTCGTTAAGCGAAAAAAAATTGGGGGTTTAGGTGCACTTTAATTTATTCTAACGTCGCACTTCACATGCATTTAACTCAAACTCTCGCATTAAGCTCGGCGCATGTAATGAAATTCGACCTTTTAACCAGGCCTAAATCACTGATCCCTCGTGCATGATGACGTAATTAGCAACTACGGAAACAATTTCCTGAATCGTCTCGTCGTCTGGTGTTAACTTCATTCCGTTACTACAAGGAGGGATGTGGGGGGGGGGGGAGAAGAGGTACAGCTACACAAGGGCTAATTTCCTCAACGTTGTCGATAACAAGTATTTCTGCCATGGTTTCTTCCACATCGAGTCCAATCTCCTTCGGGAAGTTCTCAGGATGGTTTTGAAGTAAGATAATAATGGAATTAGTTGGTTTATTTCTTTTCCCTTTACCAACCGTTGTTTGTCACGTTGGTGGAGTAATTTAGGAGACTTGCTTTCGAGTCCAGTGTGTTTTTTTCTATGGACTCGGTAAAAATTCGACGTGCTTCGGGAGTTGTTCTTCTCTTTTTTCTCATTTCATAGTTTACACGAGTTTTTCTATCCAGTCTGACATGAGTTTTTCGATCTAGCTCCGTGTGGACTCACATGACAACGTTTTAACGATTGAAGATCGTGAAATACTGTGTGGGTTCGTGTGAACATTTTATTTGTACCAGGGAATGCGCCAAGTTGGGTCACATGAAAGCGCTTACGTGACAAAGTCATATTTGTAAATAGTGATGCGCAATTTGGGATCACGTAAACAATTGTTCGTATAACGTGATGCGCTGTGTGGGCTCACGAGCTTTTTAATTCTTAGCACAGTTAGAACTTATATTTTTAGAACTGAAATTTTTTTCAGGTCTGATTTCCACTATTGCTCAAATAGTGCTTTACTGCGAAGGATCGTTCTTATATACGTCTCATAACCGCAGTTCACTCATATGTTTCATATGTTTGTTGTTGTTACAGTTAGAACTCTTCAAATATGCGTCAACTTATTTTGATGCTGATTGCAGATGCTATGAAAAGAAATGCAAACGCCGCCAGCGTAGAGACAGCCTTATCGACATTGCAGTTCAAGTGCTGTCTCAAAGCCTTCGGCTTTGTTTGACTCATCACCGGCGCTGGATTCCGCTTAAGGGGCCAAGGCTGACATGGAAAAGAGGCAGGCCGTCATTCTTCGCCAGTATCATCGCCCTTTACTCCACAATCCAGCTGTGCAGAGTATTTAGCAAAAGAAAATTAGTCGCAGATAAGGAAAAGGCAGATGCGTTGAAAGTAATAGAGAACAGCATCCAGAGACAGTCCGGTACTAGAAGTACTGGACCAAGAGCTTTAGGAAGGATGCACTGGTTAACAAATGGTAAACACCACAGCGTACACTATTGAGTTATGGATGCACGCGGGAGGTTGCTAAGAAAGAAAGAAGCGTAAGAGTCGCTCGAGGCGATAGCCGAGAGCGACTCTAGCTTCTTGAGTGCTTGGCAAACCTCCCGCGTGCATCCATAACTCAATAGTGTACGTTGTGGTGTTTACCATTTGTTTTATAACATAACATTGTAGCTAAAGAGTTCCCTTTTATTTAACAAATCTTACGCGACCAGAAAAAACAAGCGCGCGCGTAAAAATAGTCTTTGCATTTGCTCACGTCAGCAGCGTACACCCATGGGCAAATGGGGGACGCTAAATTGACCAATGAGAGCGCGCGCTTTACTTTGGTTATGTTAGAATTCCACTTTGGGAACTTCAGTAGGAGACGCGGGAAGTCGAGACGCCGGCTGCGCAAATACCCCTTTTACAGTTAGCTTGGTCATTGTTTCCGTGATTGATAAAAAATGCACACTTTTTATTCTCTGATTTGTATTGTATCGAGTCTCAATTCTGGTTTGTAATTCCTGCCTTTGCCTTCATGTTTCATGGATTTAATAAATCGCATCATCAGAGTTAATAGCCCATTTCCGAGTTGTCTAGCGCGTTGAGCTGGTACTGAATTTAGCAGATCACAACGAAGCTCGGTGTGCATTTGGCAATGTTATGGCGTCCTGGGATGTGGATTTCTCCAAGTACTTGAAGTAGAAAACCTGATAAAATATTTGTCCGGTCGTGGAATCCAGTTGAGTGATAGGGGAAAAGGGAAGAGAAGGGCTGAACTTTTAGAGGTATGTCAAATTGCTTTCTCGTTCAGTTTCCATTGGCCCAGCAAACAAGGTTCTCCCATGCTACCTCGTGCCAGTTTTTCTCTTTTTGTCTGGCGTATCATTTGATGGCCGAGTTGACATAGAAGACCATTAAACCGGCATCCTGTCTGCTCGATTTGTCGAGCAGCAGTTGTTATTTCAGATGAAGTTTGGGCTCCATTTTAGATTGGGTTTCACACTTCTCTTTCTGTTTGTTTGTCTTTCTGTTTTTGGAAAATGTCTAAGTTAATACCAAAAGAGCCTATTGTTCCGAAAATTCATAGGAATCATTTGCGGGGAGAATACAAAGTGAAACGAATGTCGCCCAGGGGGTTCAGTGGTCGGATGTGATGACAAGCGCTGTGGAGCAGTGTGGAGGTTTGAGGACATTGAAAATGTTTCAGCAGGCGAAGTAAAGGCAATATCGAAAGGGATCATATTTACTGTGTCTAATCTCTGGTTTGGAGTTGAAAAAATTAACAACGAAGACAAAACAGATAAAGAATTAACAAAGGGTTTCGATACCTACAACACAATGTGCGACGGTGGTCGTAAGGAAATTCTCTGGGAGGAAAACGCGGAGCAGTACATCGGAGTTGCAGATCTCCGGTTTAGTGGGGGAGGGGGTGCACCCCTTGGGGGGTACATAATTTATTCCCACTTGGCGCTTTTTAATCCAAGAATTTAACTTTGATACAGGGCTAACCCGATAAAGACGTTGAAACCGAGAAGATCAACTCAGGTGACTGAGTTTAGTAAATGGTGAAGACAAAGTTATTTATTCAGTGACTCAACAGGACAGCTCATGAAGCCATGAAAATTATTTGGATTTAGGAAACTCTTCTATCGATGAAAACATGCCTCGGATTAGAGATCCAAAGATGGCCCTCGCAATCTACCATTGAACATGCGTTATGTATATCGACAGTTTTCAGAGAACAATTAGGAAAAGAATTCGATAATTTTTGTGTCTACCAGCACGTATCAGTATAACACTGTAAATGTTGTTAAAATGAAGTGAGAAAAGAACCAGACCGGCAATCACTTCAGTTTAAGAGCGATATTGCACTTTACTGATTCATAATTCTGTTTTCATGAGGTACTGACGATAGGTGTGTATTAGGGGTGGGGTGGGGTTGGGGTGGAGAATTAAGAGTAGGATGCGTTTTCTTATTATCTAAGAAGAATGAATGGCTTCTCTAACAGACCTTGCCAGGTGGGAGGTACAACGAGCCATAATCTTTGTTAAATGATAAACCGCTATAAATCCCTAGGATTTACATTCCAAACATTAATAAGAAATCGCTTGCCATCACACCTACCTTCGTTGAATTTTCGTTCGGCCACCCTAACCTTGGACTCCATCAATATAACTGTAGTGTAATACAAATACCTCGCATTTGACAACTTTTTTAAAGCTTGCATAGAAACAAGCGTCGTTTAGCCACCACTACAAGTTTGAATTCAACTCATGCATTTGTAAACCTTACAACAATTTACTTTTGTTCGGATTTTGCGTCGGTAGAATGAACTACCTGACAGCGAGGGTCGATCGCCCAGGCCGACATGATTTGCGCACTCAGCTGGACACGCAGGAAATCTGTAGACATGCTGTGATACTTTGTACATTTCAAACAGACCAGTCTTTTTCCTTCTACAACCAAGAGAATATGAACTGCTATTCTGTTGATATTACTCCTAATTATATGGCTGTGTCTCACAAGGACTGAAAACTACCGAATTCACGAATTTGATTGGCTGAAATCAATATTGAAAGCGGTGTAGATTTCCCATCTAGACCGGCATCTAGACCGGCATCTAGACCGGCATCTAGACCGGCATCTAGACCGCCATCTAGACCGGCATTTAGACCGCCATCTAGATCGGTCTAGAAAAAAAGGTACAAAGAGTATAAATGATTGACACAGCCATATAATGAATATCTTATAAATCGAGCTACGTCGGTCTGTATGGGAGAATCTTGACCTCGATCGGTCGCTGGTATAGACCTCACTGCGTTCGGTCTGTACTGGCGACCTCGGTCAAGATTCTCCCATACAGACCTCGCGTTCGGTTAATAAGAACTAAATAATATAAGCCTTTACACCCTAACATCAAACTGCATATTCTCCATACTGTTCCCTACACATTTTCAACCTGCTGACAAGGAGAATTTGTTTAAAAATCAAAAGTTTCTTTAGTTTGTAGTCATTTTCCTTATTCTCCTGACCCTAATGTGAGATTCAGAGGTGATATTGTGAGGAGAAATTAGATGTTGGTCACTCTTAGGGGGTGAAAGGGTTAAGAAGCTTTTTTTTATTTGTCCGCGCTTTAATAAATCTATGTTTTAATTTTTGTACAACGTATTCGGCTATACTTTTATCTTGAGTTTGTCTGGACTGTAATAGCGCATTCGTTTAAGATAGTTTTGTGGAACGCAAAACAAGGACATTGGCCTGACTACTCCCTTTCTGGCTGCGCCCCCTGTCAAGAGGCAGCGGAATCCATCTAGCATTTGGTTTTCTTCATGTAAAACATCGTCTAGATTCTGGAAACATTTTGTATCCTGGCTTAAAGACAACTGAAACGCTGACGGAATGTAATATAATGCTTGGGAAAATCGACGTGAAAAGAAGACCTGACTTTAATTAATCATATCTTATTACTAGGAAAATAATATACATCATAATATATACTCTAGAAATGGCCAAAAAAATATAGAAAGGAAGGGCTAAAAATATTGCAAAGAAGCTATATTTAAATAAGTCACGAGAAAGGAAATTATTTAAAGAGAGAAATATTTCAGTCCTACGATGACCAGTACGGTGTAATGGCGAACAGTTAAAACGAAAAAATTGTTGCTCAGCAAAAGTAAAGTAAAAAAAACTATCTCATGTTTAAAATACTCAGAAGGGAGGACATTTTCCTCTTTTTTCTTTCCTCGATAAACTTTAGCGAAGCGTTTCTGTGCTAAAGCCTCTAGACGTACAATAGCCTCACCGAGAATTACCCACCCACCCGACCCCAAGTTGTAATTGTCACTACTGCTTTCTTATTCGGAACTGGTCGGCTCGATAACCACCACAAACCGTATAATATTAATCCTAGCGTTCATAATTATTCAATCTAAATGAAATACATTTATTATTTGAAATCAGAAAAACGCAAATCAAGTCTTAATCTCGAACAGAAAACGTGATTGGCCACTTACCTCTATGGCGGGTCGTTAAAACAGATCTCTCTCTACAGGTTAACAGATTCCGGTCAGCGGATTTTTGAACAGACTCCCCTCTCTTTATTCAATTCTTCTGAAAAACTGGCTTAAAACATAATATGCTAACGCTTTACAATTATTGTACGGAACCCATGTCATTCATGAGTCTGGTAATCAAAACAAATCTGTCATCAAAAGGCAACGCATATTTCCAGAACGAAACACTACCCTTGAGCGGTCTACAACCATATAGCTAGTAAATAAACTTCATTACAAAATATTTACGGTTCGATCTACTTACATTGAGCGTTGCTTTTCACTCCGATGATTAAAATGCTTTAAGTACCTTATAAGTCTCTTAAACCGCCGCTGGGGTCGTGTCATTAACTAAAAATATAAATAGAAAATATATACAACTTTCAAATCTATTGATGCTATATGTAACAAAGAAATTAGGATCTTCTGTATGCACCCGCCTCAAGTGACTGATAAATAGCCCAAAGTTGTCAAGGACAGCTTTGCACATGTTACTTGGAAGTCCCATTATAACTTAAACGCCACAAGGACGTAGGGATTCGGAAATGTTAAAGGGTATACTGGTAGAAGTAGATCTTTAACTCGAACGAAACCACAATAAACTATCGATTGGTTTACTCAACTTGATACTGTGAACTTTTTAATGTTTAAAATTTTGTTCTTAAAGCGATTTTCCTCCAAAATTCGCCCTTCGTTCGCTAGCTCGTCTAAGCAGCTCCTCCTCCGTATCTCAATCGTCAAACGAACCTAGCTAAACCTCGTGCGTCGGACTCAGTAATGAACTACAGTAGCGACGGAGGAGGTTGTTTCTCGGCTCCAGTAGCATGGGTTTTCTCCAGAGACTTTCGAGAGGATAGGTAAGCGAAAGAAATTTGCTTATCAACACATTTTATTGCAACTTTATGTACACAAACTTGACTCAGTTCTACTGATCTTTGTTCGTATCTTATCTTGCAGAAAAGGACGGTTTCGACGGTGAAGATCTTCTTGGCATTGCCCAAGAAGTAGAAGAACTCAGGCACTATTTTTCCTTAATAAAATTGCGACTAAAATTCAAGAAATTGATCTCGATGAACGCTGAACCTTGACAAGGCGCGAGTTCTCCCTCGGTAAGATGATTAATTCTACTGCCTCTTCCTGCTCAAGAATATGACACATGCGTGCTTCCCTCTGAGTCTCAGCGGTTTCACAACTAAGGTCATGTATTCTCATTTTGGCGCCGAGAGATAGAGACGGTTACAATTCGAAACGGATAATGCATATGCACAAGACGAGCGTGACTTCTTTCAAAACTCACTGATTTAAGGATTCCTCCCTCCGAAATCTTAAACTTTTCCTTGAAAAAATTCATTGATATTTTTATGTCCATGTGCAGAATCAAGTTCTGCGTACGAGCAATCCGTTTTAGACGTCGATTGACGATTCACAAAACGGCAGCGATGATGAAAATTTAGAACTAACATAGACATGACACCCAATGAAAAGGGAAAACCGCTCAAGGATTTTTGTATCATAGACGAGGCACTTGAACTTGAACTTGAACTTTATTCTTATTTAGACACGGTAAATCTATCAGATAAAATAATAATATTATTACAATCTATTATTACAATTACAATCTACTTTAATCTATGTAAACGTGATCTAAAATTTAAAAGTGAAACAGAAAAAATAAAGAAATTCTGCTTTACATAGATGCCGTGTGCGTTTTGTCGATGCAGACGAAGAAATTGCGACAACCATTTCGAAAAGATTGAAGTGATTTTGTTTGCCGCAATGCAGTGGACAAGCTATTCCAGATAACCGCACCGTTATAGCTGAAGCTATTTTTCAGGAAATTGGTGCGGGGCAATGGAACATCTAGTTTGTTTTCAGAGTTCCTTAGATTATAAGGAGGATCATATTTGGTGAAAAGCGAACCAAGATAGTCGGGCGCAAGACCATGTATAGATTTATAGACCATGGTGGCCACTTGTATTTGTCGCTGAGTATCTAACCGTCTCCAGTTAAGTTGCCCAAAAAGAGGATCAGCGCTTGTGTCAGAACTGGAGAAGGTCAGAAAACGGGCAGCCCGGTTTTGCAACTTTTGGAGCTTATTCGAAAGACCCTTGTTACAATGCCCCCAGACCTCGCTGCAGTAATTAAAGTACGGCATTGTTAAAGTAAGTTCTTATAGGGTAAGATGGCTGGATGGTGAAGAGTACATTATCAATTCTTTTCTTCCTATTTTACCGCAAAGGAACAACACAAGATGCCAACTGAAAAACTTAAGAAGATGTGAGCTCCACATATTGAAAGTAATATACAATCATGAATTAATATATGCAAGGTGCTGACCCTTTTCCAGGGCTATTTGGAGCTCAAGATTTTCAACAGGATGAAAAAAAATCTACAAACCCAAACGTCCAGCTAATCCTGCTGGAGCTGGTCCCTCTAAGGTCAAAAGGCACCAAGAAAGG